>NW_028258471.1:1644069-1974968 GCF_053883595.1 Heterocephalus glaber | reverse complement strand
CTGAAATTCTGTCCTCACATTGGCTCATTCTGCTGCATAGACTTTCAATGGAGTTTTTGATCTGGAAATCTGTTTGCATCTGTTTTAGGGATTCCATTTGTTTCCTATGTTGGGATTCTGTCATGTTCCTCAGCACCTCTCTACATTTATTAATCATGTGTTGCACTATGAGCACAATCTCTGCTGTTATCTGAGAAATTATTTCTGATTTCATTTTTTCCAGATCCTCTTTTGTTGCCAGTTCAGGGAGTCCAGGTCTTTGAGTATCAAGAGTGTTCCATCTCATTTCCCTTTGGGGTTGCTTTAGGTGATCTGGAAGTTTGGTTTTGAGGCTTGTTTATGTGTCTTCTCATTTCGACCAGGGGTGGGGGGGTGGGGGCTTGCTGTTGGCACCTTAGCAGCTCACCTCCTCTGAGCTGGGAGTGGTGGAAAGGTGACCCAGAAGCCCCTTCCTCTCAGCTGGGAGCAGTGGAACGGCAGCCTGGGAGCCGGTACCTCTGGGTTGGGAGCAGGGGAACCAAGAAACAATGTTTGTACTGCTGTCACCTGAGGCAGCCATGTGTTGATGTGGAGGTGGCCTTGCGTCTGGCTCCTAGGTAAGCTCCATATTGAATAGCATTTTGTAGAGATAATTTCAGTGGAAAGAGAGGGCTACAGGCCTACAGAACTGCATCATGGGACAAGGAGAAATACCAAGGTAAAGCCAAGGCCATGACCCCTAACATTGAGAACTGGCACCCACACCCAAGATATAAGAGCTCTGCTCAAATTGGATTCACATCTCTAAAGCACCCTACTTTGTATGTCTCCAGCTATGAAGATCCAGGACTCTAGGGCTATCTGTTCACCCCAGGGCAAACTTGATCCCAGGTTGTAGAAGGAAGAGGATTGACATATATATTCAGAAAAGTACACTAAAAAATTATTTGTACAAGTCTATGAGCCTCTCAAAATGAATGTATCTTAGTGGCTAGCACTCAGATCAAGAAACATGACCGAAGACCCTCAGGCCCTTTCTGCCTCTTCTTCTAAGGGGACACTACCTTGACTTCTAACATCTGATTGGGATAAACATCACCTGGATTGGAAGTTACATAAAAAAACAGGGTTGGTTTGTGCTTTCTCAATTTGGGTTTCTTTGCCTCAACATCATACTGTATTTGCAAGATTCATCCCTGCTGCTGTGTGTTTTGGATTTCATTCACCTCCATTGCTGGATAGTATTTCACTCTGAAAACACTGCATTTGTGTCTGTTTTCCAAAAGATGTACGTTTGAGTTGTTTCTAGTTTGGGGCATTCTGTACAATGAACAGGCTGCCAGGTTTATTCCTGCCCCCCTACTCAGTGTTTTCTCGAAAGTCTGATGCAGGATTCATCTTTTCAGGAAGAGGGTCCTGTCCAGTGATTCCCATCTCCTTGTTTGCTTTCCTTTGGCACCTACTTCTTCTCATGTGGATGTAGCCATTGACTTTTAAAAATTCAAATGACTTTGGTTTGAGGACGTGGCTATGCCTTGGAGGTGCTGGCAGAGTTCCCAAGGAGCTTTGAACTGTTGGGAGCGCTGTTCTCACTTTCTGCAGCAGCCTGGACATGCTAGTTCCTGCTAACCCAAGTCATGCTGCCTGGCTCCATCTCCCCTCCAGAGCCTGTGGGGAAGGTGTCCCTCCTCCCTGCTGCAGGCTTTGCACGGACTCGCAGAGTTCCATTTCATTAACGTGAAGGGGGGATGGCCAAGTCCCCAGCCTGAAACTGCTTTGCAACTTCCTTTGTTTCTTTGATTTATTGTCTTCATCTTGCCAAGCCCCAATGTCTTCCAAGTCCCAAATCTCAAAAACATGAGAACATTCATTTCTTTCTTCCTTTCTAGTTCTTTGTTAGCATGGAAAGCTGATGTGAAGGACTCATTTAAACAAGTAACTGAAAAAAGTTTCTTTAATACATCCAGTTTCCTCATTTGACAAATGGGACTAATAACATACCTATTATGTATATAATATTAGGAGTAAATAAGAATAGCTCATATCTTTCTCATACTCAAGTTTTACAACACTTGTAAACATTTCATTTCTTGATTTACCCAATATCACAATGGTCCTGTGAAGTAGTGGCTATTATTATCCTCAGTCCCCTCCATCCTTTTATAGAGAAGAAAACTGAGTCATAGAGATATTATATCACTTCTTCACTATAACCCAATAAGTAAGCTCTTAAACCCAAGAAATTTTGGCCTAGAGCCCTAATTTTTAAACACAGAGCAAACTTGCCATGCCCCCTTGTCACATAATTAAAAACCTAATGAATGGTCCC
Organism: Heterocephalus glaber; assembly: GCF_053883595.1. NCBI lineage: Eukaryota > Metazoa > Chordata > Mammalia > Rodentia > Bathyergidae > Heterocephalus > Heterocephalus glaber. The sequence continues at coordinate 1,972,660 of NW_028258471.1, read as the reverse complement.
TAAAAGTGGAAAACATTATGTTTTATAATGTCAAAAAAATGTATATTGGTTAATCATTTAGTGAGAATTTCTTAGGGACCAGAAGGCCCTGTTTTATGAGTGGTTAATGTGATAGTGGATTTTTTTTTTTTTTTGCTAGACAAAGAGAGATACACTAGACAAATCAGGCCTGAATACCTAAGTGGTTACCATGGTAGTCCACACGCAGAGGAGGGAGTCTGGGAGTTTGGAGAATATATAGCATGGTACCCAATCTGGATGAGAGGGGTGGCTGCTCTCTAAGGAAACCCACAACATATCTCATTTCCCAGTCTTCTGGGGTTCAAATTATACCAGGGGTCAGGCTTCTCCCTTCTTCAGACCCATTGCCATATCATCCAGTCTCATTTAGACTATATTTAGATCTTAATGAGCCAAGCAGGTAACACAAATGTATTAGATAAGTGCCTGTATGTAATACAAGAGGGTGTAATGGGACCATGACAGATTGGAGTCATGAACCATCCAAAATGGTTTACAGTCATATGAGAAAATAGGCCTAGAATGACCCAATCTTATTTTTTAAAAAATAAGACAGAAATCTGATTTTTTAAAATGCAGAATCTCTTAATTTTAAAATTTTAGTACTGCAAAATGACTTTTTAAAAGATATTAAAGAATTACTCTTAGTTTTGTTAGATGTGATAAATATACAGTTGCTTTTCTTTAAAAATACCTAGTGAGATATTAGCACATAAGATAATATTAATTTAAAAAGCTACAGTGGCAGTCATCTGATCTGTCTTAAAAAGAAGATAATATTATATCTGCGACTTGTTTTAAAATTCTCTAAAAAGAAAACAAATTATGTGTGTGAAGGGAACTTCACGTGATAGTCTTAGTGTGATAGCCTGTCTTTTAAGAGATGGCCCTTCATTCCACATCCTGTCGCTGTGGATGGGTCTTGGTGATTTGTTCTTCTGGGAGAGAATAAGGCAGAAGTGACAGTATGGGACTTTGGAGGCAAGGTCATAAAAGGCACTAAGGGCTCCCCCTCATTCACTCTTCCTTGGATTGCTTGCTCTATTGTTTTACAAGAACACTCAAATGACCTATGAAGTGGACCACATGGAGAGAAATGGAGCCCCCTGCTAATAGCCCTCTGAGTAAATCATCTTGACAATAAATCATGCAGCCCAATGCAGCTTTCAGATGCCTGAAGCCCTTGTCTCCTTGTGGCTGCAACTCCATAGGAGGTCCTGAATCAAATTGCCCAGCTAAGCAGTTCTGAATTCCTGATCCACAGAAATTAAGAGATAAGTGTTTGTTTGACTTAGTCTGTTTTCTGTTGCTATAACAAAATACCAGAGATTGGAAATTTTACAAAGGAAAGAAGTTTATTATTCTGGAGGCTGGAAAGGCAAGATTAGGCAACCATATTTATTTATTTATTTTTCCTTAAATTCTTTTATTGGTACATTTTAGGTATACAATACATTTACATTTATCATTGGGTATTGTACCTTTACATGATATATCTTGGTTCTTATTTTTTCCCCATTTCCTGTCCTCCCTTCCCTATTTACAAAGACTTTGTTTCCATTTTTTTCATTTTCTCATACTTTTTCCCTTCCCTTCTTTCCTTTCTCCTACCCCTTCAACTTCCCCTACCCCTTTGGACCTTTTCTTCCTATTTCACATTATCAATTACTCATTTTAATCATTATTTACACTTTCAGTTTCTCACACCAGAGAAACTATTTGGTATTTACACATGTGTGTCCTATTTATTTCACTTAAGAGTATGGCCTCAATATGCATCCATTTAGCTATAAATGTCTCCAGTTTCTCGTTCTTTATGGCTGAGTAGTACTCCATTTCATTAAAAAAACCACATCTTTTTTTTTTTTTTGGTACCCGGGATCCACATCTTCTTTATCCACTTTCCAGTTGAAGGGCACTTGGGCTGTTTCCAAGGTTTAGCTATTACAAACTGTGCTGCTATAAACATGGGTGCACATATATCACTGTGGTATGATTCTTCTAATTCTTTTGGGAAGATACCCAGCAGAGGAATAGCTGGGTCAAATGGGATTTCCAGTCCTAGTTCTTCGAGGTATCTCCATACTGATTTCCACAGTGGTTAGGCAACCATATTTACCAAGGGTCTTGTGCTGCATTATAATGTGATGGAAAAGTGGAAAACAGCAGTGGAAGAGACCAAACACCAGGAGCAGCCTCACTTTATAACATTCTGTTCTCACGGTAGCTAATCTAGTCCTGGGTGAACAGCATTAATCCATACACAAAAGCAGATGCCCCCATAGCCTAACCTCCTCTTCAAGGTGGTGCTGCCTCACAATATTGTCACCCCGGGAACTAATTTTCTAACTCATAGATTCTGAGGGAAATATTCAAATCATAGCACTGATTTTTTTTTAGCTGCTAAATTTTGGTGTGATTTATTATGCAATGAAAGATAACTAATGTAGTTAGCCACTGGGAGGCTGCTACTTTCCAACTTTTGGTTTTAACTTTTGCAACCAAAAATCTCATATGAGAATATTCACAGGGGGCTCTAAAAATTTGTCTTTGAAACTAAACAAAGCTCTTAACTACTATGTCCACCTTCATACCACTGCCAAACAAGGCGGTCAGTTTTATAGTCATCAGATATTTTGCCACCATCCTAACATATATGGGAAAAGAGATGAATGTAACGATGACTTTGTCAGACTACAGGCCACAGAAGTTCAGCTCACCACCCAGGCTGTCAATATGTTCCCATTTCTTCCTACACTTGCCAGCAGATTAATACTGTCTGGGCAAGTTCTCTTTTTAGGTGTCTTTTCTTGACAGATATTAAGTTGCCATGAGTCAGAAAATCAGCAGCTAATTTGCTTTATGTAGTGAAAAAATCTACACTTAGTGTAGTGCTTAATGAGCACCAGTTAATGGTCAGAAAGCTAGGTATTGGAAAGGGTTTTTTAAAGAAAAAAATCAACAGAACCCTTTCTTTATAAAATAATCTTCTTTGGAAATGAACATGGAAAACAGAATACAAGTTTTCTGGGAATCAGACTTTGCTGGTTCCAGTGTCTGGCTGGTGACAGTTGCTCAGCCATTGCTTGTTCAGTGATTGACTAATAAATGAGACCACAGAAGAGGCTGTGTGGAGAGTCTTCCTTAAGGCAAGCTCCCTGCCACTCCCCTTCTTTGTCCAACTCTTGTGATGCTTTCTTCACTCTGGCATCTATGGAACGTCTGAGCCTCCTTGGGAAAAACAGTTTAAAGTTCAAAAAGTGGGAAGAACATCTTCACATTAGACCTGAGTGGATCTGGCTCCTACCCCAAATCCTTCCACTTAGGACCACAGGCCCTGGCACGAGGCTTCACTATTCTTTAGTCCTGATTCCTTCTTCTGCAAAATTAGATGGAAGCTTCCAGCCTCAAGATGAGAGGTTTTGTGAGCCTAGCCCAGGTTTCCTCTCTTTCAGCACCCATGCAACATGAAGCAATCACAAGGGAGGCACCTAGCAGCTAACAAACCTGAGATCTCAGAGAAATATGACCCAAGGCCCATGGCTTGGCAGATTACCTTCTATGACTGGTGTTCAAAGCAGCTTGAATAGCAGGCAGGCTTTGCAAAGCATCCAGCCAAAAATAATGAGAGGTGAAGAGAACAAGAAAAGAAAAAAGGAGAAGAAGAAAGAAACACAACAGGGGAAGGCTCTGGGGTCACTTGTGTTTCCTCTGGTCTAACCTCTTCCCTCTCTTCTTCCTCCCAGTCCTCAAATGCCCTCCCACCCCCACCTCTTCCAAAAGAAAAGTTGAAAGCTTCTTTTGGGAACAGAGTAGTTTGCTTAGACTGTGGCTGTTTACCTTTGGTAGGACACCCATTGGTGGTGATCTCAAACACAGGAAAAGGCTTCTGGTCACAGGAAGAGCTGCAGACAGGGCTGGAAGCCTGGCCATGATGCTACAATGTGTGCTACTCCCCACTGGTGCTCAGTTGGGCACTCCACCGGGCCCTCGCCTTGACACCAGGTAACCAGCCTTTGGCTGCTTCTCCGACATTCTTTTCCTCCAGGAGATTGCCCCTAAGACATCAAGATGGTAAGATGGAGGAGTGCGTATTCAGGACAAAGGTAATAAAAAGAGCAGAAGGCTTACATTACAAACAAAGCTGCCATTAGCTTTTTACCAACCCAGTATGGAAAATGTCATTACAACAAACAACAAATTTGGAGTTAATATTTTAAAGGTATATTTTTTTCCTAATCACTAGGATAATCCTTCGTGAACTAAGGAGGACATATTCCCCAAAATAGGATCACAGTTCTATCCAGGGAAATTGATTTCACCACAGCTACCTCCAAGTCCTACAATACTCTTTGTTAGTACAAAGGAAAGGGAACTATTTGCCCTCTTACATTTCAAGGTACTCATTCATGAAACCAAACCAGTACAAGAAGGATTATACTAAATGGAGGGAGAAAGAAAGAAAATATATCAGGGAAACAAATGCTGTGAAATAATGAAAATCTTCTGGGCTTTCCCATTTCCCCCAAATTTCTTTCCTCTAATTCCATTTCAAAATTTCCCCTGGCTTCAAGAAGCACTAGACTTTCTGGACAGGTCATTCTCAAGTTGATCATGAGGCTCTCACTTCTCTTTCCCTGATTTTAGAGATTTTTGTGTCAAAATATTTTTGTTTTCCAGAGAGTTCACAGATTTTTGTCTCCAACAGAGGATTTTCTTCAAGCAAAATAGAGATGAAGCGTTGCTAATCTTCACTCTAACCACTCACTGCCATCTTACCTGACATAGGATTACCTGTGTAATGGAAAACAGTAGTTTCTTCTTCACTCAAAATCTCCCCCCTGAGTTCTCAACGCACAACTCATGAAACTCTGGATGTATCACTTCACTTGGTGTGGAACAAGTCTGTAGTAATATCCTTAGTGGTCTTTCAAGATTTTTCTCCTTAATTTTGGTTTTCAGCAGTTTGCCCCAATATCTCTCTCTCTCTCTCTCTCTGCATAAACCTATTTTGCTTAGAGTTTGTTCTCCTTCCTAAATTGGCAAATTTGTATCTTTGCCTAATTTAGAAATTTTCCATGTGTTCTTCTTTTCAAAAAAATTTGTCTCTTTTCTTCTCTGACTCCAGTTACATATATATGTATATTAGATCATTTCAAATTATCTACAGCAGCAGACCCCAACCTTTGAGGCTCCAGGAGCTAGTCTTGTGGAGGACAAATTTCCACAAACAGGAATGAGGGTCAGGGATGGTTTCAGGATGATTCAAAGGGCCTTGCAACCTAGATCCCTCACATGGGTAGTTCACAGTAGTATTTGTGGTCCTAGGAGAATCTAATGACTCTGCTCATCTGACAGGAGGAAAAGCTCAGGTGGTAATGACAGTGACGAGAAGTGGTTGTAAATATGGATGAAGCTTCACTTGCTGACCCACCACTCATCTCCTGCTGTGTGGCCTGGTTCCTAAGAGGCCACAGATCAGGTATTCCAGTAACACTGGGGTTGGGCCCCTGAACCACCGTTCCCAGAGGACCTGCTCATTTTTTCATTCTCTTTTGTCTCAATTCTTTACATTGGATGCTTTCTGTTGAACCTGTGATTAATTGTGATATGTCGACTTGTGTGAGAACTGCCTAGCAGGTTAGTAAAGTTCTAGGTGTGTCTCTGAATGATTGATATGTAGGCCACAACCCAAGGGGGAAGACCCCTGCTTGTGGGTAACACCAACCAATAGGCTTGTAGTCTGAACAGAATAAAAAGGGAAAGAAGAAAGTCCACCCTTTTACTGGAGGAGCTCGGTCTTTGCCAGTGCCTTTGGATGCTGATCTCCAGTGAAGACTCTTCAGCCTTCCAATGCAGACTATCTGACCTTCTGACACAGATTCACACTGGGGACTACAATGAACTTCTAGGTCCTTGATCTTCAAATGCTACTGATTCTTCCATTTCTCCAGTGCCCAGATGGCCATTTTAGATTCTCCCAACTCTGATTTCCTAGATAGCCACTAGGACTCTTCCCCTTCTGATCCTGTAAAGCTACCTAATAAATCTCTTGTGTACATATGTATTTATTTTATATTGATTCTATTCCTCCAGTGAACTTTAATAAGAACTACATTAAATTCACTGATAATTTTGTTATTTTAATCTCACTGTTAAGTCCACCATGAGAATTTTTAATATTAGGTATTTTAAGTTTTGGTTCTAGAATTTTCATTTGCTTCTTTAAAAAAATAGTTTGCATTTCTTTACTGAACAATCTTATCTTTTCATTTATTAGGAACACATTTTCCTTTGTGTCCTGGAGCATAGTTATAATTACTTTAAAATCTCTGCAAATTCTATCATCTATATAATTTCCACATTGGTCTCAGTTGACTGTCACTTCTCTTGAGAGAACATTACGAATGAACAACTTCAAATGTTGAGTAATTTTGAAATGTAACTTGGCTATTATGAATGATATGTTGCAGAGACTGTTATCCACTATGCTTTTCTAAAGAATATTCTGTGTTTTATTTTTCCCCTAGGCAAGCAGTTAGGTTGACTGAATTCAAACTGCAAATTCTATATGCCCTGACATAAGGCAGAAGCTCAAATCTAATTTCAGTTCTTTTAGCCTCAACTGGAAACCTTAGCGTCTGCCCCACACATAAGGTATAGGATTTAGTCAGACATTTACAGGTAGCCTTTTGGCTCTCTCTCCCCACAATCCTCTCTTTCCTGGAATTTCTCTTTTTCAAGAAGCTGGTGTTGCCTTGAACTACAATCTCTGTTTCTTCAAACTAGGAAAACTGGGAGTTTCTGAATTTCAGGCACTACCATGTAGTACCAACTGTAGCCTGCTTGCAGGATAAAAACCGTTTTGAAATGTAAAACAATGTATGCTATTCTCTTATTCAAGTAGAAACTTTCCTCTGATATCTGCTTGCTTTAATTCACCTTCCAAGGCCTTCAGGTAGTTGTCTATATATTTTTTCAAAGTTTTAAACTATTATCCACAATAAAGTTGGTTTTATAAGAGTTTGTTAAGCTATAACAGGAAGTAGTCACTCATTTTGCTTCTTGAATAAGTACCAATTTAAATATTTTCTAAGATATTACCTATTCTATTCTGCAGCAGATGTTGCTTGTTTCAGTGTTCTAGTCTACCCTAAAACTTTGTGCTTTAAAACAATAAATGTCCTTTTTTCTTTTTCTTAGTACCAGCGATTGAACTCAGGACCTTGCTCTTGTGAGGCAGGCGGCAGAACCACTGAGCTAAATCCCTGGCCCAAAACAATAAATGTCTTATTTGTCATGGTTTTATAGGTCAGAAATAAATTTGGACTGGGATCAACTTCCAGTTCTTCTGCTAGTCTTGCCTCTATTTTACATGTGGTTGTAGTCATCTCATGGCTTGACTAGAGCTATATAATCTACGATCTTTTCAATCACTGGTAATTGGCTTTCTATGTGGTCTTTTATCCTCAAAGAGGTTATCCCAGGATTCTTCATATGAATGTCTCCAAGAGGGTAAGGGTAAAAGCTACAAGGATCATTGAAGCCTACACTGGAAATGTACAATGTCATTTCCACCGGAATCTATTGACTAAAGCAAGTCACAAATCTATCCTCGATTTATGCGGATGAAGATTAAACTGTGAGTGTACCTACAGAGATAGGAAAAATTTGTGGTCATTTCTTGCAATCCATCATGCTATTTTAAAAAAGATTATTGTGCAATCATAATTGTAACAATCTTATTAAAGTGCAACCTACTTTCTGATCTGTTGCTACATCTTTTCTTTGATGAACATCTGAAACTTCTACTTCCAGTAGTTGATAACTAGGAAATTTGGAAAACCTCCTACTAAGGACACCTAAAGAAAGGGATGAAAAAATTTTTTAAAAAGTTTAAAAACAAGAAAGTGTTAACAGGGTATTGAGGAGTGACAAAATGAAAATCTAGAAGTGAGGAAGCAATACTAGCTAAATCTGATTTCAGCTTAAGGACATTTGCTTATCCCAAAGAAACAGCTGCATAACTGAGCTGTACTTCTGACAAGCTCCTGGGACCAAGGGACGAAAGGCAAGACCTGCTATCTACCAGAATTGAAGATTCTAATAAACCTTCCACTTTAAACTAGGATCCCCCAAAACCTGCAGCTTCAGGTACAAGTAACCTAATCCCTGCAAACAATTTCTGTCTGGATTTATATCACCTGGGTGATCTGGGGATCCACAAGCCTTGATCTTGGTTTGACATGGACCCAGACTGATAGTCTCTCAGCTATCTGGCAGAGCCAAATAAAATGCTATCATGTTAGGCCTCAAATTATTCTTAGAAATAATTTTTAAAACACAGTGTCCAATACATTATTAAAAATAATTAGTCACATATGGAAACAAACACTTTGAGCAAGAACCAGAAGAAACAACAGACAAAACAAATAGACCCATCAGCACTGGAGATAATATCTGTTGAAATTATTAGTCACAAACTATAAAATAATGCTTTAGGATGGTAACAGATGAGAATATTCAAATTTAATGAAAGACGTCAATCTGTAGATTCGAGAAGCTGAATATTTCCTATACCATATGAACTTAGCCACTTAATAGATTTCTCCAAGTGTCACTCAGTCAGCATGATTGTTTATGCACTGATTATCCTGAAGTGTCATTTCAACCAGTCAATTCTTGTATTGAATACATTTGGTAAAATTGTCATTTTAATATTTTCTGTTATATTATCTTATAAAAATTTACAAAAATATGTGATTTTTGATCATCTTTATTTAAATAATTGGACTGGTAAGTGGTTAAAGAATAACACTCTCAGACACATAATAGTGAAACCATAAGAAACCAAAGAAACTGAAGTATATGTACCATATATTAAAAGCATCCATAGAAAAAATATATTATCTTCAAAGAAGCAAAATTAAATTGACAATTGAATTTTGAAAATCAATAATAGAAGTCAGAGGCAGTAAAAAATATTGTCAACATGGTGAAAAAAACCAATTACCCATTTAAAATTCTATTTCCAACACACACACATGCACTTTTAAAATGAACTTGGGAAATTCTAAAACCTCTGTTTCAGTGAGAAATAAAAATGATCTAGAGGAAATAAAGACCAAAACTAAATAAATAAATACAAATATTCTGTGGAATTTAAAAACTGAATAGAATTTTACATTGCTATAGTGGCAAATTAGTTGAGATGTGGGTGAATGGGATTAAAATATTTTAATGTTCCTAAACTACATAAGCCAATGATAAATATAAATATTTATATTGTATTTTGATAAGTTAATGCAAGGTTAAAAATAAGCTAATAATTAGTAAATAATAATAAAATTTTAGGCCAGCCACTAGAAAATAGCTAATTTTCCAAAACAATAAATCTTCCAAAATAATAAAGGGGAAAGTAACAATAAGGAAAAATTTTATCCATTTCAGAAGAATTCAGGAAACAAGAGAAAAGAATCACAGAACAGATAGGACATATCAGAATCATCAAATAAGATCACAGTCAGTTGGGGTTGTAGCTCAATGACAGAGTGCTTGTCTTGCATGTATGAGTCATGGGTTCAATCCCAGCAACACACACACACACACACACACACACACACACACACACTGATAGACTGAAACACAAATATATCAGAAATTACATTAAATGTAAATGGACTAACCTTATGATTGCATAAGAAATGCACTTTAGAGGGCTGAATATTAGAAAATATTCAGGAGATCTGAATTTTAGCTCTAGCTTAGTCATCACTAATCATGGAATTCTGAGAAATTTCCTGGGCTTGAGTTTACACAGGAAATGAGGGCAGTCATTGGATAATGAGAGAACTTCATCCAGTCCTTTTAGATTTAGAGGCTGCTCTCATGACCTCTTTCTACAGGTTCCAGATAATCTGTTGCCTAGAGCTTGTCACATTCTAGCAGGATGGATTGCCCTCTGCTGAGAGGAAATGGAATTACTTTGTAAACTGCAGATACCTTATACTGGGCAGGAGGAGTGAGGAGGCAGTGGAAATGGAATGCATGCCGGGTGGCTAGTAGGAACTCCAGGAAAGGTGTATTCACTCCTAATAAGAATGATAAGAAAAGGTGCTTGTTGCCTAAGGACAGAGAACATCTGGATGTGACCTTAGGAACTTTGCTGATATCTGTTGACCTGGAGCTGAGCCAGATGAAAGCAGGGTGTGAACATGAAAACACCAGGTATAAGGATGCCATCAAAATGCTGTGTTAGCAACTTGCAATCTCCTGGCCTCAAACTGGTGCTCTGGGAGACAAAACATTTCCTTATTACTTGCACCACATTGAGTGGAAGTTTCTGCTCCTTGAACATTGATGCCTCCTGTACTACCTGCTTCCAAACAGTTCCAGAAGTGAGACCTCCTAGGCCACTGCTGCCAAATAGTGATAAAATATGGGCTTTTTAACCCTCCTAGCTTACTATCTCACCATGTGATCTTTCTCACACCTTCCCACCATCATGATACCATCTGTCATGAATCCCTCACCATAGGCCAAACAATTGGGGCTGCCTGTTCTTGGACTTTCAGCATTCAAAACTATGAGCTAAATAAAAGTCTTTTCTTTATGGAGTACCGAGCCTCCTATATTTTGTTACAGAAGAGAAAATAAACTAAGATAGCATGCTGAGACCAAGTACTACTCTGGTAGAAATAGCAGATGGAAAAGACAGGGAGAAGGAAGTGTTACATGATTAGACATGGGTTGAAAAATGCCAAAAGGGCGCACCAGTGGCTTCTTGCCAATCTAGTGGTAGTGTACATACAAACCAGTTCCAAAGTTGCACACAGGGCTCTGAAAAGACAAAATGCTTGCAGAGAGTGGCTTTCTTTTCTTCCCTGATATCCAAGGTGGCTGGTAACATTGCATAGGCAGGAGAACTGATCTGAATTCTTGCCACTTGCAGTGGGTTTGGATGCCTCTGCCACCAGGGTGAACCAATGCCCAGGATGCACAAATGCGCCCCAATGGCCAAGCTTCCTGAGGAGCTGGGCATCCCTGGCAAGTTCAGCCAGCACAGAGAAGAGGCAACTTCTAACTCTGCTTTTGCCTTTAGGGCTGTAGTCTAAAGGACTACTGCTATGGACACCCACTCTGCTCTCTTGTAGGAAGATTTTGTCACATCCTTCTGCAAGTAGGCATGGAACCTTGGCCAAGTGGCATTTGAGGGAAAATTAGCTTGTTTAAATATAACAACACCTTTAAAATACAACAAGGACAATGATTCTAGAGATGCACTTATAGACGAGTTTTCACGTTATCATAGGCCTAAAATTATGTCTCTCCTCAGATGTCGTTTGAATTGTTGTGGGAGTTGGTCATGTCCTGAGGGCAATTCTTCTTGCAGAAACAGCTGAGGAGTACTCACTACAGATAACAGCTGGAAATCCTGGACAAAATTTTTTAAAACCCCACTATCTGAAACCATTGGAGAGTAAATAAAAGCAGGAAAACACTGGAGAGAGTTTGAGATCTAGAAGAAAGGAATAGCACTGGATAAGTGTCCTAGTTTTTGTTTTCTTTTACAGCTTATAGTCTGGGGGCAGGCTTGGTCCACACTCCATAGGATGCAGAAACCCATAATCTTATTGCCTGAAGAAATACAGGCAGGAAATGTGCTGAGAAATTCTAAAAAGAAGAGTCCAAGAGGACAAGTCCCCAAATCTATATATGAACTCTCATATTTTAAGTGGCTCTGGACAGACTCCAAGCAATCTAATTAAATCTGCACTACTGAACTGAGGCTTAAGACTACCTCTGCCTGCTTAAAAAAATCAATATTGTTTGGAGGAACATAACAGAATCAAGTGGCTCTGTAATATGTTTCTCATAATATCAAGGATACAATAAAAATTATTAGGCATTAAAAAAGGAAAATGTAACTTACAGTCAAGAGAAAAAGGCAATCAAAGGAAACCAATCCTGAGATAACCTGGATGAAACTGGCAGACAAGGCCTTTAAAGCAACCACTAAACTATGCTTCATATTCTTAAAGAAATAGGTACCCCAGGAGAAGCAGTTAATCTTAGTTGTTTTGTTTTTTTGTTTCTTTGAAACAGAGTCTCATATGCAGTTCTGGCTGACCTTGAACTCACTGTGTATTCCAGGGTGGCCCTACATTCACAGGGATCCTCCTGCCTCAGCCTCCAGAGTGCTGGGACTGTAGGCATGCACCACCCACCCCAGCTTTAGTGATTTTGTAAGTACTAAGCATATATAGATTAGATAATTTTTTTTAGATTAGCTAATTTTTTAAGATTTTCAAAGTGTCTAAGAGTTATAAGAAACTTTAAATTTTTCTATTTTATTATCCTACTGAGCCTTTGTTTACCAACTTTTTACTAGTATGAAAAATCTTGTTCAAATCAAGCCAGGATAATTTGGTCAGTTGATGAGTCCATTGAGGGGGATAAAAATTATAAAACAAATAAATAGGATCAATATACAAGGATGTATCTCTATTGATCAAGTGTGAGCAGCAGATACAACCCTCACTACACACTTCACCCTATCCTTCTGAAAGAAGAGGAGGAAGAGAAAGAAATAGAGAAGGGAAGAAGAAAGGCAGCAGCAACAATATGTATAGTGTTTGAACTCCATCCCCCTTGTTATTATAACTGCAGACAATGAAAGTTTGTAAAGCTTAACTGTAAATTTGGGGATAGAACTGGAGACAAGAATGGAAGGATGAAGTTTTTTTGCACACATCTGAATTTTTTTAAACTAAAAATGTAATTCTTTTCTCTTGGCCACCTCAAAGTGTCACATGTACATCCCAGTATTAACTTCTACTGAGTCCTAATTCTGATGTGTGCAACTGAATTCCAGTTCTTCCTAATGAAACAGTAAGCCACTAACAAAAGAAAGCAAGGGTTGGGACTGTGGCTGGGAATAGCAAAAGAGCTCTATCTTCTTTGATATGGCTCGCAAGTGTAACTGCAAATCCCAGGAACATTATGGAAGATTTGATGGCTAGCTTTTGAAGACATATTTTTAAGTCAATTATAATGACATTCTCCATGTATTCAACTCAGTCTGTTTAACTGAATTGGGATCTAGCTGTGAATTTGCTCAGTATTTTCCAAATAAGATTTCTAAAGAACATTATTGGTAGGTAAATAAGTCACAAAGAAGGATTTTGATAGTCAAATGCTTTTGAAAAATATTGAGTTGAAAATAATTTTTTTTTTCCTACACAACCTTTCAGAGCCTTGTAGATCCCTAAGTGTGGAAGAGCCGAAGTGGCACAGAGGCTGAAAATTACATGCAGAGTAGGAGATACGGGGAAGAACCTGAGGTTTCCCTAGAGGGGAAAGCTCATTTATTCATTCAGCCAATATTATTGAGTATATTCTGTCTTCTAATCTAGGGATATTAAAATGTGCAATAGATAAGAATGCTTTCACTGAACTTACATTTCAGTTAGGGAAATAGACAGCACCAATTAAATAAACAAATAACATAATTATAGGAACTAATGAGTGCTACAAAGAAACAACACGGAGGCCCGGTGGGATATACCTAGATGGTATGGTTTGGAAAAGCCTCGGAGGAAGTGATGTACAACCTGACATCTGACCGACAAAATAGTGACCCTATATGAAAAGCCACAGGAAAAGGGTTCCGGAAGAAGAGGCAAACTGTCTGGAGTTCCGGTAAGGCAGGAAATAGCCTTGTGTTTCAGCCCCTGACAGGGGACCAGTGGTGGTGCATGGAGGGTCATCTAGGAGATGGAAGGTGTTGGAAGGAAGAAAATGACTGCAGCAAGCAGCAAATGAGGGCGGTCTCCTGTCCTGCCCACCCAGGTCAATGAAGAAACTCACTGAGTTTTCTGCTAGTGGCAAGGTGAAATAATTCAACCACTTCAGAAAATAGTTCAGTATTTTCTTACAAAGGGAAATTTACACCTGTTGGAGGAGCCAGCCCTTCTATTCCTTGGTATTTATGAAAGATAAATTAAAATACATGTCTTTATAAAGAATTTAAACAAATATTTATAGTGGCATTATTTGTAATACTTCAAAACTGAAAGTAACCCAGATGTTCATCAACAGGTTAATAACAACAAACAAATAAACAAAAAATTAGAGTGTATGCTTAAAATGGAATAATACTAAACAATAGAAGGAAAAAACTAATAGACACACACCAAATGAAAGACAATGACTTAAAACATTGTTGTGTACATACAAAATCCTAAGAAATCTACAAATCAATAAGTGAATTTAGCAAGTTCATATGATAAAAAACAAAAACTCATTTTACATATATATGTTATATATTATATATTATGATAAAGATTGGGTAATAAATATTTTTAAAGCCTCAAATATTATTACTTAATATAAAAATAATTGTTCAATTTACTATTGGATTTCTAAAACATGAAATTCTGTAGGATTAATTTAATTTAAAATGTGTAATACCTATACACTGAAATCTAGAAAATATTGCAGAAAAAAATTAAAGACTACTTAAATAAATGGAGTGATATGCCACAGCCCAAACTGGAAGAGTTAATATTGTGAAGATGTGATTTCTTCCCAATTCCTCAAGCTGATATATAGATTCAATGCCATTCAAATCAAACTCACAACAGGCCTGTGTGTGTGAGGTTAAAATTAATAAACAGTTTTGAAAAAGAACACAGAAGGATTTACACTGCTTTATTTCAAGACATGCTGTAGCTAAGAAAATCAAGACAGTGTGCAGAGAAACAACAAATGTGTAAATTAATGAAGAGTCCAGAAATAGGCCTGCACATGAATGGTAAATAGATTTGCTTTTTTTTTTTTTTTAATGCTGTGGCAATTCAACAGGGAAAAGATAATCTATTTAACAAATGATGTTGAAACAATTGGGTATCACTAGGCAAAAAATAAACTTTGACCCTTACCTTACATAGTACACAAAAATTCACTCCAAATGGGTCATAGG
Organism: Heterocephalus glaber; assembly: GCF_053883595.1. NCBI lineage: Eukaryota > Metazoa > Chordata > Mammalia > Rodentia > Bathyergidae > Heterocephalus > Heterocephalus glaber. The sequence continues at coordinate 1,957,656 of NW_028258471.1, read as the reverse complement.
CTTAAATGTAAAAGCTATGCTTATGCCATGGTTTGAATGTGGCTCGCCCTCCAGCGGCCGGAAGCCTGGACATTTGTGTGGCGGTGTTGAGGTGTTGTGGGAGCGAGCAGAAGGTCCTTCGGTCTACTGGGAGTGCCTCTGGAAGGGGTTGTGGGACCCCGGACTCTTTCTTGCTTCCTCTCTGCTGACATAATTCTCTCTCCGACATGTGCTTCTGCTATTACTGTCTGCCACCTTCAAGAGGACTTTGTGAGAGCCTGTGACATGCAGTCAGACTTTCAGCCTCACCGCTTCCCTCTACCCCCCTTTTATTTTGCCAGCATCAGATTCATCTGTGTAGCTTACAAGTTCTTATAAAATTATCATATGTGCAGATGAAAGACCAGATTGATAGGCAAAAAACATATAAAACACATAATCAAGGTACACTGGCCATGCGAAATTACAATAGCTTTTTTCTCTTCCTCTTTTTTCCTATTACGTCTTTTATTTCAAATTTATATATTTTTATACAAGAAATTATGAAATATTTAAGCTTGTGTATTCAATTTACTTCATTTAACATTCTGGTCTCAAGACGCATCCATTTAGCAAAGATTTTTGAGGACACAAAAAGCACAAACCATAAGTGAAAAATTTGATAAGTTGGATTTCATCACAATTAAAATTTTATGTTCTTTGGAAAATACCATTAAGAAAATGAAAAGGTACATCACAGACTGAGAGAAAATATTTATGACATATATTTGATGAAAGATCCAAATTTTTAAAGAACTTTTACAATACAGTAACAAGACAAATATTCGATTAAAAACAGGCAGATTTAAGTTATCAGTTCAAAAAAGAAGTTACTCCAATCACCAATAAGCATGTGAAAAAAAATGTTCAACATCATTGGTCACCAGAGAAACACAAATTTAAATACCATTGTAACAAGGACAAAGACTGGGCCTGTAGATGCCCAATAGTAACTAAAAGCATGATGAAGCTTGGCATCTCTACCTTTGATTTTTTTGTCTTCTTTATTACCTTAAAGCTTTGGGTCATATGCTTAAATAGCCTGCTCAGCACCACACAAAAGCATGTTAGTCATTGAACATGCATTGAAAGGTTTATTAGCCCTAAGTTTACATAGCCCATCTAATTCCCCCTCAAGATTGAGGACACCAAGATAAGAGTAACTAAAGTTTTTAGGATTTGCAGGGACATCCAATTTTTTAAAATGTCCAGTTGTCCTAAACTTGCAGTCAGGAAAAGCAGAGCCTCACAAACCACCTGATGATGAGGTTGCTTCCCTAAGTGGGAGCAATTACCCCATGTGAGGAACCAAGGCTGTCTCCTTCCTCCATGCAAGAACTACCATCTCGTGGGAACTGAACTGCCCCTCAAGCCAAGAATTCCTCTGGAGCTACAAAGTCAGAACAGAGATAATGATTGGCTGGACCTTGGCCAGTCTCAGCAAATCCATAAAGGTGGATCCCTTTTTGCTGTGAGCAGGCCAGTCCACACCTCTTCATCAGAGTGAGCCCCCTCCAGCTGCTCCAGCTGGAATATTTTCCCTGTTCTCCCTTACTTCTTACTCTGCCTAATACATGTGCCTGTACTTTACATGGACATGTCCTGAAATGCTTTTCTGTGATGAGAGTCAACAAACTTAATCCACGAGGCGAACTGAGGTCTCCATCTTCCCTTCGGGGAAACTCCTTGGACCCAGTGACAAGCCCAGCTCCAGTCTTATACACAGCACTGTATATAGTAAGAGCTTCACGAACTTAAATTGCTTTGAAGAGACTTGGGCTCTGACTCTGTCTCCCAACATACCAGCTTCATACTATGTCCAAATCCCTTCCCTTCTTTTTCTCAGCTGAGAAATGCAGACCTACTTCCTGCCTTCTCCACCTGAAAGTGTGAGAATAAAATAAACATAGCATTTGAAAGTACACTTCATCAACTATACATTCTTAACAGCTGGAAAATCATTTGAATAAGCAAAAAAACCTTGGTGGAGTTGCCATTCTATGTGTGATTTCTTTGTTTAGATTCTCAATTAAGTTTAAAGGACCTGCACATACTAAATTTACTGTCATTGATTGCATGAGTGAACCAACTAGCTAGTATTTATTGATTCTTACTATCTGTTCAGGGTCAATTTATGGTAATTACGAGAAGATGCTGCCATTCCTACCTTCAGGTACTGATTGTCTAGCCAAAGGGAAAGAACAACTAGCCTATCCTTGATGCAGCTGGGGTGAGATTACAGCTAAACAGAAACTAGAAAGACCCACTGGGAAGAATATCCTGGTGATAATGAAATCCTCTGTGATGTAGACTTTTTAGGAAAGTCTTAAGAAAATATCAAAGAGAAAGAAAACTTGATGAAGTGTCAGAAACTAGAGAGACAAGACAGGCAAAATTAATGGAAGGAAATAAGCTTTGACATGTGCTACAAGGAAATCCAATTTCAGTCATCTTTAAGTATCTATGTAGAACTGACTCTAGGACTTCTTCTGCCCTGGGATACAGAAGTCCAAGGATGCTCAAATCTCTTGTACAGAATAGTGTAGTGTTTACTTATAACCTTTGCACATCTTCCTGTACACTTTATATCCTCTCTAGATTACTTATATATAATCCCTAATGCAATATGAATAGTTCCTATATTGTATTGTTTAGGAGAAAATGACACCAAAAAATCACTGTTTTTATAGATGCAATGTTTTTGAATAGTTGGAATTGGTTAAATTCTAAGATATAGAACCTGCAGGTACAGAACGTCAGCTGTATGCCCACAGAAGCAAATTGTGGAAGAGGAGACTCTCATCTATTTGTGAGAACATGAGACGCTCTGGGATCCTTGCCTTTCTGGTTTCCAGGTCTCTATGCCAGCTTTCCTGACTTCTCCACAGGAAAGTTGCCATGTCCTTAGCAGACAAAAATGTACCCTCTTTTCAAGCACATAGACTTCATCATCTAACCAAGTCTTGTTTGAGTTCTGTAGGCAAATAATTGTAATTATGCATGTAGCTTTAAAAATTATTTAGTTTTTATTCCTGCTTACTTCTGTCTTTCCCATCTAGTCAAGCACCCAGGAGGAAAGAGATTAGGTAAGACTTCTTAGCAATTTCCCTAAAACCAGAATGATATAAAGAACTATACCAGACATACATTTTAAGCTGGTGCTTAACCATCATGGGCAAAATAAAACCTCTCTAACAAAGAACAGTTTACGGGAAAGAGAGAGGCAGTTAAGCTGGGGCCTATTACTTAGCAGCTGCACTATTTTATTTGAAACTCTGAAAATTTTCAAGTCACTAGTTATTCTCATAAACAAAAGTACTGAAGCATCTTTTCAAGCTAACTTCGAAATTTTAAATTATTTCAAAATGTGAATGTATTGTACCTATATAGCCTATGTTCAGTACAAACGTCATGGTTGATGCCATACATAGCATATTTAGTTTTATCATCAATATGTGTTATTCCCCTGTTGTTCATCTTTTGGGTATAAGTCTACTTATATATTTGTTTTAGTTTGTGTCCCAGAAACAGAACTAGAAATAAGGATTAGAACCTAAACAGCTTTTTCGTGAGGCAAAGGGAATACTGATGAGGGGGTGCAGAAGGGGCGTGAGAAAGTGAGCGAGGAAGGTGACAGATGTTTTCTCAAGCCAGCAAAGGCTGTGGTGACAAAGTGAACTTCCACTCGGGGAGCGCTTGGCCCAGCACAAAGAACCTGCCTCATGGTCATTCTCCTGAGGGGGTAAAAGGCTAGGGTGTTTGGACTCCTGTAAATCATTGGCCAAAATCTCAACTATACACAGAAGAAGGAAACTACACTTGAGGCTTCTAGGGATAAAACAAGCAATTCCAAAAACAGAAGGGGCAGACCTTTTCTAGAGATAGCTCCTCTTTGCTTAATTTTTCATGAGCAGAAAAAAAACTGCCCTCTATAGGAAAGGCAGAATTCAAAAGGACACAGATAAAGAAAATAGAGCTAGGGATTTAGCCCAGTGGTGGAATATTTTCCCAACATGTATGAAGCCCTGGGTTCAAGTCCTAGCACTGTGCAAGGAAGAGAGAGAGAGAGAGAGAGAGAGAGAGAGAGAGAGAGAGAATATGAGAGAGACAGAGAGAGAGGAAGACAGACAGAGGAGGGAGGGAAAGAAGGAAGAAAATAAAGATCAAACAATAAGAGAGAAATCAAAAATGACAATTCTTATCAAATCGAGAAAAAATTTTCAATATCTTTATTACCAGCTAAAATGGAAACAGGTACATTGGGAGCAACCACTGCAGAGTCTCTTCTCGTCTCCAGCTAGGCAGCCCATCTCCTTTCTCCCCTGGCCAAGTCCAGCACCTTGGCACCCACGGAACCTTGCACTCTAGGAGAGATTCTCTGATGAACCTCATCTGACATCCATCTGCTTACATTCAGCTGAATGTTGTTTACTTGCTAACTCAGCATCTTTCTCCATCTTCAGTGTATATAAAATCGCTGATTGCTTCATGTCTAGGGCCCTTCCTTCTCTCAAGTCAGTAGGCTCTCCAAAGAAGGGACAGCTTACTCTTTTGTAATAGTCACAGCACTAGCACAGTAACAGAATAAATGAAAATGGCCTTTAATGCTGTGAAAGTAGAAGTCAGAAGAATAATTTAATGAAGTCACAGGAAACAGGCTTCAGAGTGTGGTCACAGTGCTGGCCTGGGCTCTATGGCTGTGTGCCATAGAGTATTCAAGTATCCTCATTTATAAGAAAGCAACAAAGTATCTCCTTAGACATTTATGGTAAGCTTCAAATAAATTGATGTATGTCAAGTGTATCACACATAGCAGGCATAAGGCCACATTTATTTTCTTCCTCTTCCTAATAGAAAGCAATATATTTCATGTCCTGGTAGAAAGTGGCCTTAGTTCATAGTATATTCTAGAATATAGAATAAACTGGAAACTCTCTCTTGCCTTGGATTTTTTAATACCCACACAGGATATTCCCATCTATAATCAACCCCTTTTCCAAAACAAAACCCCATATCCATCTAAATTGTTCTGAAACAGAGAAATATTTATTCTAATTCATCCTTGAGGTCAGAGAGTAATCAGGGCATCCTTATATCATATCAGGGTCTGGATGTAAATGTAGGGAGAAACTGGGTTTGGTCAATTAAAAAAGAATGTCCCTTTGAGCAGAGTTTGATGGAAGCTATAAGACACCACATAGTAAGGGGATCAAGCGGATTCTGCAAATATTCAAATTTCACTGCATGCTCTTCTGTACTGCCATTTTAATTCTAGTCTTGCAAGAGTCAGGTCTAGAAGCCTCTGATTTGCTCTGTTTTATTGTATCTCTCTGGATCTGACTGCCAGGTCCTTGGTCTGCCTTGAATAAGGACAACAGGTCATTTTCACCACTATGAGGACCCAATTATTATGGGGTCCTCTGTGGCAGCAAAAGAAAATCAACCTTGAGTTACTGTCTTCACCATGTTTTGAACAATAAAATGCAATGTGGAGTTATAATAGGCAGAAAAGAGCTACTAAGAGGACTCAAGGCCAATATACATTTTTATCCAACTGCCAGGGAGTGTGGTGTGTGTGTGTGTGTGTGTGTGTGTGTGTGTGTGTGTGAGAGAGAGAGAGAGAGAGAGAGAGAGAGAGAGAGAGAGAGAGACAGAGACAGAGAGGACATACAGATTGTCAATGGGTAGCGTGTAAGAGCCAGGGCAGTCTTATTCTTTGCATTCATCATGGCTCCATGCTATAGTTTGGATAAGTGTCCCACTAAGGGTCCATATGTAAAATACCTGGTCCCCACAGTGGCACTACTGGGAGGTGGTGGAGCCTTTAGGAGGTGGGCCTTAGTGGAAGGTCTGCCTACATAGAGGATGAGGGGATCCCAGCAAGTCCTCTCTCCTTTCTGCTTCCTGCTGATGCAGTGAGTGATTTTGTTCTGTACATGCCTCTGCTATGATGTGCTGCCTCTCCACAGGTGCAGAATAATGAGGTCAATCAGTCATAGACAGAAACTCCAAAACTGTGAGCCAGAAGAACACTTTTCTCTTTATAAAATAATATCTCAGGTATTTCACTCTAGTCACACCAATGCTGTCACAACTCACACATTCCTGCCTCGGATGAGCCACCCTCCTGACAGATAAGAACACCAATGACCAGCAGGAGTTGCTACACTTTGCCCAAAGTCAAACACATCAGTGGAGAGACCAAAATGTTCCTCCGCATCCTGAATCTGATCCCAGTACTTCGGCCCTATGCTAGCCTCCTGGGCAGCTTGCCTTTGTAGGGATGGAAAGGAAAATAAAAATGAACACCTAAGAAAGCCCAGGAAGAGCAGGAGAGAAGGGAGCAGGATTAGAAACTGTGGCTTCTGAAGGGATAGCAGGAGTGGGCCAAACACCCAAGGAACTGTGAGGCCAGATGTGCCATGGAAACTCAACACATGTGGCATAGTGGATCTTCTACCACCCATACAAAAGTCTCTAAATTACACTGTAGAGTATATCTCATTACTAAATTCTTAAGTAAAAGTGATAGGAAAAGCCATTTTACAAACCTGAATGGCCCAGACATTCTAACTGTAGCACAGAGTGGAACCTGTGCTATTATCAAACTCTTGATCATTCTGCAAAAGTGTCTTCTGCATGACAAGACCTGCATTCACAAGTTAGCGCAATGTCAGACTCTGCCATAAGCTCTGGCAACTTTCTTGTTCCCTGGTTCTCTGGAACAACCTGTGGGAAAAATTATTATTTATTTAACTATGATAACGTGCATAGAAAATTCTTTTATATTGCCAGATCTACTGTTGTTGTGGGCTGAGGTCCTATATGCCCTTGCCCTCCTTTTCAGATTTTTCTAAAAATGATGGTTCATCAAATAGCAGCATCCAATACTTCGATGTCTCCTTTTTATCAGTCGGGATGAGATTTTTAATCCCTGGCTAGGCTGGATCAATACTCCCCCTTAGCCTGAAGCAGCTACAAGAATACAGACCTTTGGCCCCTCTGCACCCTTTAAGAATAAGGGATCAAATTCAGGGTTGGGATATGGAATGACCAGGAGAGGAGAAATAAAGATAGGTAGAAAGGAGACAAAAGAAATCATAATTCAAAAATTGCATTTTTAAGAAGACAGCAACCTCAGGATGCAAAGTTATTTAGGGCTGCCTGCGGCTCCCATCCCTGCCTCTTCTGGCTGCTCCCTCCAGATTTCTTGTGTGACCCTGCCTGCTGGAGCCACAGGAAAAGCCTGTGCTGCCAATCATATGAAAAGTTGCTCTTTGATACTTGTCACACCACTCCCTGGGTGCCAGCAGCTGAAATGCCTCAGACCTAGCCATTAGGCTTTAAGAGAAAGAATTCTAATCAGGACACCTAAGCTTCTGCTCTGAATCCTACTGAGAGTGAAGGGAACAGATGTTTGTACTGTCACTACCTGAGGTGACTATGTGTAGATATGGATGTGGCCTTGCCTCTAACCCTCTAGTTAAGCTGTAAATTTTGTGCCATTTCACAGCTTGAATAAGAGCCAGAGGTCTGAAAGCCCCAGTGGTAGGGTAGGGAGAAGGAGGGGAAGGTCCATGGATTGTGACTGATCAGGTAGAAGCAGTGATAGCAGAACTGGAAACTAAAAAATAAACTTGTACTCTATTCAAAATAGCTGCCCAGCTCCAAGACATCTTTTTCCTACTGCTCATCCAGTTATCCAGAGCAGCTGGGTGGTCCATTCAGTGCTGGACTAATTCAACACCTGACCACCGCTGGTTTTTAAAAAATTTTTCAATGTCATTGAACTATAATATGTGTATATATATACATATATATATATACATATATGTATATATATGTATATATATATAAAATCACACAAATCAAACCTCCATTAATTTTTTCAAAGTGAACACATCACTGTAAACTGCTTCTAAACCCCAACGTAGAGCACATCAGCACCCAGAAGCCCCTACAGGTTCCCTTTGGCCACTCCTTCCTCAGATAACAAGCATGACCCCTACTGGTTTCTAATCTTATGCACCCATTTTTCCTGTTTCTGAGTTATATTAAAAATGAAATCAAACAGTGCATACTCTTTTATGTTATTTTTGTCATTTAACATGTGTGAGATTCAGCAATATTGTATATAGTTTAGTTTGTTGACTCATTGCTATCAAGTGTTCTGTTGCTTGAATATACCTGCCTTGTTGGTCTACTCTACTGAGGAGGGCTTTTGGCTTCGTCTAAGTGTAACCACATGCACAGTACTGCAGTGAATTTTCCAGCATACTCCAGGTCCTATTTTCCATCTTTGCTGCAGGACTGCCCATTCTTCTCTGGCCCTCTTTACCAGGAAGATGGTACACTTCTGAGATTCAGAGTGGTGAAATTATGATACTCTACTTTTTAGGCCACCTACATTTTCCCCAAAATGGTGTATGCCATAGATTTTTCAAACACACACGCGCAGCTAGTTGAAGGATATGGCAATATCCTCACCATTAACAAATCCCTGTGTGCCCACAGCACACTGACTGGTGCCCTGGCTGCGCAGAGCAAGTGTTTAGAACAGCTGCTCAGTTGACTTTAGTTGTTTGAAAACAAGCCCCACACCTCCCACCAGCTCCACAATTTCCACCTCTCTTCCTCTTCTCCAAGTAGAATGCTGTCTTACACTTAACTAACTCTTCTGTTCTGGGATCCCCAGAGCATATAATTTTGGGAAGTTTTATACCCACTCACATATTTTAAGCTGGCATACTTATCATTAGTTTAAATGAATACAAACAGTGAAGTTTCTGCCATGCTGTAAGTTATTTAATACTTTAATTTTTTTTTAACTTTGGAACTGAGTTTGGCTTGTGCGTTTTGTAGGAAATGTCCTCCATTTTACATAATTGGCAAATCTGCCCTCATTATTAAATTAATTAGCATTAAATTTACTTTCATTCAGCCATTTTCTTCTGTCATATTTTCAAAATAATTTCAAATAAACATGTTGATACATATTCCTTGGCAAACATTACATCTAAATTCTAATTCTAAGCCCACACACCTGGATGGGTGGATGGAAGGATGGATAAAGGGAGGGTAGGTAGATGGAGACACAGACATTCATCATGATATTTTCACCTGAATGAAGCTGTGCTACTACACTTTCAATATGTCTTCCCAAATCTTTCTTTATATGCGTTCACACAACTCTCTTTAGAAGGGGTGATCTGTTGTTTGGTACCCAGAAGTATTTTACACCCCAGGCAATGAGATTCCAAGGTAAGATCCAACATGAGTAAAGAATCTTTTTTTTTTTCTTTCTTTCTATTCTAAGCCAGGGGCAGAGAGAGAGGAAGTCAGAAGATGTGCTCTCAATCAATTTGTTTTATGCTTTGTCTTCATTTTTTTTCTAAAACTATACAGAAAAGAAAGTGATTGGTTTTGGGTCACTTTTTTTTTTCTCATGGTATTGGGCCATGCCATGACTCTTAGTTCCACCTCTGTGTCAGATGTAAAAGACTCAGACATTCAAAAACTGGACAGAGGATGGGGTCTCCATGGTCTCAAGAAAAGGGACAGCAAGAGATTTCCTAGCAGTGTGTTTGCTTAGCTGGTGTTCGGAAAGTTTAAAATTGTCCCTCTGAATTATTCTATTTTGCTTTTTAATGCTGTGTTCAGGTATTTTCTGGATAGTGTTAGAATCAGCACTATTATCTGTTCTAATTATCTAACAATATTTATTTTGTTCATTACCTGAGGTCAATTTTTACTTTGAGTTGGCTTTCCCCTGAAATTTAGCACAACAAACATCTTGGCTCATTTGCACCCCACAGCTCAAATGGTTTGAACTCATGGAATGCAAACTAATTTTAAAATAAGCAAGGGACTTGAAAGGCAAGCTTCTGCTGCCAAGTTTTAAAATAAAGGAAGAAGAAGAAAAAAGAAAATAAAGAAAAAACACACTGCATGAAGAGCCAACTGGTATTTCTCTGGCATCTGGTACACACTCTGCTCTAGAACAGCTGCAAACCTGAAAATACCCCTCCCTGAAGGCTTGAGGGAGTGAGCTACCATTCACTCTGGGAAGACCCAACTCTCAAGGTCACAGAAGATAAGCGGCAACTAGCTCCTCCCCCAGATAACAGCACATCTGGCAGAGTAGGACCTCCAATGACCGCAGAAGCCAGCGGGGAAGCCAAACCCCAGAAGCCTGGGAGAAATACAGGGTGGGGATAGGGGACAGAAGGAATGGAAAAAAGTGATGAAAAGGAGATGTGAGGGGCACAGAAACTATAAGCCAGAGGAAAACCTAGAAATGTAGATTCCTCAGGAAGAAACAGACTCCCCAAGAGTGAAGAGAAGGGACATAGGGGAACCCCAAAGGCAAGTAAGGAAAAGTTGCACTAGCCCAAGGAGAAGAGCAGAAGGGAGCGTGTCACCTTCCCCACCCTGGACACCTCAGGACATCTAAGTGCTGTGCATGGTACTAACTCAAGGGTCTTCCCTCTAGAATGACCCCTTGGCTTTAAGAACAGCAGTCTATTTGTATCTGCTCCCCACTCTTCCTTCCGTCAGCACAGTATGTGCTTCACCATAGTTATTGCTTCTTCATAGCTTTGCTTACTTAGAGGCCACCATAGATTCTTCAGCCTCAACTTTTATGTCACTGATATCCTATTTAGATTCTCATAAAAAAAAAAAAAAACTTTACCTTTTTCCATGTTTGGTTTAAATTACTGAGTGTCCTATCTGTCCAAATCAACTTTTTAAGTCAAACTGTAGACCAATAATATTGGCCAGCTTCTGGACTGGCCACTGTGGAGAAAGGTGCCTGTTTTGATCTGATCAGTTATAAGTGGGTTTGGGAGAATCATATGATTCAAAATACAAAATACAGCTATCCTAGGCCTGCTCATTGGCAGAAACAGTATAAGCAGACATCATAAAATATATCTACTGAAGTCCTGAACCATCTAGAAGTGCTAATTTAGTTTAATACACTCTGTTTAATGAAAGCAAGGAGGCCTGGTATAATGTCCAATGACAATTTTACCTCTTAAAGGAATGTTCACTTATTCTGAATACCATATAACTCAGGGGTTACTAGATCTTCTTTCTCAGATGATACAGAATGTTTGTAAATGTTTTTTCCATTACTTAGAATTAAAGTGGCTGTTACAATACTATGTTAAATCGTTTTTCTGCCAAATCAATTTTCCAATGGAATTGTTCAGAGTGTTCCTGCTATGTTCCTTAATCCATTTAACCCACAGACTGTCACAACTACAGGAAATATGACACATATCTTTCTTGGACCTTTCATGGGATGTAGCTTTGGTGTGAAGTCTCAGTGTTGTCTCTAAAAATTCTTATACCATCGCTAATGGGCATATACAGTGGTGGCTGGAAGAAATGGTAAACATGTCTCCATCCCTACACAGTATCACATTCTTACTAAAAACATGGCCATAATCTAAAAGCCAGTGAGAATTAAATTGGTATGAACCATTAGCAAGAGTGCCTTTCTCCTGCACCTCTGCTGAACCATGCCGATGTATCCTTCCAAGCCTAGCCTAATCCTACCTTATCTGCGAAATTTCTGTGATAATAATGGTTAGAAGAAGAGAGACAGAAAGGTAAGATCCTGAGAAGCAATTTGGGTGAGTAGGAGAGGTTCCTGTAGCCAACAATAAAGATGGGTTGTAGGGAGAAATACAGTCAACATCAGGGAAGGGCCTCAGATGATAGTTAAAACTGCCCACAGAACAGCTGCAACAGCAGGATCAGTGTAGAGACCCCCTAAAGAGGGAAGAAAGGGTAATCGTAGATGAAAGAGACCAAAACTGGTGGATACTGGGGAAAGGACAGAGATGGAAGATCTTGGTCTGGAATTCAAACTCAGAGTGGGAACAACAGAAAATAGGATGGGATGCTGACCCAGGATAATGACCAAAGGCCGAAGATGGACAGAAGGGTTTGAATTGTTAAGTAGGATAGGCAGAACCAACAGGCCAGGTTATTTGGACCTATTTTTCATGTTTGGAAAATAGGCAGAAAATCAAGATTTCAACTTACCTCTCATTTCTCTGAACTTGGCAATTCTTAATGTGTGGTAACGTATAATTTAGCGTGTGCTTATTCTCACCTTCTCTCCTAATCTGGTTGGAGCTTTCTAGATTGTAAAGGCCAGAAATCTATTCAAACTAACTCGAGCTGGAAGGGATGTCAATGGCAAGGACTGACAGAGTTCCCAGAGAAATTCAGGAAACAATGAATAAATACAACTCAGGAAGATAAAATGTTATGGTCTGGGATCTTCAATGTCCCCTAAAGTCTCATGTACTAAAGGCTTGATTGTCATCCTGTGGCACTCCTGGGAGGCACTGGAACCTTTACTAACTAGGCGGGGCCTAATAGGAGGAAGTTAAGCAAAAAGTCAAATGCAGAGGAATGCAAAAGATCTGTCCACACACTGAAGACCAGAAGAATCCAGCTGAAGGCATGAATCCCATGGAAATGTCTCGCACAAGTCCAGCTAAAGGCCTAGAGCCCAAGGCAGTGTCCTCCATGAGTCCTAGAGGCAATGGCAATGTGTTATGCAAGTTTGTATCGAGAATCTGCACCAAGAAAGCTTAAAGGCCAGCAGTGAAAACTAGAAAGCCTGTGCCAGTGGCATGAAGGATTTGTGCCACCAAGCTGAGGGATCTGCCCTGGACCCAGGAAACGACATTCAAGGCAAAGATCAGGATTTCCCTGATGAGAATAGAAGCCATTTCCAGTGACAGTGAGGACCCAAGCTCCTCTTCCAACAAGAACAGCCAAATTTGCATCAGGAAAACCAGCTGCAACAAGCTTCTCCAAGAAAATCAACAGCAAAAGATCTTCCCCTCCAGTTCTCTTTTCATGCTATTGCCAACAATCCTCAAGTGGGTCTTCCATGCCCAAAACCACACTGATTCAGTTCAGTTCGGTGTTCCAAGTTGACCATTAGTTAATCTACCACGAATAGAAAGTTGACTAACACCCAGGAAACCTGGGGACCAGCTACTCTCATCTCCTCTTATGACTTCTATTTCTTTGCATAACTATTCCATCTACATTTCCACTTTCTTGACCGATGTGCACTTGCATTCTCTGAAAACCCCAGTGGCCCCGTAGTAGCCAGTCAACTTGACTTCATGATTTCTCATTCAAGTGGTCATCACCAATCTGTTTAGTTTCACTGTTTCCTAAGTGTAAACCCCTTGTTAGAGGAATTTAATTGACTTGGCTGGTTTTTTCCAGAAAGTCCCTGACACATGGGTGGCTGACTGTGGATCAAGTGACCTGGGGAAAGAAGGCAGAACTCCTTGGTTCTGAGCAATGATTTAAGGCAGAAGACATGTGAACTGTAGGTAAGGTGTGTGGGGATACATATTTCTAGGACATGTTCTCAATGGGTTGTGAGATTTTGGAGGGCTAGGAGAGTGACATCTAGGGTATGTATACAGTAGAAGCTCCCTTCCCCAGGGTCCACTTAGCTGACTCTCCACATTCACTTCCACTATCCATTCCCTCTATAAATCTTACCACCAGATGCTCATGCCATAAGGAAGTCTCTCTACCAAGAGGCTGCTCTCTATCTACTGTCTCCATCACCAGTGGATCTGTGAACTATGAGCTTGCTAAGGACCAGCCCCATTTGTTCTCATACCTGTGTACGCCAGTGGTACGGGATGAGTCGCTATGGATATGATTGATCCCAGAAGGACAACACAAAACTCCAATCAGCTGATACAGCATCAAAGCAAAGGTCTCTGTCTTCCATGAAAACATGGCAAGTGAATTCACATTTATGTAACCTTATGTACCTACATAATAATTTGCATGCACGTATACAATTAAAACATTTTATAATCATTTTTGCTATTCTCCTCAGTAAATGCCAACCATAACTGCAGTCAGATTTTGTTTCTCTTGCAATTTTAGTCCTTCTGGCACACCACACACACACACACACACACACACACACACACGCTTAGTAATTTGCTTAGCACCAATACCTAATAATCACTAATCAACCCTTGTTCCTTGACAACTTCAAAGGAGGAAAACAGGCCAAACAGTGAGAAGCAATACCCTGGGCCAAAATTATCTTCACAACCCAAAGCGCCTCAAAAACTGAGCCAACTGTAATAGTGAACTGTTAGTTCTGAGAAATAAAATAATGCAATCTCTTGCTTTGAACTCATTGTTAAAATATTTGGCATGCTTTTAAATATCCGCCTAAGCAGCAGAGAACGTGTCTAAAGCATTACCTTACCCCTGCAGAGGGAATAAGCCAAACAATAGGGACAATGCCAAACAATGATGGATTCTGTGTCTTCCCACTGAGCATCATGGGTAAGAGGGCCCCTTCTCTACTCATCTGCACATCATGGAAAATGTCACATAAGCTCCAAGAGAACAGAGGTCTCATAGGCAGAGCAATCAACAATAATAAAAAAAGAAGTGTGCATTATGTGTACTGCACTCTGAAGAACATAAAGGGCCTAAAGCCTCCTCAGCATCTCATTGTAAGACCCAGGGCAAGATGATCTTGAACCTCTTCTCCAGAATGCAACCATTTATTCCTTTATTAATTCAGTGAGTGTTATCTATATGCCAGATGTTGTTTCAGGCACAGCAATGAACAAAATAATTGAAGAAAAGCCAGAGTCTGAATGGTTCCATGTGAGACCTGTGCATATGCCTGGAACATTTTAAGCACTCAATGCAAGTTACTATAATTACTGTGCTCACTATTAGGACAATTGAAAAATCTAATTTAGCATTGTTAAAATATGTCCCTTGACTTCATTCCATATGCAGCTGTTTCCCACCAAAAAGGTAGACCCATTTCCCACTGGCTTTCTCAAGAGCCAGCCACAGGACCCTGAAACACAGAATTCCTTGTGTTTATGATCCCCCCTTCCTACCTGTTTTAAAAAATCTCAACCACTGCTCAGTGCTAGTGATTAGGAATGGAAGCAGAGGAAGTCAAAGCCATAATGTTGTATTAAAATATAAATAATTGATGCTCCACCTCCCATCCTAGTCTAGCAGTAAAAGACAGTGCCCTCTTCAAAGGTCTCCAGCTCTTTCCAAATCTAAGGGCTGCCTGTTAATCTGATGGTACCTAATCCCTTCGTGACGAGTCCATGATCCTTCTGGGGTCCACCCAGGCCCCCTATCTAAAACAGGAACCCACCACACTCTGATCCCCTTGCCTTGCTCTATTATTCTTCATCACCTCCTAACCTGGGACTCATTTATCGTGCTTATTCTTTATTTTCTCTTTCCTCCATGAGAACATAAGTTCTTACGAGGAAAAAGATATTACGTTTGTTTATTAGACCAATGCCTAGCACATACATATTAAACACTCAGTACATATTTGTTGAATGAATGAATGAATGAATGACCTCAGAGGAAAAAGCTTTTGGCCAATATTAGAAAGGTCCTGTGGCCCTCGGCAAGTGCTCCAGAAGCAAAACCAATCCAAACTTGGACAACTGACTGAGACTTTATTTTTCATACAGACTGGAAAGGGCGGTGGGGTAGGGGGGTTTCCAGCCCTTCTTCCCTGCTGAGGAAGCTCCGGCAACAACCCCAGAACAGTGGCACTTCTGCTTTCTAGAATATTCACTACGTGTTGTCTGCTGATCTTGTTTCCATTCTTTTGGGCGCCCTGTTCCTGGGGTTTATTTTATGCGCTTGTTCTTCCAACATCCTGGCTACTAGAATAAATAAACTGAAGAATCGACACACACACACACACACACACACACACACACACACACACACACACACACACACCCTAAGCAAGCAGGTCCAGAGCACAAACAGCCCACAGCTTTGGGCTTTGGAGGCGCCCCCTGCGGCAAATTCCTGAGGCTGTTCGGCTCCGAGTCTACCTCCCTCCCTCTGTCCCTCCTCTGTGCTCCCGAGAGGCGCACAAGCAGTAAGGCGGAAAGACGGGGCGCAGTGTCCACGCCCCTGACTGCAGGGCAGGGACGGTGGGCTCTGCGAGTTCCTCGCGGAGCTCCAGCAGCGCGAGGCGAGGCGGGTGTGTGGGGAGGACAGGACACGGCGCGGAGCCAGGTGGAGGGGAGCGCGACCCAGAGGGGCCTCACACCTCCCCAAACCCGCCTTCCTGGTGGGCTTGCTCAGACTGGCTGGGGCGGGGCGGGGGGGGGGTCCGGCTCCAGGGGGCCGTTCTGCTGTCTTGGTCCCTTCCGGTGGTCCTCGTGGTCCTCAGGGCCCACTCCAGCGCTTCACTTCCCCCGGCATTCTCTGACTCTCCGACCTCCGTGGGCCCCGGCCCCGAGTTCTCCTACAGCTCCACAGGTCACAAGGCGTCTCTCAGTACACGTCTCCCCAGGTACACTGTAAAACACAGGGAGCCGGATGCTCTTTTGCCCTAAGCTTGCTTGCTGCTGCTGCTTTTTTTTTTTTTCTGATTATAAAGTGCTTCTGCGATTTCAGCTGTGTTTAGCCCAAAGCAACAACTCTGCCCAGCCACTGATTGTGTGACCTCAAAAAAACCTTTCCAGGCTAGTTTTCTCACGTGCAAAACGAGATCTCTAAGGCCCTTACAGCTTTTAAAGTTGGGACTTTCCAAGGAGAACTAGAATTGGTTTACTGGATAGTCCTGCTCTAGCTCTGATGGTTTGGGTCTGTATGCGGCTTCTGGGTCGGGGTGGGTGGGGTCTCTGGCAGCTAGCAGGAAAAAGGGCCAGTCATGACCCCCAGTGTCTCCCCTCCTGGTCCCCACACCAAGACCCATATGACCACTCTGGTACTGGCTGGGGTGGAGGAAGAAAGAATCACTTTTCCTGTAAGGTTAGCTTTGAAAGGAGGAAGTTTTTTTCAGAAAGACTTTTTGCTAGGAAATAATAAAGTCTAAAACCACAAAAACATAGAAGCATCCAGGCAGAGCTCACATTCTCACAAGAGCCTTGAATAAAATGAAGACAATGGTTAGCAACTATTAAACAACCTCAAGACTCAAGGCCCAGGCCCTTTCCCTCAGCAGAACCAGGAAAAAAAGGGCGAGATACACAGTTTATGTGGCCCTTCCTGGAATCTGTGTGCAAGAAAGAACATGGGTTTCATGATCATTTACAGATGGACTTTACTTCACTTTGGCCTTGGAAAAGCTTCTTAACTGGTCTGATTCTCCATTTGTTTTCTGTTAAATAATACTTGCTGTCTCTTTAGGTTGAACAAATACTGAGAATGAATGCTTGTCATTGAGTTCTTAATAATAAATACAGAATTTAGTCCTGTTATTTTAAGCATACCAGCAGTTTATTAAGGGATACTGAGGTGACCAGGAAAGCCAGGTGATTGGGCTTGGAGGCCATGAATCGAGGAAGCCTTCCCAAATGGCACCTGCCATTACAGCTGGTATGGGACAACATGTGCTGCCTGTCTCTGGCCTGTGAGGCATCCATCAGGGCTCCTGCCACCACTGCTCTGAGAGCCAGACTTCTCAGGCTACCTCATCGGTCATAGCATCACCTTCCAAATCAAAGGCTCACAGGACCTGTTACCCTGCAGGACTTCTCTGGCCCTGGAGGGCTCAGCCTCTCTGAACTATTTTTTTCCATCTTATTCCATTCATTTGAGACAGTCATCCTTCTGTTTTTAAAGCTGATTTTTGCCTCTAGGTAAAATTCAGCTTTGCCTCTTCTTTGGAACAGAACGGTTCCAGAACAGAACAGTGTGACCTTGGTGGGAGGAAGAGCTTTTCCTATAACCTCACCACTTCTTACTCCATCCCCTGCTAGCCCAAGATACTGCCTGGTGTCTCCCACAGCACAGACCATCTTTGGAACACCCCATAAATTCCCACCTCATCTCAGTCAAATTTGTGTTACCAGCTGAGCTACCACCTGGCTGTTCTTTTGACTCAATGCCTTCGAGCCCTTGAGCAGTGGTTCCCTGCTCTAGCTACACATTAGAATCAAAGGGTGTAGGGCTGGGCCTCAGAGAATCTGATTTAATCGGTCTTGAGTGAGACCAGGTGTGAGTATTTTTAACAACCGCCAATTTTGTTTATCAGGGGAACAGCCTTTTAAAATCCTATCAAAGTTTTGCCTCCAAAACCAAAAGCTTTAAGCAAGGAGTGAAAATTGAAAGTGTAATACCAAATGAGAATAGAAGGGAGTAATATACTCCCACTCTCTCACTATTATCTGCAAATATTAACTCTTGAATTAACAATTTTGCAAATAGGGGCTGTGAATTTGTCTTTTTTGGACATTTTAGCTTCTGTGTTTGAAATTCAGGTGAATTCCTCTGAGGTCATTGTTACCTATTGAGATTGAATTTAAATAGAAGAGGAAAGGGGGTCAGGATGTAGCTCAGTGATGCCGCTGCGCCTGCCTGGCAAGCACAAGGTTCTGAGTTCCATCCCTGGTACGATGAGGGGACTCAAAGGGATCTTTATGAGATGGGACACCATGCCTGGTTGTCCAGTTTTCTAAGATAAGTGAGGAATGATAAATTCTAAATTCTGTTTAGAATTTGGAACTTATTTCCAATGTTTGGTTCCCTCAGAAACATGAATCATCTGATAACCAGGTGACTGTGGTAAGAATATTGACAGCTATGAGAATACCAGGGTGTTTATGACCTGTCCCTGGCTCCACACAGCTCTTGTCAATTTCTTCTATTTGTCACTCTGAACTGTCATTTATAGTGATAAGAAAAGAACAGAAGGCTCAGTAGAGGCGAACACCGAGGGATGTTAAAGACATCTGAGGACTCCCTGTTTTGCATTTTGAGGACTATTTTGATCTCTGCCAGTTCAAAGTGGCCAAGAGGTAACCTATAATCAATTTTAGTAGTCAGAAATGTTAATCATGAAACAACTACTTAAGTCCATTTTAGGAAGATTTGAGCAGTGTAATTATGTTAATGGTAATAGCAGCTACATCTATTAAGCTCTACCAAATGCCAGGTACTTCTTTATAGGCTTTATGTGGATTATCCCATTTAATCCGTATAGCAGATTTATAAGATAGGCACTATTTTCTTTTTTCCATTTTATAAATAAGAAAAAAGAGAAGCTAAACAACTTAGCAGGGCCCATATATTCATAAAGACTTCATTTGAGCATTTGGTTATTCTTTTAAGATGAGAAAAGAGAGAAAAAATAGTGGTTTGTCTATCTTGTATTCTAAAAATGACACTATAGAATTGTAGGATGCCAAGCATGATGTCAAAACATCAAGAGGCAGATGGGTTTGAACACCATTTTCACAACACTGTCTGCATGACTTCAGGCAAGTTACTTCTTGGGTTTAGAATTCCTCTTTTGTAAAATGTAGTCATATGCTCCTTGCACAGTTATGTGATTAGATATAAGTACACACAGAAACACTTAATGCAGCGTCTGGCCCAGAGAAGGCCCCGAAGATGGCATTATTATTACTATTATTGCTGTCACTATCATGGAAGGGATTCAGGGTCCAGACTCCTGGCTCCATACTGGTGAATGTCCACACGTCTGTGTCTCAGACAGTGTTTAGAATCAACAGGTAGCAATTTAAAAGTACAAATCCCTGAATCCCAGCTCCAGGGATTCTAAGTTACAAGACTGGTCTAGAATTCTCACTCTTGGATGGGAAAGTGTCATTCTTAACTCTAAAAGACAGAGCACCTCCACCTTACGACTTTGTTGCTCCTTTGTGTGGCCTAAAGTCCTCCTCTGAAGCTCACATTTCTCAGCAGTGCTGCCGAATGGTCTAGGAATAGCCTCTGGAGTCCCCTAGCTGTGGGCCTTGAGCAAGCACACAGACCTTTCTGTGTCTCACTGTCTTTATCTGTGAAATTGGGACAACAATCCCTACCTCACGTGGACAAATTAAGGCTTAAAATAAACATGTAAAACAGAAAGTTTGGCAAAGATAAGGTTAAACAAAGGTAAACGCTTACCATCATTTAAGCCCAGTTCCCATTCTTTGATCATCTGTTGATCTTCTGTTGATGGAAGGATAGCAAACAAAATATTACAAAAGAGAAGGAGAGAGAGAGAAAAAATTTATTCTCCTAAACTTTTCAAACAATCATCCCTGCTCTGGCTTTTCCACTGAAAAAGATGCTCACTGAACCCACTGCTACCAGGGCCTGTGCTGAAGATGGCCAAGCCTGCTGAGCAAACACACCCTTGACAATGTTCCATGTATGTGAATTTTAGAAATGTTTCTTGACAGCTGAATTAAATCTTACAGATCAAAATTCCACATATTCTGCTGTGGAGAGGAGAGCAAACATTCATCTCCCCAGCCACTCTTGTGATCTAGCAATTTCTTCCACTGAACACTCTCACCCACCCAAGCCCTCAGCACCTCTTCTCTGCCTGGAATCAGGTCTCCCTCTTGGCACAGCTGCTGCCCTGAGGAAAGAGGCCTTCTCTAACTACACAGAGAAAGCTCCCGCAAGCCTCTCCTGCACCCTGATGAACACGCCATTGCTGTGCCACTTCCTCTGGCCTTGTCCTCTGTCTTCCGCAGTGTCTAATCATCTCACTCTTCTCCTTTCCTCTTGTTTTATCTGGAAGAAAAGGTAAAGAGATGGGTCTGAATAAACAGAAAAGGAGCAAGAATATTAGTCACACCTCCAGAATTTCCTGGAGTGTGGCTATTAGTGAGATCCCTGACAAATACCTTTTAATTAAGGTCATTAAATAAAAGTTCCCCACCTTACATGTAAAATCCAGTAGTTACACAGAGGCTGCTACTATTGAAGTCACACAAAGGAGTATGATAAAATATAGTACATTTTTTTTAAAAGAGAGGGAAGAGAAAAAACTTTGATGAGATCAGATCTCAAATCTCTTGATCTTCCTGAGAGGAGAGAGATTGGGTCTTTTCTTCTCTACCATTTTGTTATTGTGATTTTGAACTTGAATTGTTCCCTCGGCTTCCAAGTGAACTACTGTCTGCCCTCTGTGCCCCCAGCCCCTTCCGCACCTATATGAATGACTCTCAGAGCTAGAAGGACTTTGAAAACAATCTTGTCCAATCCTTCCTTTTGTTGAAGAGGAAAAAGAAGTCTAGGCCATGCTGTGATTGGGTCTCAGGACTCAGAAAGAGTCCTAGGACTGTTGAGTCCCCTGCCTACCCCCTACTCTTCTCGGCTCAATTCAGCTCACTCTGACTCACCCCCGCTGACTCAGCAGGGCCTGGTCCACTTTGCAGCCTCAGTACAATAACCCAGGAGGCAGCTAGTTGATATCCTGTCTGCTTTGAAGTCAGGTTCAACCCCACAGATCTCAGCCAAGAGTGTTCTTTCCCGGCAGCACTAAATGAGTCTTCCTTTCTCCAGTCAGCAACCCAGCCAGCATATTTCCAACCAGAGAAAGGGCCCATTCCTGAAGGTAGTTCCTTTCTCCTTCATCAACCTGGGTCCCTCCACAAGTCTAACACGCAGGGGAAATAAGTCCTGAGCCCCACAGAGCACACAACCTCATCAGAAAGCCTTGCTTTTCTCTCCCCGGCACTGCCAAGACCAGAACACTCTCAGTCTTCATTTGCCCTCTTCCCCACCCCAGAAGGAAAGGGCTCCACAAACACTTTGGTGAACACACACAACAGGTGTACATCCTGACTGCACATAGTGGGTCGCGGAAAACGGGGCGCCCCTTCACGGTCACTCTGGGGCACAGCCCTGGACTCACAGCACCCCTGAAGGTGGCAGACAGAGCTGACCCACGCCGCTCTGCCTTCCCTTCCTTTCTGCCTACCTCAACTGCAGAAACTGTGATATGCTTAAGAAATCTTTTGCTTATCCTTTTCTTCTAGAAACCCTATTCTCACAATAAACCAATTCACCTTTTTTATACAGTTCTCTATGTTGCCTAGTTCCATTTTATTCCTAAATTTTTATTGGCTAGTTTGGGATTTTTTTTTCAGGGCAGGGGGAGGCTGATAGGATTTGATTATTTTAAGTCTGAGTCTCACTCTCAGCTCGATATCTAAAATTGCCTTTGTTGAAATTCATTTTTCCTCTTCTTTTCACTCTGACTCATCCACTCACCAATGTCAGTACTTGAAGGTTTTATTGATTTTTATTTTTATTGTTGCTTGTGGGTTTTATGTTTTGTGTCTTTCATTTTTTGTGGGAGGATCATTGATTTTAAATCAAGGAGTCCACCTTCATCTCCATTCCTAAAACTCTCTGGGCCTAAAATTATACATCCTACAAAACTCTAGGGTTTCAGGTACCCTCCGTAGTATCATCATCTTAATGTTCTCTCAACATGTGTGCTGCGTTATCTTCAACTTATTCCGCTTTTCCCTACTTGCTCAGTCATTCTTCTTAAAAGAATTGCTCGAAAGAACTTACTTTTTGTAACTTCCAGAAGCTGTGTGTTAGTCATAGATTTTAGAAAGAATTGGCATGAATTCAAGTCAAGATGGTACATGTATTGTGAATTTAAAATTTGAGGCTTTGTTTTGCTCGAAAAGCATTGCTGTGACACGAAAAATAGAAAAAAAGAAAATCAAAATACATGGACGTGTTAAAACAAAATAAATATCTCAGTGTCCTATAATCAAAAGAGAAACAAAAAGTAGAATACGGGAGCACTAGAATCTGAACCCAAAGTGAGCAGAGGTGGAGACAGAGTTCTAGCTCTGATGGGGTTATGGATTCAGAAGTGCGGACAGAAGCAAGGTCCCCTGTTGGGTACTGTCTTACTACTTCCCTTCTCACTCAGACACAGTACCTGACACCCACAAAGTAAAAGAAGGGAGGTTTATTTGGGGTCATGTTTTTAGTTCATGGTCAGCTGGCTCCCAACAGGACAGCATGGCAGAGGTTGATAGCAGAGGAGAGCAGCTCATGACATGGCAGATAGGAAGCTGAGAGGGTAAGGGAAGAGCTGGGAAGGGAGACACACCCTTCCAAGTCATGCCTACAGTGATCTGTCTCTCCCTACAAGGACTCACCTCTTAACATCATATTTTGCTACAATACCTCCATAATCCAATCTCCTTTCAAAAGGCCCACCTTTGAGAGCATGAGGGTTTCGGGGGACATCCAGATATAAACCACAACAGATGTACATGCTTAGCCCCTTCCGAAGGGACAGTGCTGGGCAGTCATATTTGGGACCACATTTCTTATCCCATTTTCTCCAAAACTACTGATTGAATCAACGATGAGCACCTTCCCAAAAGCATCCAAGCATAGCTTCCATAAGGGATCAAGAATAGACATTTCTACCAAACATAAGAGTTGGCTCCATGAGGGCTGGGGATTTAGCTCAGTGGTGCTGCCGCCTGTCTCGCAAGTGCAAGGTCCCGAGTTTGATCCCAAGTACCAAAAAAAAAAAAAAAATCGTTGGCTCCATGAGATTCTTGTTCCAATGAAACTGAATTAGAAAATATATGGAGAAGTAAACAATTTTCAGTGGAAGCTGAAGCTTAAAGATCTTGAGGTAGGAAGGAAGCAAAAATCTGGTGAATCACAGGAAAGTCAGGAGGAAGCAGAAACTCTGTGTCTTAGTCTGTTTTCACTTGCCATAACAAAATACCTGAGACCAAGTAATTTATAAAGAATAGAAGCTTATTTGGTTTACAGCTCTGGAGATTGGGAAGTCCAAGAGCATGGCACCAGCATGGTGAGTGCCTTCTTGCATTGTAATATGGCAGAGGACTCTACATGGAGAGACAGAGCAAATGTGCCTGCTCAAGTTTCTCTTCTTTTTCTTATAAGGCCATCAATGCCATCATGGGGACCCAACCCCCATGACTTCATCTAATCCTAATTACTTTCCAAAGACCACACCTCCAGATACCAGTTAACATATAAATTTGGGGATTAAGTTTCCAACACATAAACTTTGGGAGTACATATTGCACTCTGAGATAGCAAGACTATCTGCATTAGAGAAAAGTTTTGTAACGGAGGATAAAGATACCACTTGGTAGCTACAGGAGGAAACCAGACCAATAGAGGCTTGCTAGATAAGAAAAGCAAAACTCTACAACTCCTCCTGCTGAGATCTAGAAGAGAGCTCTGGAGCTCACTCTGATTTCAGCCTCTGTGGAACTCCACTCTGCACTCACTACTGTCTTTCCTGACACTGTTACTTAGTTTCTCCTCAGCTTCCATAAAGCTTGGCCAGGGCTTTGGACCTCTACTTCCTCAGCTCATGTCTTTGTGACTGTTTCTGTTCCCTCTTCAATTACTCCAACTTCTTTAATAGAGTCTATCCCTTGCAATCAAGAAAACCCAACTGAAACATATGCTAGGTCACTTCGTCCTCACAACAAACCTATGAAATAAGATTGACATTCCATTTTACAAGTGAAGAGACTGAAGCTACACGATATTACACAGTGGGATCACTAAGTTACTAGACTAATTGCTTGCCTTCACATTTATTTCCCAGCCTTCCTCTGCTTTGCTGGCTGTGCAAGCTACATTTCCCAGATGCCCTTGCCAAACTGGCTTCTGGTCCACCTAGAGCCTCACTGATAGGAAATTAAAGAGCAGGAGGAAGAAGAAGGCAAAGTCTTTCTCCCTCTTATTTTGGGCAGCTTCTCTGCCAATGGCTGCATCTTGTTTTTGTCCCAGGCCCTATGAAAAGACTTTTTCCCTGTTCTTGCTTCTGCAGGCCTAGAAGCAGAAACATTATCCTATTTTTGTTCATCTTTGGGTGGCATCGCTATCTCCTGGTGTGATGGTTGATTGATTGTGTCAACTTGAGTAAGAGAAGCTCAACCAAGACTCAACAATTCCACATCCTAGGATGTGGAAGTCCCATCCTAGGGGGGCTTGTCACATGGATGGTATAAAGGGGAAATGAAGAAGGACAGATCTTCTTCTGTTTCCTTGGAGGAGCTTCACTCTTCACCTTCACCTTGGATGTCATCTCCTGGCTTCCAGCGCAGACTCTTCTGCTTCCAGCACAGATTTTCAGCCTTCCACTGCAGACCAATCAGCTTCCTGATACAAACTGCCACAGGACACTGCAATGAGCTCCAGATCTTCAACTGAATCCTTCCTTCGGTCTCTGTTATGCAGACAGACCCTCTGCATTCTTCTATATCCTACTCTGTGGGTGACCATTGTAAGCCAATATTGTAAAGTCTTATATATTTGTGTATCTTGTGTTGCATCTGTTTCTCTAGTAAACACTGACATACACCTGGTTAGCATTTTGCCCCTTTAAACCCATTTGTAACTAGTTCTCCATATTAATTTTGATCTACTAGCCAGCTCTGTTTCCAAAGTGGCCCTGACTTACATAGAGGTCACTATGAGGCTGAATGAAGATTTGAGATTTAGACTATGGGACCCGCAGAAGCCACACTCTGAAGACTGCACTGTATTTGGCAGTTAAATGTTTCTCCAAGAGCAAGAAGCAAGAAGTCTTCTCACACTACGTTTTCTCTTGTCATGGTCATAAGTTGACTTTACAATGCTACCACTCCAAAAACCAAAATGGGGCCAGAAAAGTTTCTTTCTGAGGGCTGCCCCAGGCACCACATCCCTTTATCCCATTCTGAACCAATATGGTTAGTCCTTAGAGTAGAACCAGTATAGTTAGTCTTATATTTCCCACCAGATGAGGAATTCCATGGCACTGAATGTGCACTGTTGCGGCAGGTTGAACTCCCAAGTTGCTCAATCGGCTTGCATCATTTGAAAGGAATAAACAATTGCTTCCTCATGCTTTTGGTTTCCTGCTCCTCTTCTAGCTCCAGCTCTTAGACGTCCTTTTACAATAACCCATCCTAACTTGTACTCTGAGGTGTATGTTGTATGCTTTCTCTCTTTCTTTCTCCCATCTATCTCTCTTCCTCCTCTTCTATCCCTACACTGGATTCCTAGATTTCTACTTATCTAATCTCCACAATCAAAAAGTGTCTTTTATGAAACTTCATGTATTAATATTCCTGTGCTGATCATTCATCAGGGTTCATGTCACCCTGAGGCCCACCGTCACCTGTTTAATGTTGCACTAAGGTCTAGCTTACTGTTTTGCACTGAGTGTACAGGCACCTATAAGAAAGTGAGTAACAGATTTCTCAAAATCAGATGCTTTGGCAAAGGGAACAGAAGATTTGCATTATCTTCCCTGAAAATCTAAAAAGAATACTTCCTTAATTGTGAATTCCTCCTGCACCTGGTCTCAGGCACTGTTTAGTCCACTCATGGGCAAAGGTGGATAATTTCAGTGTTCAATTAACAAGCATGTGATGGGAAATACATTAAACTCTTGAGGTTTGTACTATGCGATATCCCATACTACTGAAGAGTGGCAGTCTGTATTTCATAGACCACAGTTGAATAATCTGTGCAATCATTTGTAAAAATAGCCAAGTCTTATTATAAAAATAGCTGTTATCTTTGGCATCTCCCTCCTCACTCCCTCCAGCTACCACCTCCTACATCCCAGCTGTCCCCTAATCCTATGAGAGTTTATGTTTCCCCAAAAAGAGTTAAGCGGTTTCTCTGTTCTTCCCTTTTCTCTCTCTAAGGAAATCTCAACATTCACAGAGACTAAAATGGATATGGCACAGAGAATAAAATCTTTCTTCCTAATTTCTGTCTTTCGAGCTAAACAAGAAGGCAGACATTTTACTCAGACAGAAGGACGGGCTGCAGGAGGAAGGTCCCTCACCACACCCAGCCCCACCCACAGTAGCTAGTGGCTGCTCACCAGTCAGCACTCAGAAAAGCATGGCATCCACAGAAAAATACTCCACCCTAAACCCAAGTCTCCTGCTATATGTTAACGTAGAGCCACCATCCTTTCCTCAACAGTAATTATCTCAGCTCCTAAATACATTCTCATCTCTATTCTCTGGATAATGACTGTCGACTCCAGGAGTCTGTAAGATCCATGAATATGTATGCCCCGAACTGTATGATGAGGCCTCAAAACAGCATCAGGTAAAAGTTACCTTTTATATATATAAAGAGAACATAGAAGTGAGTTATTAGAGAACTAGAGACTTTAAAGTGTTTGAATTTTGTTGAAAACAATCTCCAATTTAAGGTAGACTATTTCTTCCAGACAATGGGAACACAGGTTCATGGTAGTACAAAGGCAAAAAGAGGAAGGGAGTTTTTGGAAAATTTGGCTTTCCTGAGGGTATCTTTTATGTCAACCCGAAAATCTACCTTCAATCATTATGAGAAGTTAAATTCCAAAAAGATGGCCACCCTTTAAAATGACTCATAGGTCTGACTCTAGGATGCAAAAGTAGAAACTATGGTCTGGACAAAGGGATACTTAGAAAAGATTGTTTTAAGCCTCTTTGCTTCTGAGATCAAGGCTACTTCAGTAAGTTCTGGAGGGAGCAATTTAAATCCTAGGTGAAAGTTCAGAGGAGGAGTTTGTCTGGAATGGGATGTAGCAGTATCACTAAAGGAAGGAAGGCCAGCTGGATCTGGTGATTAAGTCCTCCTTCTCATGCCTCAATTCCCTGTCTTTTTTTCCAGCCTCCCAACCTCAGGGGATTCCTTTAGTCCTGCCTTTTGGGTGGGTCCAGCCACCTCTGCCTCAGTGACCAAAGACCCATACTCTGTGTACCCTTAGCCTTTCAGAAGAACAACCCAGGCTTCCTGGAGTGTTTGCAAATGTAAGAGCTCTTTACTTCCCCTTCCAGAAGTGTGTGTGCATGTGGGCTCATGCACGTGTGTGTGCATGTGTACAGTGTACATGCTTTTGAGTTCTTTAGTGCAGGCTGTGGTGTGAGGCCTTTGCTTTGCAGGAACACAGTACCACCCTCTCTTTCCTGAGGTGAGGGTAGAGAGACACTGAGACCAATAAGTTCTTGTCCTGCTACTCAAAGACTAAGAGCTCAGAGTTTGCTCTCCGGTTTCTAAATAGGCTCCAGACATTAGCCAGGCTCCAGGAACATACAAAACCCAGCCTGACCCTGCTGTCTAGCACCTGCCTGCTTATTCATTTCGCTCTTGTCTCTTCTGTCTTTTGGACATTTCATCCACATGTGCCTCAGACCTGCTTGCTTCAAACATCCAAGCACGCCTGTGGCTAGACCCAGCTTTTCGGCTGGGTCACAGTGTCAGAAAAGCCTCCCAAGCCCCAGAAATCATAGCTGCCTTAGGACACTCTAGGTCCTTCCAGGAGAGGCAGACAAGACAACTTTTAGGATACAGCCCTTTAATAAGAGGCATCTTTAGCTGTATCTTTGAGGAAAGGCTCTCTCTCTCTCCATGTGCTTCTGTTTTGATTTCCAGCCTTATGGCCAGGGGTTCACTGTGGAAACGACTGTCCTCTAACACTCTGCAGGCCTCTTTGGAGAAAGTCAAGCTTCTCTGTTCCTTCTCTTAGACCTGGCCTTACTACACAACTCAAAAGTGGAAAATGAAGTCGGAGCCACAGAGTTTGAACTTGACCTGCACCTCTCCCGCCACTTTCTGTCTTTCTAAACCCAAACCAGGAATCTGCCACCAGTTGTGGTCAGAACTGTCCCAGTGGTTTCCAAAACTCCTTTCATAGTCATCCTAGATCTTTAGGTTCCACATCTGTTCAGTAAGACAGGTCATCACGGACAAGAGGTCACCTACCACCTTTCAGCTCAGCTTATAGTCATTTTACCTCTGCATAACTAAGCTGTCATTGAGGATAAAAGTGGTATCTCATCCAGCCTGTATCTGAACCAGAGTTGAGACTGGACAGGTTCTTTGCCACAATCCAATGCCAGAGACAGGGCAAGTGGCCTCTACTCTGAAGTTGGCCCTGAACTCGCTTAGTTTCATTGGGGCCTTTGCTTAATCCCAGGGTGAGCAGTGATTTTTTTTTTTTCTCATGGTTCAGTTCAAGAAAGTTTTATATCTATAACAGCCTACATTCTATTTCATTCAAAAAGAGCCTCATTGAATCCTTTGGACATATGTACTCTTTCATTGTAGCTTATAAAATTAGTATGATAAAAGGAAGGAGAAATTGCACCAAATGTTAATATTCACATGTTTGAGAAGCAGCTGTGTGGAGACAATGTCCGGGCTTTCATCTGGCATGGACTTGTGGACCCTGTAGAGGAGAATGGGGGCTGCTTTCCACCCCACGTGTCCCCTCCACAGCCTGTGCCCAGTGATGGAGCCAGACTGAACATGGTTCCAAGTCCTCCTTCTCCTTCCTCTACAACTCCAAACTCTGAGGCATTTTGGGGTGACTGGGAATTGGGCCTCAGCTTCTGGGGCATCTGATTTCTGGGGCCAGCCTGGTACCAGCAGAAGCAGCTCTGTCCTCCTCAGTAAAGAGCTGCAAAGACCCTGTGTTACAGGGAGAGTGTCTTCCTTCTCCTCTCTTGTTCCCATGGGGCCCTACTATGCACCAGAGGGCCCTATGAGCACCCAGGAGTGAGATTCCTGGAGGTTATCTCATTTTTTACTTACAATAATCCCCCAGCTATCTTAATAAGTTTTCCAACATTTTCATTCATTTCATTTATCTCTTTCAGATAAGATGGGAAAAAGTTTTGAAAAAGACCTGAGGGCCCTTTGCATCAACTAGATAAATGGCTGGGACTGTGTGAAGTTAATACCTTCTAGTGCAAACTTCTTTGCACATCCCATCGGGGCCACTGTGATCCATCTCATATCAATAGGGTGACTACAGTCTCCCACAAGGAGTTATCAACGAATTTCAGAAGAGAGATAAAGGCCTGTGAAGTATGCAAAGGCTCCATCCTAATTAAGTATTTCTCTGAACAAATTTTGTTAGAATTGAGTTTCCTCATTTAGACCAAGGCCTCCTATGTTCCCAAGGAGATGGGGTGGTGGGCGGCAAATGAGTTTTTGGTGATCGAATTTGATGATCACCTGTCTGCAGAAGGTATGTCAGCCAGCTGGAGGGTTATAAAAAGAAAACTGGCATTATGTCTTGGTCTGTCCTCTCTCCATTCGACCAACCCTTAACAAAGGATGGGCTCCAGCCCACTGGAGAGGGCAGCACATTGCCCTGGCTCCACTCTGGTCCGAGGCACCTTCATTGCTCCCCTGACTGTGGGAATTGCATTTCCGGCAGGCCGCCTTCTGCTGCCTTGTCTCCCCGCAGCTGGTTCTCAGCAGTGCCCACAGTGATCCTGTTCAAATGTTTCAGCCCCAGGAATGTGTACAACTTTTATGTTTTTATGTATCGATTTAAAAAATAAATTTAACTTTAAAAAAGGTGAATCAGATCATGGAATTTCTCTGATCAAAACCCTCCAATAATTTTCCATCTTGCCCAAATTAAAAGCCAAGACTTTTGTGACCCTCGAGCTCTTTCTCACCTGCTATCTGTCCCTGCACAATGTGAGCACTCTCTTCCCACCAGCCTGTGCCTCTTACTGCTGTTCCTTTGGGTCCAACAGTCTTGCTTACAGGCCAGCTCCTCAAGGAGACTCCCCCCACCTTGTTTAACGTTGTTCCCCTCCAGTGTTCTCTGGTCTTCTCCCTGACTTATTTCCTCTAAGTACTCTCACACTGTGTACTTTCTCTAAGTACTTTAACGTAGTGTATAGATTGCACATTTATCTAGCTTCTTTTATATTTCCTCCTAACTCCTGCGCACACACACTCACACTAGGACGTAAGATCTACAAAGGCAATTAGTTTTCCTCAGTGTTTTAGTCATGGGTCCTAGATCAGTGCCTGCCACAAGTACAGGCACTCATTTAAATGCTTGTTGAATGACTGAATGACTTGAAGCTCAAGTCAGCTATTTGAAGGCCATTTGCAGGGTTGATTAGCAGAGGGCAACAAAGGAGAAAAGACCACACATGAGTGATGGGAATGGCAGGAAGCAGAACAAAAAGAAACTGTGAAGCCCTCAAAGGCAGAAAGCCTTGATCCTCAACTGTGCAGCTCCCAATTCAGATTCCCATTAGCCTCTGATATGTAATTTGCTTCCTGTCTTTGAAGTGGCCATGTATATCCATTGTATTCCCCACTTCATCCTGACAGCATTCTTTAACTTGAACTCTTTAATAGGCTGGACAGAAAGAGACATTAGAAAAGGACTGGGCTGGCCAGATCACATAGGGCCTTGCAGGCTGTTGCAAATTCTTTTGCCTTTTGATCTGTTTGAAATTGAAGGCCATCCGAGCAGTTTTTTTATTAGAGGAGTGACATGCTGACTTTTATTTTTAGACTCTCCCCCTGACTGCTGAGTGAGGAGAACAGTAACAGGGAGGCGTGTTTGTCAGGTTCTCCAGAGATCAGAACTGATAGGAGATGGATAGACATAGATATATCCATATCTATATATATTATATATCTTATTCTCTCTAAATATAGAGAGAGACAGAGAGAGAGAAAGATAGCGAAAAGCTTGATTGGAGGAACTTCAAGAGAGAATGAGAAGGGCTGGTAGGAGTTTATAGATGTCAACATGTCTTAAAATAAATACCTTTGAAATGTTCATCAAGATGAGGAAAGAGCTAGAGCTCATTAGACAAAATGGGGTGTTTTAAACCAAAGAGCGAGCATTTCTGAAAGATAACCCAAAAGAAAGTTGAATAATGTAAATAAATGTTTTAAATGAAGACAGAGTCCCTCTGTGGGGAGGAAAGCCTCAGCTCCAGGGCTTGCAAGCCATGGAAACAATCACCTGCAGATTACTGAGGATTAGTCTCAGCTCACTGGGGTACATATGTTTTAAATGTTTAGTTTTCTTAATTACTGACTCCAAAGTCTTTTTTGACTTCTTTCCCACTGAGTGTCTAGCCGTAAGTACCTCTTGGCCAGCTTCTGTAATGTTCTTCACACTTATGGCTATGGGAACGGTCTCATTTTATATTTAGATTCAATCTTACTTTAGGACTTCATCCCAGTCTCGTGCCCCCACCTTGCCTACTTTCGTTGGTCTCACCAGAGGGCTGTTTACTCATAGGCGATGCCCATAGTTTCCTTAGGGTAGTGGTTGCCCCTAACCCCGCCATTGAGCTGCTCCCAGGGCAGCTGATCTGTTTAGGAGATGCACAGTGTGAGTCCTCTGCTGAGCTGGAGGTCCCATGATGTGACTCAGAGATGGTTGCAGGGCAGCTCCTTGGCTCTTGTTTCTCTACTACCCTGAACTCCTTTCCTTGAACACAGGGCCCTACCTCCATAGCCTCTGAGTCCTTGCTTTTCTTCCCAAGCACATGGACTATTCACTGAACTTGGACTTCAGAGTGCTTAGTGCCTACTGTGCTTAGCTTTAGTTTCACAATTCTGTGACAACAAAAAAAGCCCCACTCAACACCTTGAGGTTCCTGACCATGGAATGCTCTACACTGACAGGAAGCTGGAGCTTGGGGAAGTTAAGCAACTTGTCCAACACTTAACGTGGAAAGCTTGGATTGAAATGCGAATCTTTCTGACTCCAAAGCCATTGATTTAGCTGTGTTTGGTTAGGGAAAAAAAAGACTATCCTAAGTCTAAAACTGATTTGAAGGAAATTGAACAATTCCCTGTCTGGGGAGAGTTACTGCTGGCCTGCGGCACAAAGGATGAGCGGGCAAGTGAAGGGCTCCAGCCTCGTTCACCCCAGAGCCCCAGCAGCTTCCCACTGGGAGCCATTGATCTGAGGGACTTGGCCAGGGAGCACCTTTTTCTTGAAGCAAAACATTTATTGGTACATTTTAGATATCCATAATGATAACATTCATCATAGGAAATTTATACCTGTACATGATATATCTTGCTTCTTCTTTTTTCCCATTCCCCTCCCTTCCCTTCAACCCTTCTTCCCCTCCTTATTTATAAAAGCTTTGTTTCCATTATTTCCCTTCTATTCTCTTTTTTCTTGTCCCTTCTTTCCTTTTCCCCTCCCCCTTCTCTTGTTCCCCTTCTCATTGGAACAATTTCTTCCTATTTCCCAATATCTATAATACATTTTTTGTCCTTATTTCCACTTTCGGTTTCTCACACCAGAGAAACAATGAACTATTTAAATATGTGTGTCCTATTTGTTTCACTTAAGAGTATGGTCTCAAGGTCCCTCCATTTAGCTCAAGTTTATCCCTCTTTATGGCAGACTAGTACTCCACTGTATAAAAAAAACTACACTTTCTTTATCCATTCATCAGTTGATGAGCATTTGGGCTGTTTCCAAGCTTTAGCTATTACAAACTGTGCTGCTATAAATGTGGGTGCGTATATATCACTGTGGTATGATGCTTTTAATTCTTTTGGGAAGATACCAAGAAGGGCAAGAGCTGGGTCAAATAGAACCTCTAGTTCTAGTTTTTTGCAAAATCTATATACACTGATTTCCAGAGTGGTTGTACCAGTCTGCACTTCCACCAATAGTGGAGAAGTGTCCCTTTTCCCCTACAGTCCCGTCAGCATTTATCACTGATAGATGTCTTGACAGCAGCCATTCTTTCTGGAGTGAGATGGAATCTCAGCATTATTTTAGTTTTTATCTCTCGAATGACCAGTGATGTTGAACTTTTTTTCATATATTTGTTTGCTGTTTCTACTTCTTCATCTGAGAAGCATCTGTTTATTTCAGATGCCCATTTTTGAACTGAGTTTTTAAATTTGGGGGGGGTCTGATTTCTTTTGAGCTCTTTATATATTCTAGATAGTAGTGCTTTGTCTGAGGAACAGCTGGCAAAATTTTTTTCCCACACTGTGGTTTGTCTATTCAGGGGAGCTGCCTTTAAGGTGATGGCACTAGGGTCCTGGGGAAAAGAACAGGAGAAGAAAAGGCCATCTTTTGTGCTTCGAAGATAGGCCCCAAGGAAGAAGAAGCAGGGAGACCTGGTTGTTTATATGATTGAAGGAAGAAAGCAAGGGGTCCTTCTGATTTTCTTTTCAGGTTGTCCCAATAGTTCATAGCGCCTGGACTGGTGGAGTGGTGGGTGAGTGTCAACCAGGAGAATAATCCTTCCAGGAAGCTAAACATAGCAGGTCCGTTACAAGAGAGTGAGAAATGACTACCTTCCCAATAATTCAGTGCTCCTGGAGACAGTGGGGGTTCGTATCTACACTTTTCATATCCAAGCTCAGAGAGTGGATATGACTTGCCAGAAGATATACAGCTGGAAAAAAGCAGAATCAGGACTGTAATCTAGGTTGCCAACATGAGTGCTTCACCCACTGCTTTGGGTGTCTGCCTTCTCTGCTGACCATTCTGTGTCTCTCTTAGGCTCCATTTTTTAGCAAAGGAAATACGGGAGGAGGAACACACAAGTGATGGTGAAAGAAATGACATATGTGAAAACACTTGGAAGAGTCACACTATATAGATGCAAGGAAGTATTAGTACTAAATGTGGGAATGATTTATTAAATTATTCTTTCCCATGATGACTAATCACTTTAACTTCTAACTTCCCTGAGAATTGACCAGTAAGGTGGGACAGATGTACACTTCAGTTAGACAGAAGAATGCTTAGATTGGAGATTGGTAACGAAGATTGCAGGGAAATAATTGAGGAAGCCCATCCTCCCAGACCTTTTCTGAAAGTAAAACGGCTTTGAAACAATCTGTGGAAGAAATTCTGATCATTTGATGAGGAGCTCTCAAAAATGGTGTTCTGTAAAGGCAAATGTTTTCTTTTTTTAAAACATTACCTATTTACAGATAGCACCCACCCAGCCAAAAAGGAATATTTGTCTAGAAAAATGAAAGCTTCAGGAAGAATTGTCTGACTCTGGTATAAAACTTGGGCCTAATTTGGGGTCATGTTTGAAAAGAAGCGTTAAACCAACAGGAAAGCTCTAAGTCAGAGAAAATTGTGCTTCTTTACTTTCTCCACAATCTTTGGCCAGCCAAAAAAGGAAGCAACACTGTCCCATTTAAAGACCTTCTAATGAGAAACCAGGCCAATCATCATCTAGCTTTTGAGGGCCTTCTGTTGAGGAAATGAGCATGTCTACCAGGCTCAGACAGATGTGTTTGTGAGTGACTATCTAAATGTGACCCCTAGTGTCCAATTTGAGTGGGACTCACAGAGAAAAAGCTAAGTGAGTGAGGGGTGGAAACCAAAGAATCAAGGGATGTTTGAGCTTGAAGAGATTACAGGACATTCAGTCTGGTGTCCTCATTTTACAAATGACTGATTAAGGCCTGGGAGTGATTAGGTGACTTGCTGAGGGCCACATAGATACTGGCAGAGCTGGAATGGAGCCCAAGTCTCCTAAGCCCCACTTCAGTCCTGTCCTCTCAAGAATATTTTCCATAACATGCAATTAGCTTTAGGTAGTTTGTTACAAGATTGACCTGTGGAAGAATATGAGAACTAGTGTTTATGTCACATGGGCCAAATTATAAAGTGGGTGTTGACATCTAAAGGCATGCTAATAGGTAACAGACTTTTAAATTGTTCAAGTTAGAAAGTGCTAAAAAGATAACCTTTCCATATCTTTTCTCCTTTATGTACTACAAATTTAAGTAACAGGTTATGCTATTTCTTCTCAACCCAAGGGCTCATAGTGATCTTCAAAGGAAAGAAATTATGGCATGTAACTAGAACAATCGGTCAGAATGGAAATCAGATGGACCAAGTCTCCCAAGAATCCCAGCTATGAACATTGTGTCAGCAGTTGTTATATTCCATCCATTTCCTGTCCTTCTGCTCACCGCCTGCTTATTGATGCCAGAGGACATCATGTCCCCATGCATGCTGATTCTCCTACAAACTCAGACAATCTAACCTCAGCTGGCTTTTCACTAATATCCAAAATATTTGGGCCACTCACTCTCATGCTGTTGTTCTCAAGCTCCCATCCATTTCTTGATCCCCTTAGCAAAATGATCTTGCCCCCAAACTTCAATGAAAAAAATCAAGGTCATTCAACGTGACCTACTAAAATTCCCTTTTCCTCACTTTAAAATACCTATCTTCTCTCATTTTTTAAAGAAAGAAAAATGTTCCTTTTCTTCTCTAAGTCTAGATTTCCACTTGCCTTTGAGAATCTTTCCAGGATATTGGTCCATCATTTACAATGTTCTCTTCTTCAGTTCTATTTTCTCTTCTCCTCTTTCCTACTCCTCTTGCCTATAAAAACACCTAAATTTCTCTTTAATCTTAAATATTTTAGCTAAATCCTCTCAAGCTAAACCCTTCTCTACCTTTCCATTTACTTCCAGATTTGCCTAATGACCCATATTTACCACTTCTTTCACTCTTTGCAGTCTTGATTTTATTCCAGTACTCTGCTGAAATCATTTTTATAGAAAAATAAAATAATCAAAATTTTGATCATTAAAATCTGAAACTTATTCTTAGTTTTAGTCTTTTTAAAATTTTTTTACATTGCCACAGAGTTTTATTCACCCAAGAAATATTTACTAAACATCTACTCTGGCAAAGCTCTGAGCTGAGTCCTACAGGGAATAAAGATGAAGATGGGGCCAGGGATTTAGCTCAGTGGTTCCTCCGCCTGCCTCACAAGCGCAAAATCCTGAGTTCGACCCCAAGTACCAAAAAAAAAAAGATGAATATAACATGCCAATGGCTGACAAACTAGTAAGGGAAACGAACATAGAATTGCATCAAGTGAATGTTTTTTCCTTACAGTCTCAGCAATTTGGTTATGTAATTTAATAATATTTTTTCACATAATTTGTGCATATATCTTATTGCCAAGTCAAAGTGTAAGATCCTTGAGGGAAGGGATCTTGCCCTCTGGCCCCAGTCATCCCCTACACTGGGTCTTGCCTTGGTAAGTCTTTGTGGTAGTCATCCTCTGACATGGCCCCAGTGATTCCAGCCTCCTGGTATTCATGATCTTATTAGTCTCTTCCATATCAAATAGGACTGGCCTGTGCAACCAACAGGATATTAGGGAAGTGATGGTTTGTGACTTCTGCAGCTGGGTGAAAAAAGATACTACAACTTTGTCTTGCTCTGTACTGGATCACTGTAGGGGAAATTGGCCATCATGACACTCAAGTATCCCTGTGACAGAGGGCTCCTGCCAATAGCCAAGTACACTATCATGGGAATCCATCTTCCAGTCCCAGCCAAACTTGCTGATGACTCCAGCCCTAGTTGACATCTTGACTGCAATGTTATAAGAGAATATGAGTCAGTTTCCCAGCTAAGCTATTATCAAATTCCTGAAATTGGGTGAGACCATATCTGTTTTTTGTCTTATGTTGC
This sequence comes from Heterocephalus glaber, assembly GCF_053883595.1. NCBI lineage: Eukaryota > Metazoa > Chordata > Mammalia > Rodentia > Bathyergidae > Heterocephalus > Heterocephalus glaber. The sequence goes on along the minus strand of NW_028258471.1, from coordinate 1,920,557 downwards.
TAAGCTTTTTAACGCTTCATTTTGCAACAGTAGATAGCTAACTCAGATTTGGGTAACGGAAAGTGCAATTGTGTTGCTATAACAAAGCCCTAAAACATGGAAGTGATTTCGGAACTGGGAAGCAGACAGAAATAGTAGGACAAATTGTTCAGAGTCTGAGCAGCCTTGAAGGGTCCATGGAATCTTGATATCTTTTGAGGAGGCTGTAAGTAAAAGTGAAAAGAAAATTAAGGGCAATGTGATTGAAAACTGGAGGAGAATGAATCCTTCCTATGAAATGGCAAAATTTTGTCAACATGGTGGAAAGTAGGAAATATACACGGTGAACTTGCAGATCTACCTGAGATGTTCTCTTACTCGAGCATGCATGGTACGGCCATGGAAAACAGACTGTGTGATCAAGGAGACGATGTCTGGAGGGAGTTAAGGTTCATGACTCGCTCATTGGTCTGCCTTTCCTCTTGTAGGTCTGACCTTTGTTGTCACTGCTTGATTTTCTGAGATTATGAGGGAAACAAACAGAGTTAGAATGGAAGACATGATATAGCAGGAAACGCTATTTGATTTTCATGCATTCTTTGAAGCAGGAAGGGTTTAAATGCTAAAACCCAAGATAGTTAACCCATAGAGACAGAAAGTCAGAATCCTGCTTCTCCAACATGTCCACTGGATCTCCACAGAAGAGAATAGTCACTGGATTGAGAGGTGGAAGGGCCATGTGAGAAGCACTTCTCATGGGCCTGAATTCACGGGTCTGGATCTGCGCTCTCCAGAGAATTTCATGTCATTGTCTGAAAATATTGAATGGAAATTGGTCCTCACAAAGATACAACACTGGTTTGTTTGTTTTGTTTTTGTTTTTGTTTTTGTTTTTTGGAGACAGGACCTCTCTATGCAGCTCAGGCTGGCCTCAAACTCATAGCAATCCTCCTGCCTCAGTCTCCTCAATGCTAGGATGACAGGCATGCATCACCATGCCTGGCTACAGCACTGTTGTTTTTTGTTGTTGTTTTGCTTCTATTAAACCCAACAGCATTGCTCAGGAATGAGCTTCTGAACTGAAAAGCCCTAAAGTTAAGCTCATGTTTGACTACAAACTTTACTGAAAAATGGCTTCAGCAGGCAGGGTTTCTTCTTTCAAGTGAGAAGGCAGCCAGAAGGCAGCCAGCCTTTGAGCATGGCTGCAGACACCTCCAGGAAGATGTTGGATCAAGTCCAGACAGAAAGAACAGAGAAGGGTCAGAGAGGAGAAGGCAGTGTGGCCAACCAGTTGCATCTGTCCCTTTCCCAAGCCTTCCAGACCCTGTCCCCAGCAAGTTTCCCTCACATCCTCTGGCCCAAACTGGCCACATGACCTCCACTACCCATGAAGGAGTCTGAAAAGGTGAATTTTCTCTTTTCTTACCTCATCAATAAAGGAAAGCAGGGAGAAGAGAAACGTGGATGCACTGGGGCCCATGTGCCAGGGACTATGAGAGACCCTGGGTGACTCTGACCATACCTAGGACTATAAGGGTTCCTGGGAGACTCTGTGAATCTACTCTTGTGTCTTAAACAAGATTATTCTCCAAACAGAGCTGTCTATTAGAGTATGTAGCGAATACTGGAATACAGAAAAGGATGTGTTCCGCTCACCCCTTTACAGAGCAAAACAGCAAGATTTGACCTTTAGAAAACAGAGACCACCTGGGACATCTCTTCACTTGGGGCCAAACCTGTGCTCTCAGCAGCAAAAAGTGATTATTTTTCTTAATTACTTTTGCTTTTCATCTTGCTATGTGAGCTGTCAGAGTCTTATTTTAGCTGATGACTTCCCACAATCATTTTAGATTTATTTAGTACCTAATTTACTCAACATAGCTTTGGCTGTGAACATTAATCAGAGGCCCAGAAACTCTTAATAAGTTCAATATTTTAGAGTGAACACTACCCCGATGAATGCTTTATGAAAATGATGACAAAGCACAGGGTCTGTCGCTTTCAGAATCAGTAAGTTACCAACTAATGAATTAAGAAGGTTCTGAACTTGTACTTCACTATAGGTGTTGTGTAGCAGATGTACAAATGAGCATTTGTAAATGTAGCTGGTTCTTGGTAGAAATTTTTCATTAACCCAGCAGCCAGGAGTAGGAGAATCTCTGTGATCTTAAAAATAATGACTAAAGATCATGGACCATTCAATAATTAAAATGATTTTGGCTTTGCCATTATTTCCTCAGCTATTTCTTTTGTGAGGAAATTGTTTTTGTCTTTATGTTTCTACCAGTCCTGACTTTTTATATCAGTGAGAAAAAATGAGGTTGACAAAAATGCCCTTTGGAGCTATGTCTTTCCATACACCAAATAGGAGTCAATTGGCAATACAGGGATCCATCCTTGGGCAACTCACAATCCAAGACTGAAAATACAAATGGAGAGGAAAACAGGGCAACCCTAAAATAGACATATCATTTAAAAGTGCAAATATCTGCCCCCATCTTTGTAACTCCTTATATGTGCCTGCTCCTAAGTGTCTAAAAAGTGCCCTGCAAAAAAGTAGGAACTCAGGGAACATTTGTTGAATAAATAAATTATTTTCACAGTGGTAGAGGGTAAAAGAGAAAAGGATGAGAAGAAGCAAAGTATGCAGTATGGGATAGGCACCCCGTAGATGCTTGTGGAAAAACCTGAGATTCGTCTGTTTCTCCCAGGCAGAGAACAAATTATGAAAGGGCTGGGATTAACAGTAGAAGAGAAAATTTATCTTTAGGGGCAGGAAGGAGGGACGGCAATCCAAGCTTCTAAGGTTCGAATCCAGAAGTCACACAGTGTGTATAAGGATCTGAGAATCTTCCAAGAGAAGAGAGAGAAGCAGGGATGTTTGGAAGAGTCAAAAGAAGCTAAAGCTTCCTAGATTCTGAGCCTCCGTCCCCTCATCCTTAAAATAAGAACAAGAATACTTGTTCTGCCTATGTGAAAGAAGTTCTGAAGACTAGATGGAAAGACATGTATGGAAGAAAATGTCTTCAAACCTTCAAAACATGATGTTAGTACAATGGTCCATTTAAAGCTCATCTGGGCCCTGGAACGAGTGAGCACATGCCTTTGCTCACCCTGATAGTAAACCGAGCACAGAGACAAGTCATCAAGATGTTATGCCCATGGCTATCAACAGCCAGCTGCCTGAAACAGAATCCCAGAGGCCCTATGTCCTAGCGCTCCACATTTCCTGAAAGGTTTTCACATAGCATGTTTTATTCTCACCAGCAAGACTCCATGAGGATAGGAGCCCAACAGCCCATAAGTTAGGGAGTTTACCAGGCTCACACAGGAAGCCAGGTGAGCAGCTGAGTTGGGACAAGCACACCAGCCTTTTGGCTCCTAGTATAAAGCTCCAGCCACTTCCGGGAAACCCTCTGGCAGGATGTGATCCATTAGTGCTCTGTTTCAAGCCCATAAGTTAAGGAGCAAGAAGCAGGAGGGATTATCCTAAGGGAAGTTTGCACAGGGAAAGTAAGGACACCATGTCTCCTCTAAATTGGTTTCCTTTTTGCAGCAGCAAATCCACCTATTCTTCTTGAGAGGAAAACGTGTCAGTGACCTCTCTGTGGAGTTCTACAAGAAGGTGGGACAAGTGGAGGGTTCCACAGTAAGTAGCCTGCCTGAGCTCCCCAGTGGAAAAGCTGGACCTAGGTTCAGTTGCAGGGCCCCATCTGTAGAGAAGTTAGCTGCTGCTCTGAACTAGAGTGCTCTCTCTCTCTCCCTCCCTCCCTCCCTCCCTCCCAGGGAACCATTGATTCAGGTGGCTATGCTAAAGAGTGGTTTTTCTTCTTTGCCTTGCTGTTTCACCTGACACTGATTCTGTCTGATTTATATCCCTCTAAGAGGTGTAAGCAATGGCCCATTTTTGGTTTCAATTACAGAAACCATTTTCCTTCCTGCTAAAAAGGGAGCAGGATGAATATGCAACAAATTAAATAGTTTTGTGAAGCAAACCAATGAAGGCATGTTATCTGATTGAGGTGATCTCCTTTCCCCTTCAAAGTGTAAATAACTAATGTTACCAAGGCAAATTTGTGCTATAAACTTTTTATTAGGGATTTACACATACATAATTTATATGTACATACATATTTGTGGACTGTTATGAGCCTTAGAAAACCAACCTGGAAATACACTTCATATTGCTTTTATAGTCTACACTACACAATTAAGCACTTAATTATATAATAATTCTTTTTCACATGTTAGCTCTGAAAGCCTTGGAAGAGGAAGATCATGTACAAAACTCCTTTTATGTCCTCCATAAGACCTAACACAATCCTCAGCATGTAGAAGCTGTTCAAGAAATATTTTTTTATTTGTTGATTTCAACGGGCAAAATATTAATCCTTATATATTAGTGAATTGCCACAGAGGCAAAGGTGGTCAAATTGATGATTGTAAATACTACGTCAAAGAAGATAATAAGACCTTTGACTTAGGAAGACAATTCTGAAGGCCAAGTGGAAAATGAGGCAAGCTATTAGTATCCAGGAGGTTGCCATGAGAGAAACTTGCTGAATTTGTATTGTGACATCTCAGCGCTGCACTATGACTCTTTGCCAGAGTCTCAAACTTTTAAATTTTTACCCATACATTCCCCTCTCCCACAAGCTCACAACTCAACTGTAGCCTAACTCACTCTTGCATATGACAGATCAGTTTCTAACAGATTCTGTTATCCTGTTTGAAATTGGACCACTAGGTCTCAACAGAAACAGCCGAACCTGTACACTGCAGTCTGGTTTCTAGTCTTCTGATAAGTATTTAAATGTGACGTTAATTGATGTGACTTGAAAAAGGTTAAAAGGACCTAGTTTATTGGACCAAAGCAATTTTATGTGGCATAGTCAAGGCATTTGCACAAGTCAGATTATAGACAGGGATGGAAATGTGACTGGGTGTTGTGAAGTTTTAGTCTGGAGAAGTAGGGGCTACAAATAATTGACAATGCTTTTGCATTCATATGGTTTTGAAAGGTGATTATAATTCACATTGATTGAATCCATGCCAGGCATTGCACTCTCATTAACTTTACATATATTATCTCATTTGATACCTATAGTAACACTGAAAGATAAAATAATAAGTAACACTTATACATCGCTCAGTAAGTACATTGCTGCAACCCCACAAATCAGATTCTAATATCATCCCCAGTTTACAAAAAAAGAAAACTAAAGCCTTGAGATATTAAGGAACTCATTGCAAATCAAGCCAGTCATTGGTAGATCCTGAATTTGAACAAAGGCAACTAGAAATAAGAGCTCAGCTCTTAGCACATTGCCGTGCAGCATTATCCTAGGCATTGTACAGTTGTGGAGAGTAAGGCCCAGAAAGACTAAGCCACTGTGCCTCAGTCATACAGCTAACAATGATAAAGCAAGAATTGGAAACCATGTGCAATGAAGAGGTGAATAATGGCTCAATATAAAGAAACCCTGTGACTACCAAAGCTGTATAACAACTAGACAGACTCGCTGGTGGGGTTTGGAGTCCCCTATGCCCAGATACATGGAGAGGATGGTAATACCTTTTATCTACAGCACAGTTTATGATTTCCATGGTGCTCCCTAGGAAGACTCCCATTTCTGCCATTGGGTTTGATAGCCTTGCAGTAGTTCTTCCTAATCCGCTCTGGTCCAGAACTTCAAACCAAAAACAAATAAATGTCATCAACATTTGAGTTGGTTTTAAAAGGGCCTAAGTGGTTTATTACTACTGAATAGCATTTGTCGCACCATTAAATTGTACTTCTCTAGTATGTTGGGAAGGTAAACTGGTACAACCACTATGAAATCAGAAATTCCTCAGAAAGCTAAAACTAGAAATTTCATTTGACCCAGCTATTCCCCTTCCAAGTATCTTCCCAAAAGAGTTAAAGACATTATTTTACAGTAATGTATTCATACCTGTTTATAGCAGCACAATTCATAATAGCTAAAGCTTGAAAGTAGCCTATATGTCTGTCTATCAACAGGTGAATGGATAAAGAAAATGTGCTATTTATACAAAATGGAATACTACTCTGCCATAAAGAAGGATAAACTTGAGTCATTTGTCAGAAAATGGATGCATCTTTTTTTTCCCCCATTAAGTTTATTGGTACATTTTAGTTATAAAATACAGTTACATTCATCATTGGGATCTTGTACCTTTACATGAGTATCTTGGTTCTTATTTTTTCCCCTTCCCCTGCCCTCCCTTCACCCCCTCCACCCTTCCCTATTTGCAAAGACTTTGTTTCCATGTTTTTCCTTTTCTCATATTTTTTCTTTTCCCTTCTTTCCTTTCCCCTACCCCTCCCACTTCCCCTACTCCTTTAGACCTTTTCTTCCTATTACACAATATCAATTATACATTTTTAAAATTACAATATCAAGATCTAGATGACATTACCACAGATTTTACAGAATTTAAAAAGATATAGAAAGCATATTACAAAAATCTGTTTTGAAATAAATTTGACAACTTCTAAGAAGTACCTCGGAAGACAATTTAATGAAACTAACTCTGGAGGAAATATAAAATTTGAATAGCACCTATTAAAGAAAGTATATTCCTAGCTTGAAAACCTACCTATGTGATAGCAACAGGCTCATATATATCTTAACTGATAAATTATATTAAACATTTAAAGCAGAGAAAAGAAGGAACACTTCTCCCCTCATTTTAGGAAATCAACATCGTGCTAATCCTAAAACTGGATAAAGATAATAGAAGAAAAAAGTATGAACATAGATAGAAATTTGTTTAACAAAACAAACTATTAGAAGTCAGAACTGGCAGTATGTACAAAGTTGTTTTATTATAGGGATGTCAGTGTTCGTTCAGCATTGGAAGATCCACCCCCAAAAGTCATTTTAACAGAGGAAAGGAAAAAGCCATATAATCCTGTCAGTAGTTGCAGAAAAAGTATTGGACCAAATTCTACAGCTGTTCATTGTAAAAGCTATCAGGAGACTAGAAGTAGAACAGAACCTTCTCAACAGATCAATGACATGTACTCCATACTTGCAGTGAGAACACCTTATATGAATGGAGAAGATACAATGCTTTCTCCTTAAGGTGGGGAACAAGGGCAGATATGCCTACTCTTCACCTGTCCATTAAGCTTTAAAACATAGGCCCAAACCAAAATAGTCTGGCAATAAAATGATGCAATTAGGATAGGATTGGCAAGGTAGAAGTAAAGTCTTTATATGTAGATGAAATGATCATCTACAGAGAAAATACTAAGAAATCTCTAGGAGCCCCTAGAACTTGTATTTGAATTTAGCAGGATTAGAAAACACAAGGTATATGTAAAAATTCAGGTCCATGTATACTTGCTATAAATGAAGAATTTGGTATTGAAATTTAAAAGTTATGTAGGAGTACAAAGGACCTAGAAAAGTAAAAAAAAAAAACACAAAACAGTGTTGGAAGACATTTAGTACCTAATTTTAAGACTTCCTATAAAGCTACAGCAATCAAGGCAGTGTTGGTGTAAGGAAAGACATATAGATCATTGGAATAAAACAGAGAATCTAGAAATAGAACCACACATACATGGTCCACTGCGTTTTGAAAGATTATTTAACAGTAACATTTTATAGAACATAAACTCCATTCAAGAGCAGAGGAAAAGATAGTGTTTTCAGCAAATGGCACTAGAACACCTGGTATCCATATATAAAAAATTAACCTCAACCCTTTATTTCCATTCATAAAAATAACTTGAAAGGATCTATGTACCTAAATATGAAAGACTAAAACTATAAAACTTTAAGAAGAAATTATAAGGGAAAATGTTTATGAATTTAGGGTAGGCAACAATTTCCTAGGACACAAAAAACACGATGTATAAAAGAAAAAAATTGATAAATGAGATTCCATCAAAATTTAGAGCTTTAAGTGACATCATTAAATTGAAAAGTAGTCCTTAAACAGACCGTATGTATAATGCATATAACCTATGACCAGAATATATAAAGAACTCTTACAGCTCATTAATAGACAACCCAATTAAAAAGTAGACACAAGAAGAAGATAAATAGCCAGTATAGCACAAGGAAAGGTGTGCAACACTAGAATCAGAGAAATACTAATCAGTACAATAACAAAATTAAATTCTACACTCATTAGGGAGATGAAGTTAAAAGTTTTAAAAGAACAAATGTCAGCTTAGGTGTGAACCAGTTAGAACTTTCTAATACTGCTAATGTGAATGTAAAATGATGAAACCATTTTGGAAAACAATATAGAAATTTCTTGTATTACTGTTAAGAACCAACAGTCCTGTTCTTAAGTTTTTACTTCAGAGGAATGAAAACACATGTTCACAATAGATTTGTATATACAAGTTGAGTATTCCTTATCTGAAATTCTTGGGACCAGAGTGTTTCAGATTTTCATTTGAAATCCACTTGATCTACAAAGAGGACAGCTACTCCTGCTTTTTTTTCAGTTCCTGTCACATGGAGTACTGTTTTCCACCCTTTAACTTTCAGACTATGAGTTTCTTTTTGAATTAAATGTGTTTCTTGTACGCAGCATATTGTTGGATCTTGCTTCTTGACCCATTCTGCCAGTCTATTTTTTTTTATTGGTGACTTGAGACCATTAACATTGATGGTTATAACTCATACATATTGACATCACTGTCATGACTTTTTCTGTTTGTTGGATTCTCCCTCTTTGCATTTAATTTCTTGTCATGCCCAATGGATTCATTCTGCTGGACTTCCTGGGGTTGTGATCCACATTGTCTTTTCCTAGGATATTGTCTAAAATGTTTTGGAGTGTTGATTTGGTATTCATGAAGTTCCGAAGGTGGTCTTTGTCATGAAAGTATCTTACTTCTCCATCAGTTTTGAAAGATAGTTTTGCAGGGTACATCAATCTGGGTTGGAGGCTGTTTTATTTTAGAGCTTGAAATACATCACTCCAAGTTCTTCTTGCCTTGAGGGTTTGCATTGAGAAGCCTGCTGTGATTTTGATGGGCTCTCCTTTATATGTGATTTGTTTATTTTCTCTACCTGATTGTAGAATTTTGTTCTTCTGTTGGGTTTCTGGAATCTTAACAATTATATGCCTATGTGTAGATTTTTTTTGATCAAGGCTATTTGGAGTCCTATATGCCTCACTTATCTGTATGTCAAGTTCTTTTCTCCTTCTTGGGAAGTTTTCTGCCAGCACTTCTGTGAACAGTTCTTTTATGTCATCTGCACTCTCTCCTGTTTCTTCATTGACTCCAATCAGTCTTATGTTATTCTTCTTTGCATCATCTAGCAGCTGCTGGATTGATTTCTCATGTTCCCTTACAATTTTACAGCAATTTTTCTTTTCCTGATCACTAATTGCAATCTTATCTTCTATATCTGAAATTCTGTGATCACATTGGCTCATTCTGCTGCATAGACTTTCAATGGAGTTTTTAATCTCCTTGAAATCTGTTTGCATCTGTTTTATGGATTCCATTTGTTTCCTATGTTGGGATTCCATCATGTTCCTCAGCTCCTCTCTAGATTTATTAATCATGTGTTGCACTATGAGCACAATCTCTGCTGTTATCTGAGAAATTATTTCTAATGTAATTTTTTACAGATCCTCTTTTGTTGCCAGTTCAGGGAGTCCAGGTTGAGTATCAGAGTGTTCCATTTTGTTTCCCTTTGGGGTTGCTGTAGGTGATCTGGAAGTCTGTTTTTGAGACTTCTTTACATGTCTCTCATTTAGACGGGGGGGGGGGCAGGGGGAGAGGGATGTTGCTGCTGGTGCCTGTGCAGCTCACCTCCTCTGTCCTGGTGGGGGTGGTACAACAGCCCAAAACGGATACATCTTGAGACCATAATGTTGATTGAGGTGAACCAGATACACAAGCTTAAATATCATACAGTTTCTCTTACATGTGAAACTTGAAATATAAGTAAAGTGCAAAATAAAAGATAGATAGTAGGAAATAGGGAGATAGATCTTTTGCAAATAAGGAGGGGGAGCATGAGATGGAAGGAGTGAGGAGGAGGAGGATAAGGGGATGAAAAAAGAATTGAGATGTGTCACGCACACCTTGAGATGTAGCAACGCTCCACAAGGAAAGTAATTATTATGTACTGCAAACGTGTACTAACAAAACAATAACAATTGAAAAAAATAAGCTTTCTGTGCATGCATTCCTCACCCATTCCTGTGTTCATTGAACATTTGCTGAGTGTTCATGAACTTCCAGATGTGGTCTCAGTACTGAGGATGCCAAAAGGGGAAGGCACAGTCCCTGCAGCAGAGCTGCCTATGCCTTACAACATCCCTTCATCCTGTGGTCCCAACAGGCAGGTTGCCCACAGCCAAAAGCCTCTGTCCTTGCCCTGCCTGAGGGTGTTCTCTGGACAGGGCAGGCTTGTCTCATCACTGTAGTTCAGATATTGAGTGTCCTCCAAAGTGCCCCATGTGTTAAAGGCTTGGTCCCTGGCTGGCACACTGGGAGACAGTGGGAACTCCAGGTCGGGCCAAGTCCCAGGTCCTTACGTTGCTTAGAGTCCCAGAGAGGACTGTGTAACCCCACCCCCTCTTTTTCACTTCCTGGCCCTGAGGTGAGCAGCTTTGCTTTACCATGCACTCTCAGTGCAATGTTCTACCTCCTCTCAGGCCCAAATGTGTGATGAGCATAACCTCCCAAATCATGAGCCAAAATGAACCATTTCTTTTAGAAGGCTCTGTTCCAGTGACAGGAAGCTGATGTCCATGTTCAGGAGCTCCTCTGAGCCCACAGGGGAAAGAGTTGGTGGATAAATTCCCCAGCATCTCTGCCCTTCAGGAGGACTTTATGAGGTGTGCTCTTTCCAGAATACTGGTGCTGAGAAGGAGGCAGTGGCTCATGGAGATGGCTTTTCTAAGAGTCCTACAGGCATTGTTCTTCATCTGCAGAGAGAGAACAGGTTATGAAGAAAAAGACAAATCATTGCCAGGAGCCCTGTACACATTCTATTTGAGCCATGGATTTTTGGTCTTCTGTGGGGGCATGCACTCTGAACTCTGACGGGCCTTTTGCTTCTGGACACAAGATCCCTCCTGCAGCCCCTTGGAGTGATGGCTGCTGCAAAATCAGGACTTCATGTCCCCCAAAGAGCAGCATCAAGGGGCAACGATATGAACATTGGATAGGCAGCCTAATGTCCTTTACCAGTGTAACTGGGACATAGATTTAAACAGATTAGTTTCATAACCATAACCTTCTCCAAGGCCATCTACTGTCAACTTGTCAGACCTGGTTTGTGCCATAAGGACACAGTGGGAGCTTTAGGGTCTGCTCCTCATAGGATTTCAGCTAAATTTAAGCATGCTTAGAAATAAGCTTCTAGAATAATCTACATCAGAGGCTGATTTTATCATTATTAAGAGAAAGCATCTGATATAGAAGAAATAAATATAACTCCCAAGTTATTGTACACAGATGACAATAGGCATTCCATTTATAAAATCAGTGTCAACATCATTTTGATTGGCTGGGAACCCGAGTGGAAGCATGCCCTTAACTTTAATGACACTTATTTTATCTATAAGTCAACTTAAATTGTAGACACAAATATTTTAACCTATATAAACTGTTTTCCATGGAAATCTCAAAAAAGCAAAAAGAGAAAAAAATTGTTGGACTCAAACAAAACAGCTGTAGGCATCTTAACCACCCAGTTACAGATTGAATGGACAGACAAGCACACATAAAACAACTGTTAATAAACCAGAGTGTACTCAGATGTATTTGGGCAAGTTGAATTAAATAACCCTTTTGCAGTTTTTTTAGGTTTGTGACTATAAATAGACTGGTCAGAACTTTTTAGGACAATTAACAGATCTCTTGTAATAAGAATCAGAAGGAATAAAAACCTTTTACACCTGTGAGCGAAGACAGTTTTTAAGGCTGATGGTTTTATCTGATTGGAATACTCAGCTATACAATGTTCTCACTGTTGCTTTGATAACCACAGTTGTTTGATAGCCACAGCTGATAGCCAAAACTGCTGTTCTGATAAACATATGTCACTGTCCCCTCTAAAGGTGCAGACTGTTAAAGGTAATTTTAACTATTTCAGGGGTCGGGGGGGTGCACAGGCCAGGTTTGGGTGTAGAATGAGACTAGGTGGCGCTCTTTAGAGCTAAGTATGAATTCCAAACAGTGGGGGAAGAAGGCTTTAACCTGTCCTGCTGCAGATGTCTACCTATGACAGTTTTTCCCATTTTGAAAAGAAACATGGGGAAAAAAGGTGTTCCCAACTATTCCTCTTGCTCTGTGCCCAATCTAAGGCAACCCCTAGACTTAACTTCATCCAGCACCAGTGGTAGTGAACTGGAAGTGCAAGGAAGTGGCCAGAGCCAGGTGAGCCACTCTTACTATGTACTGGGCCTTCTTGTGCTCCTGTGACCCTTGTACCATACTTAGCTCTTGGCCTTCCTTTTTCAGAGCCTCAATTAGCATATCTCCAAGAATAGAGGCCAGCCTGCAAGACGCTCTGGAGAGAAATCATGACAGAGAGGCAGTCCTCTGGGGATTAGGGCTATGCCTATTTTTTTTTCTCAATAAGTTTTTTGGTACATTTTAGGTGTACAATACAGTTACATCCATCATTGGGAACTTGTACCTTTACATGGTGTATCTTGGTTCTTATTTTTCCCCGTTTCCCTGCCCTCCCTTCACCCCTTCACCCCTCCACCCCTCCCTATTTACAGAGACTTTGTTTCCATTTTTTCCTTTTCTCATATTTTTTCCTTTCCCTTCTTTCCTTCCCCTACCCCTCCCACTTCCCCTACTCCTTTAGACCTTTTCTTCCTATTTTACATTATCTATTATACATTTTAATCCTTATTTACACTTTTAGTTTCTCACACCAGAGATGGCCTCAATGTGCATCCACTTAGCTATAAATGTCTCTAGTTTTTCATTCTTTATGGCTGAGTAGTACTCCATTTTATAGAAAAACCACATCTTCTTTATATAATCTCCAGTTGATGGGCATTTGGGCTGTTTCCAAGTTTTAGCTATTACAAACTGTACTGCTATAAACATGGGTGAACATATATCACTGTGGTATGATTCTTTTAATTCTTTGGGGAAGATACCAATGCTAGCAGTCTTAGTCTTAGTGGGTGGGAGAAGATGGCCTGCCCCTAATGAGATAATGGTTTATTTATATGGGAAATCTCAAAGGGGTGGTAACAATAATCTCAAGCTTCCTTAAGTAAGAATGTAAATCTGGCCATTGTGACCTTAATCTTCTTCAGATGTGCCTCCAGTCAGTTTTTGATGTGTCCTCATCTACACTGACTCCCTTGAGGGTCCTGCTCTGTCTGACTACCTATAATATTTCTATCTATCTTAGCTGCCTATAATACTTCAAGCTCTCCCCTCTGCTGGAAAGAAGGCAGATATTAGGTGACTGTCCTCTGACAGGCCCAAGGGATGGACCACTTAAGCCCTGTGGGGAGAACTCCATCCAGGCAAAGAAGTCTCAAAGCCCTCTGATTTGTGGGGGCCCAAGAACAGGCCCTGTAGGGTGTACACATTAGCAGGGTGGCAGGGCTCAGGAGTGAGGAGGAGGAGAATGTGGGGCTTGGAAGATGTGTGGCCATTGAGGAGGGAGCTGGCAGCTATGCCAGTCTGCTTCCTGATGGTGTTACAGTGGTTGGGCCTACCCACGTGGCTGAGGGCTGCAACCATGATGAGGAGACTAGAGGGCACCAGGAGAGGATTCTGGGATCTCTTGTGTAGAAAATGGGAGACTTTTTTTTTATTGAGATGGAGAAGGAATCTGCCACTTTTACATGGAGCTGGGAGTAAAGAGACAGAATCAAGGAGTCAGTGTAATTGAGGTTAATGTGACATCTGGGGAAACAGAAGTTAAATTTGTAATTGAATAATTAATAAATCAAATATTTGGGAAAACTGGGAAAAAATATGTGCTGACTTATCCTGAAGAAGTAGGTCCAGCCAAGGATGGCTAATGGCCCCTGGGAAACTGAAGCAAGAGACGCGGGCGTGGCAAAGACTAGCTGGGAAAGTAGGCGGGACCTATTAGTTACAAAATCCCAGGACTTGTGTGCAGAACAGTTCCCAAACCTCTGCATGTGGACTCCTCTCAGAACTCAAGCAGGGTCTTGATAGGACGGCCTAGACCTGACCTCAGCCTGAGCAGTGGGAGATACGAAAAGGACAGTGGGCCTGGACCTCAAGGTTACTGTGTCCTTTCACGGTGAACTGCTCTAGCTCTGTAGAGTGTACTTATTTTCCTACTTTTACTTGGCCCAAACTCGCTCTGCAGAGCCTGTTTCTTTTCCTATCTTTCATAAATGTAAAACCTCGCTACCAGTTGCACTTATCTTGATCAATTCTTTGCTCAGGACAGAAAGAACCTAGAAACCACCTCTAGCAGGAGATTGCAGCACCCCAAACCCACCCAGCCTCAGTACATCATGCTGCCTCTGGGCTTGGACAATGAACTACCAGCTGGTGAGCCTGTTTCCAAAGGCCAAAAGCTCAAAACCCAACTTCCAAAGTGCTCAGCTCACCTCTAGGGTTTGGTTTTACTTTTTAAGTTATTATTATAAATTTGCTTTAGTTTTTCACCCTTGACCTTACTAAACCATATGCAGAGATGCAAAAGCAAGTTATGTGTTTAGGATCTTTGTATCTTTGAATTATCACACAATTGTCAGAATCAGCAGACAAAATATAGGACATCCATTTAAATTTGAATTTCAACTAAACCATGTATAAGTTTTAGTATAAAAATTAGTATCCAATATTTGGAACATATACTAAATTATTCATTATTTACATAAAATTTAAATTTAACTAGGCATCCTATATTTTATCTGGCAACATTATTCTGAAGAGATCTTTCCCTAGAAAACAGAACCACAACCTCAAAGAACTAGGACTGGAAGTCCCATTTGACCCCACTATTCCACTGCTGGGGATCTTCCCCAAAGAATTAAGGGAATCATACCACAGTGATATATGTGCACCCATGTTCATAGCAGCCCAGTTTGTAATAGCTAAAACTTGGGAACAGCCCAAATGCCCATCAACTGGAGACTGGATAAAGAAAATGTGGTTTTTTTATAAAATGGAGTACTACTCAGCCATAAAAAATGAGAAATTAGAGACATTTATAGCTAAGTGGATGCACATTGAGGCGATACTCTTAAGTGAAATAAATAGGACACACATGTGTAAATACTGAATAGTTTCTCTGGTGTGAGAAACTGAAAGTGTAAATATGGACTAAATGTATAATAGGTAATGTGAAATAGGAAGAAAAGGGGCAAAGGGGAAGGAAGTGGGAGGGCTAGGGGAAAGGATAGAAGGGAATGGGATTAATATGAGAAAATGGAAAAATAGGAACAAAATCTTTGTAAATAGGGAGGACTGGAGGGGCTGAAGGGAGGGCTGGGCAAGGGTGAAAAATAAGAACCAAGAGAGATTATGTAAAGGTGCAAATTTCCAATGATGAATGTCATTATATTGTATACCTAAAATGTGCCAATGAGTAGAATGAATAATCGATAATGTAAAATAGGAAGAAAAGGTCCAAAGGGGTAGGGGTAGTGGGAGAGGCAGGGGAAAGGAAAGAAGGGAAAGGAAAAAATGATGAGAAATGGAAAAAATGGAAATAAAGTCTTTGTAAATAGGGAAGGGTGGAGGGCATGAAAGGAGGGCTAGGAATGGGGAAAAAATAAGAACCAAGATGCATTATGTAAAGGTACAATTCCCAATGAGAAATGTCATTGTGTTGTATACCTACAATGTACCAATAAAAGAATTTAATCCAAAAAAAACCCAAAAAGAAAACAGAACCACAAAACATCTAGAACAAAAGAAAAATTCTGTGGTCCTTTTTCCTACTAGACAAAACTGAAATGGCTGATGGATTGATTTGTGTTTCTTAACATGTCTTTCCTTTTACTTTCCAAATGATTGAAGTGTCAGAAAACAAAAGGACATAAACAATAAGACCATTAAAATGAAAATAGAAAAATCAAATGAAATCGGAATAGGGAAGTTCAGATTCTGAAAGTCTAAATGGCTACGGTCACAGCTGATCTTGACATTTGCTTCAGAACTCCTTGAGAGCCTGAAGCCAAAGAGATCATGATTTGATAACAGAAAGCAGGCAATGAAACCTTTGTGCGCCTCATTGTTAGAAGACTTTACTGTGTAGTTCATTACACCTGGAATAGCCTGTTAGCTAATTAAGTAGGAAGGCTTGCAGGAGAGCAGCTCCAGCAGCTGGAACACTGAGCCTCATTTCCTCCATAATGCCACCTCTCACCTTCTTACCTCGCCCATGATGTGACTTGTGATGTAATGATCATATTCCAAATGGAAGATGTTTTTATTGGTATCAGCACCAGCAAATAACAATGTGTCCTACATTGGATGCAGAAGACACATAAACATTCTTTAAATGACTGTTAAAAACATTAACCCTTGATCTTAAAAGACTTGGACACATCGAAATATAATTCAGTGAAGGCCTTTCTTACAAGGCAAGTGATAAAAACCAAAGTCATCCTGCCAGACCCCTTTCTTGCCTTTTGGACTTTACAGGCAAAATGATGTTCAAATCCTGCTGTGTGTGCTATGGTTTCACAGAGCACAGGAGTAAGCCAAGGAACCTTGCCTTTGCCACTGCAAATAAACTCCAGCTGGAGTGTGAGAGAATACATTGTCGTGACATCAAAGCAAGCTGAAAGAAAATGGAAATGTCCACCCAAAGCCATGGCAGGGCTGCAGGCAGGACTTCCCTCAAAGAATTGGCAACTTTGGCCAGAGTAGCAGGAGAAGGAGAGATAGATGTCTATGGATAGCACTGGGTTTACAGTCAGGGTGTGGAAACCAACTGCTGAGCCAGTGGAAATAGCTGCCAGGGAGCCAGCCAAGTCTCAGGGTGGCAAAGACTAGGTTTCCTAAGCCTCAGCCACATGGGTATAGTGCCTTCTTCTCTTTCATAGGAGAGGACCAGAGCGCTCCCATGCTCTCAGAACTCCAAGGGAAAATAGGCTTCATCTTAGAAATAACAATAACACCAATGATAAGAATAAAAATGGCAGCCAGCATTAGGTATGATACTGTTTTATATGCCTGGCCTCATTAAATCCTTACGAGAAGGTTCTATTATTACTCTCATTTTACTACAAGAAAAGAGATTTGAAAATTATCCTTTTTGCCAGTGACTAGGAGGAATAAAGTTCCTGTGTGGAAAGAAAACTGTTCAATATTCTGTTCTTATTTGCAAGACTGGTTTGCTTACCTGGGATAGGTACAAGCTCTAAGGGCCAGTTATGCACAACTAGGAGTAACGATGAAGCATCTACTGTCAGAATAGCATTAACCTAAGTGGACAGGAGAATGCAAAGACTGCTGTTGCCCCCCCGCCACCACACACACACTCACTTACAATCTAGTCTGCTCTACAAATAAACTAAGTTGGGTTGCAAACACCATCAGAAGGTATCTACCAAGTTCAGGGCCACCTCATAACTCTGTGCCAGATGGGCTTTCAGATGATGAATCTGAACATCAAAGGCTGCCATAGGTGTGTGAAAATGGGACCTTGCTCCTGCCTGCTCCCTCAAGAGAGCCAGGGTTCAGAAGTCAGGGCTGACTGGCAGGCCATTTTGCAGGCTCCTTTGGATGAGTTCTTATTTGCCTAGATACACAGAGTCCTTTAAGACTTTGGGGCCCACAGCAATCTCATCCATTCAAAACACATGTCCCCTTATTTTCCATCAAAAGTACAGAGTCCTCCCTTAGCTACAGTTTCAGTTAAGGTCAGCCACAGTCTGAAAATATTAAATGGAAAATCCCAGAAATAATCCATAAATTTTCAATGGCACATGGATGAAATCTCATTGTTGCACTCTGTCCTACCTGGAATGTAAATCACCCCTTTGACAAGCGTTTCCATGCTGTATATGCTGCCCACCTTAGTCACTTAGTGATCTTCTTGATTAACAGTCAACTATCATGGTGCACAGTGACTGTATTCAGGTAACCTTTATCTTTATTTAATACTGGTCCCAAAGCACAAGAGTAGTACTACTGACAATTTTATTACAGCATATTTTTATATTTGTTCTATTCATTATTAGTTATTGTTGTTAATCTCTATGCCCAATTTATAAGTTAAACTTTATATTTATAGGGAAAACATAGTATATATAGGGTTCAGTGTTCTCCACAGTTTCAAGCATCCACTGGGAGGTCTTGGACATATTCTTAGGGAGTGAGGGGGGACAGCAGTAGTTACTTTTCCCACTGAGCAAAGAATGGAGGTGAACACGAACTCAGCCAGAAGATTTGCTACCAACAGACAGCTTTGGTCAGTAAAGGTGAAAATGGTCAGCTGAAGAAGTAGGTGGCATGTCTGTCCTTAGGGACAGTGTCACAGCAAGGACCACTGCTTGTAGCCTCAGCTCTGAAGGGAAGAGGAGCCATCCCACCACGGGTCCTCCGGAGCCAGTCCCCAGGTTCAAATTCCACAAAACCTGAGTGTTCTCATGACTCACCTCTCAGCTCTTCTCACGACGGAGGTTCCTCTTGGCTTTGTGTATTTCCTTCCATTTTGAACAGCAGTTTCTCAGAACAGATGCTCTCAGCACTCCCTCTCTGAGCCCCTCTGCACAAACAGAAGATTGCCTGCTCTGTCATCGTCATCAAGGGAAGGAGAGAAACATGCTAATCATGTTATTTTTCTCTTCCTTCTGCTTGCAATTAGCTAAGTGAGCCAAGGGCTCTTTCCTCCCTCCGCCTCCCCCTGTGCTGAACAAACGCTCCAGGGGACATTGCTGGGCACCTAGCACCAAGTCTGCTTCCCATTTCCTGGAGGGCTCCTTTGGATACCTTGGGGTTTTTTGTCTGTTCACATCTTTATTTCCTTGACCTCCTACAAGTCAGGTGACCATGCAGTTAATGGTAACTTCTTGATT
Organism: Heterocephalus glaber; assembly: GCF_053883595.1. Lineage (NCBI taxonomy): Eukaryota > Metazoa > Chordata > Mammalia > Rodentia > Bathyergidae > Heterocephalus > Heterocephalus glaber. The sequence goes on along the minus strand of NW_028258471.1, from coordinate 1,901,573 downwards.
TCTAGTGCCACAGTATGTTAAAGATCCAAGAGCAGGTTGAATCTACAGAGACCATCAGCATCAAAATTATCCTTGTGCCTCCTCCCAAGGCTGCAACATCACACAGTTCCACCATTGGTCAGCATTGCTCTCTCACGAAAGAATGCAAATCTGTCTGATAGTTGTGTAACTCAGTGCACAGCTGTCACAGAAAACAGACACAAGACATAAAACAAATGCAATGAAGGGCAACAAAATACTGGACCTTTTTCTTCTCACGAAGGTGACTTAAATGCTTTTTGTGAACTATTAAATGTAAATTCCCCTCCAACACTTTTGTGTGGTGCTGTAAACTCATAAGTAGTCTACTCATAGCCCTGAGAAAACCTACTGAAGGTTCACTGGACTTCCTTCCTTGGCAGGTGCCACATGGCTCAGGGACTAAAATGGGCATGTTTAATCCTTAGAGAAAAGAAGAAATGAGATTTAAAAGTTACCTACTATGAGAATGAATTGCTGTAGGAAAACATCTGAACCCAAAACAAGCTGGATTCAATCTTGTGGAGTCACTGAATGATGCCAAGTGTGATAGTAATGAAGATTCCCTGCAGAGGCTCTTGATTTACATTGTGTTCCCCAGACCTACCTTCTGGAGCCATTCTAAGGAACAGTGGCCCTGCAGGCCTCATCCTCCTTCCTTCAAGGTCAAGAGTTGGGACAAGGGAGGGTCTGCATCAGAGTGGAGGTGTACTAGCTAAATCTAAGAAGGGAAACAGAAACCATGAAAGTACTTAAATCAGGGAGCATTTGATGCAGGAAACCCATTACACAGATGTCTCTTTCACGGTTTTCCAGGAGACACAGAGACAAAGATTCAAGTACAAACAGTTTCAATGGGAGGTGAAGTCAGGCAATGCAAGTGGAGAGGTGGTGATGAGACTGTGAGGCAGTGGAAGGTCAGAACTGATTTCCCCCATCGCCTCTTCTGCACGTGCTATGCCACAGTAGTGGACAAAGAGGCCCTCTAGATAAGGATGTGACTGTCCTGAGGATACCTGTGTGATCTGGTCCCAAGTCCTGCTGGTGACAACGATGGTGACCAAGGGTGTACATTAGCCACATGTGATTGAGCCCAAAATGCCTAAGAGGTGAGCAAAGAACCATGGCGAGTGACAGATTTGCTGGATTGGGGTCCTCCTCTCCATGTGGGAACTTGGGCAGCTGGAAAGTGCAACGAAGCGGGTCGAGACTTTTGTGAATGTCATTTACTTGCAATGTTACCCAACATCCACAAATAGATTAGCAGGGTCTTCAAAATCACGTCCTGCTGAACTAGTACAGTAGCTGAATACTATAGCTCTTCTGAAAGATTCCAAACGTGCTAGCATATTAAGGGCCCTGAGAAGTCCTACAAAGTTTCAGAAAACTGCTTTAGTCTAGAACTCCACTCTGCCACTTTTTTAGAAAAATGTGGAGTGTTATGGATTGTGTCTAGATATCTCCCCAAAGCCTCATGTGGTCTTAGATGGGGCCTTTCAAAGATGGCTGAATCTAGAGTGTGTGATTGATTCACAGTGCAGTGCTAGGCTGGAGGGCACTAGGATTAAGGGTGTAAGTGCTGCTTGCCCTAAGTATTCTGAATAAAATAAAAGGGGCAGACACTGTTAAGGTCTCTTGCTTTTGCCGTCTCCTGCCGCCATGAACTGTTGCCTCTGTGCCACCCTGCCTTGGAGCCAGCTGATTATGGACTGAAACCTCGACAAACTGTAAGCCAAATAAACCTTTCGCCCTTTAACTTTGGGTGTCGGTATTCTGTCTCAGCAAGGAGAGAAAAGGGCCCGTAATGTACCTCAGCAGCGCTGTGCCTGCCTGGCAAGCACAAAGTCTTGAGTTTGACCCCAGTACAGCAAAAAAAAAAAAGCAATGGGCTGCGATGGCAGCCAGAGCTGAGCACTCAGTGGGGCGCCTCGGGTCGGGAGCGCTCGGCTGGGCAGGCCCTGTCCCACGCTGCTGCCAAGTCAGGAGCCCGAGGCTGCGGCTGCCCAAAGGGCAGCCAAGACTTCCAGTGGTGCTTCTCACAGGTGAAGGGTGCAGTCGATGAGGATGTGGCGGAAGCTGACATCATTTCAACTGTTGAATTTAATTACTCTGGAGGTCTTCTTGCAATAGGAGACAAGGGTGGGTGGCAGAGTTGTTATTTTTCAACAGGAACAAGAGAATAAAAGCAGTCTTCATTCTAGGGGAGAATAAAATGTTACCTTTCAAAGTCATGAACCAGAGTTTGACTATTTGAAAAGTCTAGAAATTGAAGACAAAATTAATAAAATTAAATGGTTGCCACAACAGAATGCTGCTCCTTTTCTACTCTCTACAAATGATAAAACTATTAAATTATGGAAAATAAGTGACCAGGATAAAAGAGCAGAAGGTTGTAACTTGAAAGATGAAAATGGATGACTTCGAGATCCATTTAGAATTACAGCACTTCAGGTTCCTTTATTGAAGCCCATGGACTTCATGGTAGAAGCAAGTCCACAGTGAATTTTTGCAAATGCTCACACATATCATATAAATTCCATTTCAGTAAATAGTGATCAGGAAGCATATCTTTCTGCAGATGACCTGAGAATAAACTTATGGGATTTAGAAATCACAGATAGAAACTTTAACATAGTGGATATCTAGTCTGTTAACATGGAAGAGCTGAAGGAAGTCATCACCGCTGCCAAATTCCACCCACACCAGTGCAATGTGTTTGTCTACAGCAGCAGCAAAGGGACCATCCAACTATGTGACATGCATTCCTCCACCCTGTGCAACAGACATTCTACATTTTTTGAAGAGCCCAAAGATCCCAGCAGTAGGTCCTTTTTCTCAGAAATAATTTTATCCATCTCTGATGTCAAATTCAGCCACAGTGGTCGATACATGATGATGAGAGACTACCTGTTTGTGAAGGTTTGGGACCTTAACATGGAGAGCAGGCCTGTGGAGAACCATCAGGTGCATGAGTACCTGCAAAGCAAGCTCTGTTCCCTGTACGAACATGACTGGATCTTTGACAAGTTTGAATGCTGCTGGAATGGTTCAGACAGTGTTATCATGACGGGGTCCTACAACAGCTTCTTTAAAATGTTTGATAGAAACACTCGGAGGGATGTTACACTGGAAGCTTCAAGAGAGAACAGCAAACCTGGAGCCAGCTTAAAACCCTGAAAAGTATGTACAGGTGGTAAAAGAAAGAAAGATGAGATTAGTGTGGACAGTCTGGACTTCAATAAGATCCTTCACACAGCTTGGTACCCCATGGAGAACATTCTTGCCATAGCTGCCACCAATAATTTGTAGATATTCCAGGACAAAATCAACTAAAGAAGCTAACTGGAGGACCAAGTCTTGTCTCACATAGTTAAGCCGGTTGTTTTTCTGTCAAAGAAAAGGCATTGTCCTCTCCATTAAGAACAGAGATGCACTTCCTACTTCCCTTCATAACAGAGGAAAGAAGCGACCTTGGCTGGAATCCTGGCATTGCTCTGCCTTTAGCCCAGGGAGAGATGCTTGCTGCTGCAAGGGGAAAACCCACTTGAAGCAGAATTGGTGGACATTGCTCAATAAAGGCCATTACTCAAAATAAATGTATTTATTTAAGTCTGAGCCTTCCTTTCCAGTTTATAGACCAAAAACCTAACCTCCAAGAGAAAAAGCGCTGTCAAATATGTTTCTGTCTCCAGTTCTATCTTTCTCTGCCATCCTAGGGCCCTCACCTGGACATGGTGTGGCCATTGCCCATGTTCCTTGCTGGCCCTTCTGAGCCAAGTGGGCGTACCTACCCTTGGTACCCAAGGAGAGCCAGGCAGGTTTACTCACTAATTCCATCAACCATCACACCTTCTGGTGTAACCACTCAATAAACAACATACTGTAAAGTGTTCTGAAATCTAAACATAAGTATTGTCTTTTTATTTGTCTCAATTGGATATAATAAAATTACACAAAATTCTTTGGAATAATTTGAGAAACTTTTGTCCATTGGCAGAAGGGTGGAATGTGTATAGTACTTCAAATTCTAAATATAACTATTCCAAGCTGCCATGACTTTTTTTTTTGTTTCTGTAGAAACAGTCCATCTGCTACACCAGGTAAGGTCTGGGAAAAGCCATAACTGAGTCCACCTCTGAGAAAAAAATACAAGAGTAATGTAATTGCTGCTATAAAATTAACACTTGGCTTAAAGTAGGCCTCAAATTCACTACAATTGAAAACCTATGTGCTTTCTTTTAAAATCTTTTTTAAAAGTAGGGAAATGTAGTTTTAAATATTGCTAAAATTATGTGCATGCTAAATTTCATATCACATTTCAAGCCAGCAGAATTTAACAGTTTTAATTATGATGCCTCCAGTACCTTGATTTATTTCAAAAGATCTATGATATCAAAAATCAAGACTTCCCAACACAAAGAGGTGTACCAGCACTCAGTGACTGGAGCTTGCTTCCATGAGATTTAACCCATGAGCTTGATCAGTGTCCTCCAGGGGGATGTAGAGCCGGGGCTCACATGCCATTGCTGACATTAAGGTGTAGTTTGATTACCAATGATATGAAAGGATAAGACATCCTTACCCAGAATTAATGTTAGCAGAAGGTCACCTTAGCTCACATTGAGTTAGAAATTTAACAACGTAAAGTACCTTTATTTTATTTAAAATAATTATACTGTATCTTGGTGACACAATTTATGTCTGAGATGTAGAACAGAGTTGTTCAAGCATTAATCAACCCTGGTCCATAAGGAAAAACAGTTCTAGTAAAACAAGATTGTATATATTTGTTCCAACTATTTTGACCAAAAAGTTTAATAAATTTTAAATGTTTAACTGGAAAAAAAAAAGAAACACTTTGGAGTTTGTAATTAAGAGAGTGTTGAAATCTGGAGGAGAGTATATTTATGAAGTTTCTGGTGGGGTACTGAACTAATAAAAGTATGATAAGCTGCTAATTACAGTTATATCCGCTGGTGTGTCCAATCCAGCATGGCACATGAAAGCCCATGCTAAATTTATAGAAATGTTACCAGCTGGTTGTTAAAAACATGGCCATTATTAAAAATTAAACCATGTGAATTTATAACTAAATATATTTTATTAAAGAGAGAGGAATAAATAATTTGAACTCATTGCTGTATAATTATTTTACCATTATCTGTTCCTTGGGTGATTTGTGTCTATTGTCTCTGTAATGTGGAAATGCCTTATAATGCTGCTCCTCTTCCCACTCCATATTCAGTGCTATTAGGTGGTAGCTTCAAACCAGCCATGAAATCAGCAAATGCGATAGCTTGGGGCTTGATTTATTGATTTGTTGGCTGCTAGACTGAAGAAGTTGATAGGCAGCAAAGAAATATTTCTGCAATATTAAAAAATTATGATTTAATTCATCAGAGATATTCACAGCATTGGCAAATAAGCAGTTTGGACATGCACAGTGCCAAAGCAAGAAGAGGTTTGAATTTAATGGTTATAATTTTACTTGGGTAAGAAATAATGTAGTAGAATGATTACATATAGGAATAATGACAATAAATTTATTGGAAACAGAGTAAGAGGATGATCCACAACTTCATTTGCTAAATCAGTTCAATTGCAACCACTGCTTGGCAGCAAATATAAGAGTTCAGCAAAAATCATCAAAAACATTCCTTGAACATCAATTGGCTCAATGGGATTTACAGTAGAAAGCATTATGTATTTTATTATTATTTTTAAATCATGCTACAGTGTTTATATCAGTGACATTTATAGTAAGTACCTGTATATCATGTTTTTAATTTTTTCTGGAGGGTGGGTTGTTATGCCCATACCAGCACATCACCTGTGAACTGCAATCCTTTAAAGGAGACACTATCCCAAGGGCCACACTGTGCAAGGATCCGGCAAATGCCATCTGACCACGTAGCTCCACATGGAGGAGTCTACAGAGTCACACTTTGTTTCTTTCACTTCAATTTGCCTTATATTTATTGAACACTCACTGTGCATTAGAAAGATTTCCTTAAATCATAGTCAGAGCTCCAAGAAATCTTTGAGACATTTAAGCTTAACCTTGTTTTTTAAAAATTGAGATAAAATACTCATCACATAAAATTCATCGTGTTAAGCATTTCAAGGCACGCATTTCAGTGGTTTTTAGTAAACCCACAAGTTATGCAACCATCATGACTGTCTTAGTCCAGGATATTTTTATCACTCCAAAAAAGAAACCATGGACCCACTACACAGACATTCCCCATTTCTCCCCCTCACAGCCCCTATGAAAAAACCACCTGCCTTCTGTCTGGATTAGCCTGTGCTAGGCATTTCATGCAAGGGAATCTTACAGTGTGGGCCCATTAGTTTCTGGCTTTTTCTCACTTTATCTTTCAAGGTCTTCGAGGTTTGCCATGTTGTAGCATGTATCCATACATCATTTCCTTTTATGAACAAACTATCCCATGGGATGAATATATCACATTTTTTATTCATCCAACAGTCAATGGGCATTGGGTTATTCTCACTTTTTTGCTACGATGAATTGTATTGCTATGCACATTAATGTACAGGTTTTGTTTGAACATGTTTTTAGTTCTCTTGGCTGTGGAACTTCTGGGTGATGGGGTAACTCTGTTTCACTTCTTGCAGAATTATTAGCCAGGCTCCATAGTGGCTGCACCATTTTGCAAGGCCACCATCAGTGCATGAGAAAATGCCTCAGCTTCACATAAGGATTCTAAGGCTCAGGAAGACTAAGTGACTTGCCCAGCTGGGGATTTAGCTCAGTGGTTCTGTCGCCTGCCTTGCAAGGTCAAGGACCAGAGTCCAATCCCCAGTACCAAAACAAACAAACAAATAAACCAAAACATGGCACACTAAGTGACTTGCCCAAAGCCACTACGTAATTATTTCACCATTGTCTGTTCTTTAGTGATTTGTGTCTGTTTCTGTAATGTGGAAATGCACCCAAAGGCCAGGTGCTAAGCTCTGTCTAGCATATGACTTGGAAGGAAAATGGGCATTGTAGAAAAGCATGTAATACTTGTGAAAACTAAAGGGATGACTTTTCATTTACTCTGAGTTTACCAGAAAACTCAATTAATCAGCACTCACCTGTGTCTGCCCTGCTGAAGCTCCTCCTTCCAGCAGTGCTCTAGCCTAAGCCTTGGCCTTGGAAGTAAGATCTCTCTGCAAACCCATTGCTAATGGTACTTGTCTGCTACCAGGTTTCAGTTTCTCTGTTTCTGGCAGCGCTAGGGAATTGAACCCAGAGCCTGGCACATGTTAGGCAAGCACTCTACTACTACGCCACCCTCCCAGTCAGAGTACTGATCCTTTTCCCTCCCAATTATCCAAACAAAGATCTAGTTACCTGCTGTAAGCTCGGGCTCGTGATTTCTCAGAGCCCTGATTCTGGTTCCTTAGTGGAGGATCGAAGGATTCTCCTGATTCAGGCTCCACGGCCCTGCCAGACAGCTGTTTCTCCTCACTCTGTGCTGAAGTAGGGCCAAAAGAACTATAGATCACTCCACACTCCCAGCGCCTTCATGCCTTCAAGATTTTTCCAAATCAATTTTGAAAACAGAACTGATAGCCTTCTATGTGTCAATGTGGAGATTCAAATTAATAGATTTCCTACTGGGAAAAAATACACTTACAACCACCATTTTAAAATAAATCCCTCATTAAGCAAATGATAACAATAGAATCTGACACATAAAATAGAATCTGATAGAAACAAATACAGGTAAAATTTGATATACTTAAAAGTGTAGGAGTAGACCAAAGTAGGAAATTATTAATTCTCTCCAGGAGTAGTCCATTGAAGGTTTCACAGAGGATGGAATCCCAGAGCAGGGTTTGTAGGATAAAGAGGAGTTCACCATGAACATGGAGGAAAAGCAGCACAAGCAGAAGCAACAGACACTGGAAAGGTGGATGGCAAAACCAAAAGATGTGAAGGAATTCACAGCAGTGCTGGAGAGCTGGAGTGGAGGGAGACAGGCTGGAGAATGGCAGGAGATAACCCTAGCGGGGTGGGGAGATTCAATGGAGCAGGCAGACCCACTGTCTTGCCTTTGCCTAGCAAACCATCCCTTCTCAGACTGCCCTTCTCCCCACGGTGGAGTTAACTCTGGTCTCTTTTGTTATCTATGCTCAGTACAGACCTCTATACTGCTCTCGCTGTGGAACGAGTTCTCAGTGAATTCATCAGGATTTCCCCACTTCAGATTGCAGCTCCAGGAAGACAGAGCCAAACAGTTTATATTCCCAGCATCCAGTACTGTGTCACTTCCTACAGAGCTCTGAAACTTCAATTAAAATGCAGGCTTTGACCCAGCAGGTGTCAGTGGAGCTGAAATGTCACATTTCTAGCAAGCCCCAGGTCCATGCCACAGCCTATACTTTGAGTAGTAAGGACTTGACCAAAGCCCAGACATGTGGTGGCTGGACTAGAGCTGCTCCTGGAGTAAGTACCTCACTTCCGCTTCCTGGTCCTTACAAAAGGATTCCACATCATGCGGCAGAGGGTTCTCAGGCAAGGGAAGAGAAACCATGGTGGAAATTCTCCTTCACTAAGCCCCTTCTTTCCCCCTGGAAATGCACACCACTGTTGAGTCAGAAGGGCAAGCAAGTCCACATCCTTCAGGTGGGCCCTGCTGGAGTGAAGAGCCAATCAGCTCTTACCATGTTAATGAGTGTCCTTGGTAGGCAGTAGACCTTGAATAATTGATAAACAGAACGGTTCAGTGTTTGGCAGCTCTGGCCAACACTGCTCATTATGTAAGATGATTCACTCAGTTCTGTGGAACAAATCATTCCAAGGTCTAACTCTACTTCCCTTGTGAATTTTTTTTAGAATAAAAAGCATGCACCTGTAGAATTCATATGCATGCAACTGCATCCAGAATGGAAATGACAGAACTCATCTGAACCCCACAGTCCATAATAGATCAACCTCAGAGACCTCTGCCAAGGGGCTTAGCTTTGGGAACAACTTCTTTCCTGGAAGAGAAAGAAGATATAGATATCTAAAGTCACTGCTGGCTACAAAGATGGCCGGAGCAGAGTGAATCAAAATGAGACCATCTTCCCCAATAAAGCTTGTTATTTGCTAGGTTTGGTGAAGGGACAATTTGTAATCAAATTGTATGCCTACATTTTAGACTGTGCATCTGGGAGCTAATTTGGTGTGCCCAATTTCTGTTAGCCATGTGTGTCTAAGTTCTTAGGGAGACCTTGTGATTAAACCCAAAGAAGAGTTTAATTCTGCTCTCAAAGCCTCATATCAAGTGCATGTCAAGATTCTGTGATTTGCCTTTATCCCAAGTCTGGGAATTTCTGTTTCCCCCTCCCAACTCATCATTTGATGAAAACATGTCTATTTGTTTTGTAAAATCAAGTAAAACTAACCATCTCACTGTACACATTTCTGTACTGGTTTGCACATGGGCAGATTCAGCCCAGGTGGATCTGTAGTGAGAGAAGGAGAAGGCAGCAGTCCAAGACACAAAGCTTCTCCTTTGTCCCTCAGGAATGAGGCACCAAAGCTTCATGCTGCTGAGATCTAAGTGTGAGTCCTGGACAATATTCTCCATTTCTTTCTAGTCCCAAGTCCTGCTCCAGTTCTCAGATGCCGAGGGGGCTTCCAATCCCCAGAGTATAATCTGGACCCAGCCTGCATCTCTGCTGCCTGTCTCCAGCAAGGCCTTGGCCTGAACTGGGCTCTGAGCAGGCCCACCCTACAAGGACTAGGTTCCCTGCCAGACTGGAACAAACCAGCTCCAGAGGAGTGTCTGCAGCCCAGAATGCCCAGCTCTGGTAGAAGAGAAAGCAGCCCTCCTTCTCCTACTCTGAGTCTGACCTCATTCTGAGGACCTAATGAGTTGGCATCCTCTGAGGGTAGAGAGAGGAGACCGGTGTTAGTTCTGTTATTTTCCTGGAAGCTTCTCAATCACTGGCTAAGTAAAAAGCCAGAAAACACACAGCTAGAAACACAATGAGCCTCAATGTCTTCTTTCTTCTCTGGCTCCTCCAGCATAGATGCGTGTGGTGCGCAAACTCTCATTGCTCTCCCTGATGCACATTTGAAGGGGCAGTGTCTGTACAACCTTTGTCTTCCAGCTGATTCTGGGGTAACTGAGGATACTGGTCCCAGTTCCATCATTCCTGCCTTAGCTGTTGCTTTTAAGCTCAGTGTTCCTTTTACTGCAGAGAGGCATCCTGTGTACCGCAGTAGTGGCACAGATGAGGAAGAGATGGGAACATATGCCAGGTAAGGACACACAGCCATGTGATGCTGAGGGCTGCTTCCCCACACACCCCTTGAGGCTGGGATCACAGTCAAGTCTGTTGTTGATGGGGACCCCTTCTGGGAAGTAGGGAGGGCACTTCATGGGAACTGAGATTGTGAATCATAGATGTTGGAGTGTTGTTGGAGGAGAGCTTCAGATCGGCTGGTCGCCACGCATCTGACATTGGCTTTGCAGGACATGATGAATAGCCTGTATCCATCTGGATACTCTCAAAATCATGCAAAGATTTTCTTAGTGGAAATACCTGAATGCAAGGTATAGAAAAGGAGCCAGAGAAGGCTGAGAAAGCAACACCAAATGTAAGCCTGACCCTGATTGACAGATAGGGAAAAACAACCACAGGACAACTAGGTGGAGCTCAACTAGAGCAGAGGAGAGAGTCCACATCGGGAAGCTGGGGCGCAGCAGAGATGCACTCCAGCTCCCAGGGCACTCCTGGGGCAGGCTTGAGACCAGTGCTCAAGATCCTGGATCACAGGATTTCTGCCCAGCCCTGGTTAAAAGGCAAGGAGCATAGGCTGGGCCCGTAGCATTTTATTTTAATCCCAAATTTACCTCTGTAGTAAAAATCCAATCAATACAAGGCTTTAGTCCTTCCCTGAAGTCCATTCCTAATTTCCACCTAGCCCTAAATGACACCTAGGCAAATGCTGGTTTCCCATAGGAAGAGAGCATTTGGAATGCCCACTGAGTCAAGATCTTGCCATCCTTTTCTGTAAAAATCAATAGCAATTCTAGGACACTTGGAAACAGCTATTTTGGAAAACCTTGAGGAAATGGCTAAAAATACCGCAAAATTGCCAAGTGTTACAGAAATTCTTAGTGACAGCATATAGCATTATGGGAATCATGCTCTTCAGTTTATTTGGGGAGCGCCTACATTCAGCCCCCAGGGCCTCTGCCTGAATGTTATGATCCTGCATCACTGGCCTCTGATTTCTGATGTCATCCTTCTGATGAGCCCGGGGTGTTGCTATGGAAAACATACACAGCTGGTGAACTGAAGTCAGGCTGTTTCCAGGTTTGAGTCTGACTGGTACACACTCCACATCTCCTGGCCAGGGTTCATATTCAGAGCTTCACAACACACAACACAGACAGACAGATACACACATACACACACACTCACGCACACAACACACCACGAAAAGAGAAATCAACTGGTAAACAGTTTCCAATGATAGACTATAATTTTTTTCCACTTGATTCTCATCTGATAAAATGTGAGTTCTGAAATTTAGAAATATTATGATGGAATCCGTTTCCCTTACATCCTATTTGCAGCATTGCCAATATTATATTCTGAGCAACTAGGAAAAGTAAATAAGAAAGAAGAGTTTTAAGGAAAGAAAACTATGTTTTAAATACCAATTCTATTCCAACACTAGATCAAAGATCGACACAAGGACATAGAAAAATGATTTATAGTAAAACACAATGATTTAAAATTGGCATCCTTGGGGCTAGGGATTTGGCTCAGTGGTTCTGCCACTTGCCCCGCAAGCACAAGGTCCCAAGTTCGATTCTCATACCAAAAAAAAAAGAGGATAAAATTGGCACCCTCTGCAATAATATGGATAAATTTCAGAAATATTAAGTTGGGCAGAAGAAGCCACAAACAAAAGAATATCTGCTTTGTAGTTTCATTTATGTGAAGTTCAAAACCAATCTATAGTAATAAAAGTTGGAATTGCTGTTTGTCTAGGGGAGGTAAGGGGTGAATTAATTAGAAAGGATGGAGAAGAAAACTTGGGTGCATATATTGATTTTGGTGGTGGCAGATGGTTCAATACATTCAACAATGTCTTGAGTTTATCTCTTCTGTTCCTAAGAGGCTGCTCTTATGTAATCAGGAAAGTTTTGTGAGCCAGTTGTTAAATGCTTGCTAGCTTGAAATGGGCCATGGTGGAAGTATTTAAACCATGAAATCAACAAATGCTACAAATCATGTTTTGAGGGTTTTTTTTTCCTAGAGAGCTAGTTTATCAGCACATTCCTAAAAATATTTAACAAATTCATCAAGTCATATACTTAAGATTTATGAATTTTATGGTATATAAATTATACTTCAATAAAACACTGGTAGCAGAGAAGGGAGAAAAAGACAAGCAGTGTCTTTAATTAGTGAACTAGTCCAGTTGTGTTCATGACATTCATGTCCTCATGTGCCTTTTCAAGCCCTTATATGTTTCATTTGTAAAATTTTTCATCATTTTACTATAACCCAATTAGATAGCTGTCTCGATACAATACTCTTTAAGTTGTTGCATCACATTTGATTTACATATAGCTAGTTTTGATAAAATATCTAACCTAATTTTTACCACCACTCTTATTGACACCCAGAACACATAGGTGTGTCCTATTTTTTAAAAGTTTGATATGATAAAGTTTGATATACCAAACAATGCAAATATTAATTACTGATATTAATTTAGTTCACAAGGTATTCTTTTTAATTAAGTTCCCCATTACTTTTATGCTTTATTTTCATTATCTTGTGTTTTGTGGGGTGATTCAAGCTATAAAAAGAGCTATGACCATGTGAAATTCAAACATAAAAAGGCTTTAAAAATGCCTCTCCCAGAAGCTCTCCCCAGCCTCACTTTCAAAAGGTAGCCATGGTTAAAAATGAGGACATGGTCATCCAATCTTTTTCTATATCTACATTCTATGCATATCAAAATATATAAGTACATATGCATACAGCACCCTTTCTAAAGACAGTTTATAAAGCACACACACTTTCTAAAAACAGAGCCGGGCATGGTGATACAGACCTGTAATTCCAGGCTTCTGGGAGGCTGAGGCAGAAGGATTATGAGTTCCAGCCCAAACTGGGCATTTTAGTGACTTACCAAGACCCTGTCTCGAAATTTAAAAAATTAAAAAGGATTGGGGATGAGGTTCAGTGAGAAGGCCCCAGGTTCAATCCCCAGGACCAAAAATAAATAAAGACAAAAATAAGATTATATGTAATCTTATACAGCTGCTTTTTTTTTTTTTTTTTTTGGAGGTGCTGAGGATTGAACTCAGGGACACTCTGCCACTGAGCTATATCTTCAGCCCTTTTAATTTTTTTCAAGCTCCCACATAGCTGGGATTACAGGCGTGTGTCACAGTCTTTAAAAACTTCATATGATATGTGCCACTATTTAATCAGTCTCCTCCTGCTGAACATTCAGTCACCTCCCAAACTGTCATCACTGCAAAATGCTATAATGAACACCCTTGTATTAGGTTGAATCATTTGGAATTACTGCTTTTGTATATTGAAAATGTCATAGGATTTATATTTTTATAAGATGTACTTTCTGAAATGGATTGTACATCAAAGGATACGTGCATTTTAAAACTTTGATGACTACTACATTACTCCACTGAAGAATATGCTACCTTATACTGTGCTTAATACCCTACACCCTTGACAATAATAAAAGCTTTCAATCTTTTTAATTTCTACTAGAAAACTATCCTTCCGTGCTCAGATTCGCTTTTCTTTCTTCATTAGTGAAGAGGCTGCACATCTTTCTGCATGCATATGGTGCCCAGAGCATCCCAAACATCCCTGGATTCTCCGAAACTCTCCAACTCCTATACGCAAAAAGAGAGTCAAGCCTCTCTTTGGAAGAATGAACGCAAGCCTATCCTCAAAGCGCTCCTCTTAGGAAGCTGGAATGGCTTGTTTTTCTTCCTTTGAATTCCTGTTTGAGTCTATTGCTGGACACGCAGATGTGTATTTTCTCCCCTTGGAATGAACTCCTTTGACCTCAGTCTTCTGTTTTCTGAATTTGAATCGCCTGAAAACCCCTCTGGACTTGGGTCAGAGAAGCAGGGAGGAAGCCGTCAGCAAGCCGGGTCTTGCCGCAGTGTCGCCCGCCTGCCAGCAGAGGGCCTGGGCAGCTTGGTGCCTCCTTCCTGATCTCCATTTTCCCACCCTTAACAATCCTGTCTCTCCCTAGCACAGGGAGGCAATTGCCCGCTTCTGCTTCGGCAGACTCATTTACTGAATTAAAGTCGTTTGGCTTCCACCATAGCAATTAGTATGCAAATTACCGGTATATTACCTGCCGAGTCATAAATTACATTGACAAACTTAATATTCACAGATTCAACATACCCGTGTGGGTAATTTTTCTATTTTTCAGTAGCTGTAGGCCAGGGCGATTCGCCTTATTGAACCATTACACATTAAATCAACAGTTGAAAAATTAACCATTTCTCAAAGCATTTTGTTATGCATTTATTTCTTTCAGCAAGCAATAAAGTGGAACTTTAAATATGTGATGTGTCTTAGTGTGCTAAACGACTGGTAAATACATTTAAGTCTAAAGTAGTTCTTTTGTAACTTAAAAAAAATGAGAGAGAGACAACAAAGGAAAATCTATACCCTAATGCAATCTATTGAGTTCTCTTCAACATCATTAAAACCAAATATTTTGCAGTTCCCACAAGTGTGAGGAACCATTAATCCCCCACATGTGGGTCAAGCTAATGCTGCTCACGCATAGAATAAGATTCAAGCTTCATAAATCATCACCAAGGTGTTTCACTATGGCAAACCATTTGAGCACGGGTCATTAACTCCTTAAATTAATTATGCTCACACATACTCCAGTTTTGAGTAAATAAGCTATTGAACTTTCCAATTAAGAAAGGGGTGGAATGAGTCTAAGTGTGGGTGGACAGGTTCAAGTCTAATGATACCAACATAATCCTTCTGCTTTCATCCACCCAGTAAGAGCCGTTCTCAGAATGTAGACCATGCCAGACTGCAAAGAACCACGTGACTGACATCTTCCATTTGCTGCTTAACTTTGAAAAGTATTTGGCTTGCACAGAGAGCACTACCCTCAAACCAAAACCAAAAAACCCCTCTGGAGATGGGAGAGAGACAGAGCAAAAAAGCACTCTGTTGCCACAGTCTTTGCCTGTGGTGGCTCTTGTGTCTCCCCTCCACTCCACCCTACCTGGAATGGGCACCATCACTTCCAACTCTGCAAGAAGAGCCAGTTTGGGCCTGCCTTTCCTGCTCCACAGCTAGCTCACTCCTTTCTTCAGGGAACTCGGGTCTGGAGAGGAGAGGAATTGTTTTCTTTTCAGAGCCTCCTTGGAGGGTGAAACAAAGGGAAGAAAGAAGAGATTCACCTGTCTTTTGATCACATATTCAATAAGAAGCAAGTGAGTTCATAGTGTCTACTGCTGCTATGTCACCCATCAAAATACTTCAGTGAGGTGTCAGCATAGAATTGCATACTTTATTTAAAAACACAATTTTAAAAACTGCTGGATTATTAGTATGAATTTCAAAGTAAGAGTACAAAGACCTTATTCATCAAAGAAGAGATCTCCTTTTAAAAAATTAATTAAAATTAATCACTTTTAGTCAACAAAAATTATATAGGGCCAGGGATGTAGCTCAGTGGTGCCACACCTGCCTGGCAAGTGCAAGGTCCTGAGTTCGATCCCCGGTACTGGAAAAAAAAATTGTATAGATTTATCATATCCAACATATTTTTTTCCCAGTACCGGGGATCGAGCTCAGAACCTTGTGCTTTTGAGGTAGGCGCAGTGCCACTGAGTCAAATCCCCAGCCCCTCCAACATGATATTCTGAAATTAGTGTATATTGTGGAGTGGCTACATGGAGCCAATTAATGTATGCATCACCTGGAATGCTTATCAGTCTTGGGGTGAGAACATAAAATCTTCTCTAAGATTTCAAGAATTTTCAAGAATACAATATATTGGGCCAGGGATTTAGCTCAGTGGTGCAGCTGTCTGCTTCGTAAGCTCAAGGTCCCGAGTTCGATCCCTGATACCAAAAAAAAAAAAAAAAAGAATCCAATATAGTGTTACTCTAGCCAGGTGTTGTACAATAGATCTCCAAATTTATTCCTCCTGCCTAACTGAAATTTTGTATTCTTTCACTAACTCGCTCATCTCAGCCCCTAGTCCTTGCTTTTTTTGCTCTCGGCTTTGCTCTCTGCTTCGCCGAGTTCAACCTTTTTAGATCCCACACCTAAGTGAGATCATGTGGTTTTTGTCTTTCTGTGCCCGGCTTATTTCACTTAATATGACATATTCCAAGTTCATCCATGTTGTCACAAAGAACAGGATTTCCTTCTTTTAAAAGCTGAATAGTATTCTATTGTGTATATATGTTACATTTTCTTTTTCCACTCATCCATGACAGACGAGTTGATTCCCTACCTTGTTATTGTGAATAATATTGCAGTGGATATAGGAGTTTGGATAGCTTTTCAACACACTAATTTCATTTCCTTTTTATATGTACCCAGTATGGGGATCACTGTATCATATGATGGTTCTATTTTTAATATTTAAAGACTTCTCCATACTGCTTTTCATAACAGCTGTGCTAATTTGCATTCCTACCAGCAATGTACAGGGTTCCATTTTCTCTGTATCTTTTCTCTTTTGACAAGAACCATTCTAACAGGTGTAACATTCTAACAGGTAAAATATTGTGGTTTTAATTTGCATTTCCTTGATGATTAGTGACATTGAGCAGTTTCTCATACATCTCCTGAGCATTTGTGTGTCTTTTTCTGAGAAGCTCTCGGCTCTCGGAAGGCTTGTGCTGCAGATCATCGTGGCTTTCTTTGGATCTTGCTTCCCTATTCACTGTCTTAATTGTCAAAGGTTTCCTTTCAAAATGAAGTCAGAACACCCAGCCTGGTTTTCAAGGTCTCCTATGTAATACTGGGTAACCACTGCTAACATTTATAAATGCTCCCTCATGACAGGCACCAGCAAGGTGTATTTGTGTGTTATCTCATTTAATTTTTCCAAGACCCTAAGAAATAGGTATCCTTCTTTCCATTTGATAGTGATCTAAACTCTGTTTAATTCTTCCCCCTTCCTTCTTACTGGTCAGGTTCCTGTTTGCCTCACATTTCCTTATGCTTTTGTCCTTGTGCCTTTGCCTAGAAATCATCGAATCTTTCTGAACTACTTCTCTAGGAAAGTCAACATTCAAACAATCATCATCCCCTCTGGAGTGCCATTTTAACCCCTCTGGACTGTCCTGTGTTCTTCACTGTGCCCTCTTAGCAGCACCCTTTCTGACCATTAGAGCATTTGCCACATGCTTGTTTAATTGCTGCCCCCTTGCTAAAGTGTGTACTCCTTCAAGCAGAGGGGTGAACTGGGTATGAGTTCAGCTTATAGTTCAGATGAATTGAAAAGACTGGCTCCTTTCCCAACCAGATTATTTTTCTTTCTATTGAGCTAGGTGAATTCCTTACATATATTTTGCATATTAACTCCTTAACACATATCATTTGTAATCATTTTCTTCGGCTCCATAGGTTTTCTTTTCACTCTGTTGGTTGTTTCCTTCACTGTGCAGCAGATTTTTAGTTTGATGTAATCCCATTTGCCTATTTTCACTTTTGTTGCCCATATTTTGAGGGTGATCGTTGACCAGATCCAATGTCATATAGTGTTTCCCCTATGCTTTCTTCTACTAGTTTTACAATTTTGAGAACAGGCCCTCTTTACTCATTCATTGTAGAAATAATATTTGAAGAGATGCTAAATGCAATACATGGTTTTTAGGCAGAAATGGCAAGAAAAATATGATTAATCATACATATAAATCGTACTTTCTTATGGGGCTACTCAAAAACAGTTGGTGAAAGAAAGTCCTGATGAATTAAAGTTCTAACAAAGACTTTGTTGCTAAGCAGGAAGCTATGGCCGTTTCCTAAGGGTAAAGGCTAGATCTGAGTGAGAATGGCTGGAAGAAAAGGACTGCCAGAGATGAAGAAGCATTACTAAGTCAGAAAAATATGTGAGGAAATAATGCCAAGATAATTCAAAAATCAGATTAATCAGTCCACAAGTTCAAAAATCATTTGTAAGAAGAAAAATAGGTAAATATGGTATTAGATATGACAATGAAATATTAAGTTCCTGTCCTGTTGATTAGAAGCAAAGTATAAATACAGTGGTGCCTCAGTTCACGAACTTAATTTGTTCCACGATTCTGGGGAAGATGGTCACGTTCCTGTGAGGAAGATGGCTGTGGTCGTGTTCATCACTCGATATAGTGTTTGCAAATGGAAGCAAAATTTTGCTGAATGTTTCTGTTCACAAACTGAATTGCTCCAGTATAGAAGCATTTGTGAACTGAGATATTACTATATTTGCTCTCACCACTTTTATACATTGACTGAAGGTCATGGCCAAGTCAATAAGGCAAGAAAAATAAGAGCATAAAAAAATTAAAAAGAAGAAAAAGTAAAATAATCTGTATTCATAAACCACGTGATTACATAACTGGAATATTCCAAGGAATCGTCAAAAGGGAAAATACTTGAATTTAATAAATAAAATCAGTAAAATCTAAAGATATAAAGATGCTTGTGGGTTAGAAGACTATATTGTAATATACCAGTTGTCCCCAATTTGATCTATAGTTTTAATACACCTCCCATTAAAATTCCAAAAGGCTTTGTAGTTGACATTTGCAAGCTGAAACTAAAATTTATATGGAAATATAAAGGACCTAGAATCAACAAAACAATCTTGAGAAAAAGCAAAGTTGAAGAAATATACTACCAGATATTTTAACTTACCATAAAGCTATAGTAAGTAACAAAGTATGGGTATGGACATAAAAGTAGACAAGTGGATCAACTGAACTCAGTGGGAAATCCAAAAATAGACCCACTTATGTGGTAAATTGATTTCTAACAAAATGGATCGATGCAATTTAATAAGGAAAAGAAAAACTTTTCAAAAATTGGTGCTTGATGAACTAAATATCCATATGGAAAAAAATAGGCTTCACCTCATACTTCACCACATATAACTTGCATAACCAAAAGTTATACAAGTTATAAGAGCTAAAACTAGGAAGCTCTTGGAAGAAAACATCGGAAAATATATTCTCAACATGGGATAAATGGAGATTTGTTAGAGAATGCTAACATCAAGTAAAAATTGATAAATTAGTAAATTATATATATCCAAAAGGCTCAGGCACAAAACATGAAAAGAAACACTACAATTCAGTAATAATAAGATAAACACATTGTAAAATGTCAAAAGACTTGGGCAGCTACTTTATAAAAAAGAATGTAGAGTGTCGAATAATCACATGACAAGATGCTCAGCATCATTAGCCAGCATGAAAATCACCAGTCTTGGCTTATTCCATATGGAAAATGTATTCTCCTATTTTTTGTCTAGGAGTTTTCCGGTTTCAGCTTTTATGTTAGGGCTTGCACTCCATCTTGAGTTTAAAAGCCACAGTGAGATACCACTCCACACTTTTTATAATGGTTGCATTTACAAAGACTGGCCATACCAATGGTCACTGCAGGTGAGTATTTAAAGTAGTACAATCATGTTGAAAAACAATTTGGTAGTTTCTTATAAACATACATAGAAGATTATGTATTGGTACTGTATTCATATAGCAAAAAATCCAAACATTCTCTCAATGAGGGAATGGATAAACAAATGGTGTATAAACAAATCGATACAATGAAATTCTACTTAATAAAAAGAAATGAAATACTGATAAACACAATATGGATAAATCTCAAAGCATTGTGTTGAATGAATGAAATTAGACACAAAGGGAGCACATATTGTAAGAGCCTGTAAAGCTGATCAGAACATAGAAATTCGGAATTTCACTGTGGGCTAAAGTAGTTTGGCAAGACCTCAGGAAGACATGCATTAATTGCTTACTCACCATCTTATCATTCACCTTTTAAATTTAAAACATTTATTGAAGCATAATTACATATGCTAAAATGCACAGTTCTTAGATATATGTTCTATGAGTTTTGACAAATGTATATACCCAAGTACCCAACACATAGGTAAGACATAAAATTTTGCTACAATCCTTCCTGAGATTTAGTTTCAGCTTGGTGTGACCTGAAGTCGTGATCTGTGTTTTAATTTTTATGTCAAGGAAATATATGCATGTCCTTGCCCCTCAGGCTTCACTTCCTCAGGAGTTTAAGTCTAGCCAAGTGTCCTGACAGCCACTTCAGGCCTTGCCAGTTCTAAGGTGAATTCAGACGCTACTGAGTTCTAAGATAGAGCACAGAGATCATGACTCCACATTCTTAGCTCCAGGCAAAATCTCAGCTTGTTCCTCAGGCTGTAAGAGACCTCAGGGATGGTGACCCATACTGCTGAGAGAAGATGTGTTTCAACAAACTCAAAGGGTTGATAATGGTTGGAAATAACAAGGCCAAGAAATCTCCTATTTCTTTATTTTTGCATACAAACCAAACACAAATTTTAACAACTTAAAAGAAATAAATGGAGAAGGGCATAGTGGCATGTGCCTATAATCCCAGCACTCTGAGAGGTTGAGGCAGGAAGGTAGAAAGTTTGAGACCCACCTGGACAACTTAGCAAGACCCTGTCTCAGGACAAAAAAGTAAAAAAGGGCTGCCATGTAACTCACTGTGAAGGACCTGGGTTCATTCCCCAATACAAAAACATAAATGGGTTATAGCTCAGTAGGAGAATACATACCTAGCATGTGCATGGCCCTGAGTTCAATATCCAACTCCAAAGAAAGAAGAAAAAAAAAGGAAAAGAAATAGGGAATTTGTGTTGTGTTTTTAAAAATTATGAACAACCAGGTGTGGTGGGGCATGCCTGTAATCACAGCACTCAGGAGGCTGAGGCAGGAGGATTGCTATGAGTTGGAGGCCAACCAGGGCTACATAGTGACTTCAGGGCCAGCCTGAACTGTATAGTAAGACTCTGTCTCAAAAAAATATTAATTAATTAATTAAAATTCTGAGCAAAAGTCCTAATATTTTGTGGGAGACAGCTTAATTTTATCTTCTGAGAGTTCCTGTCCCTAATCTTGGCCTTGCTTTCTTGCTGTGTCATTGACAGGAGGCTAGGAGGGACAGGATAGTGAGAGAGATATTTTCATTTTGGCTGCTTGATCCAGGAGTTGGATTACAGTCACGTGGCTCTGGAACTGTGAGACCAGTAGATTTATATTTTTAGAGGCAACTAGTAGAGTATATATGGAAAACAGGTCAAACGTTATAGGGACAAGGTGTTGACAACTTGCGGTCACTTCATTTCCTCAAGTCAGCTTGCTCTGCAAGTGTTAGCTGTGTAAGCATCTCTTGTCTCCCTTCAGACATATGGAAGTCAGACAGGCAGTATTTAAGTGACTGGCATAGTCAACCCAGGAACTTACTACCACGCATTGAGAATTCAGCCTCCTAACTTCAAATCCATTCTCCTACCTTGATCCAGGGCCATTTCCTCTTTAATCCAATGCACCATATTAGGGCTTATGGACTTGAACCTTCAGAATTCAAGCACATTTCCCAAGAGTAGAATAATCATTCACTGGAGATTTTTATGAGAGCAAAATACATTTTCTTATCATCCAAAGAAAAGGCACTGGAATTTCCTGTTTCCTTCTCTAACCATAATTATACCTGTCTACCCCTATGGGAATGAAGTCAATTCTCCTGAAATGGAGAAGGATATAATCTCAATGCTCCATTCCATGCCAGGTGCTTTGTTACAGAGGCCAGATAGAGTCATGGTGAGGAAGGACTTGTATATCTCAAAGCAATAAGCACCAGCAGGATAACCATGAAAGTCAGGCCATGCATTGTCTTGAGACAAAACTCTTTAAATTCCCCTGTCTTCCCTTTAGCCTATCCACATCTGAACTCTGCACACTCAGCTGAGAAAGAAAAAATGACTTCAACATAGAGGAGCTACTCCCAACCACTATGATAGCTCAGCTGGTGCTGCAAAACAACAGGTCATAATTTAGGGAAAATCAAAGAAATTCCATCTCTTTTCACTACCTTGGAGAAATTTGCAAGGGCACAGAAGAGAGGTGAGAGAAGGTACAGGGCTAACAGTATAACTAATCCCTGCCTTTCTCCCCTTCTAAGCCTTGACCTGAAGACATGAGGATGTTAAATATATTGGAGAAGCACCAAAAGAAAGGACATTCTTCCTCAGTTCCTGTCTGAGTCTGTTTTCTATTGCTATAATTGAATACTATAGAGTGAATAACGGAAAAGAAAAAGAGCTTTATCTATTGCCTTAGTTACTTTCTCATTGCTGAGACAAAATACCTGACACCCACAAGTTAAAGTAGAAAAGGTTTATTTGGCTCACAGTTTTGTAGAGGTTTCAGTCCACAGTCAACTAGCTCCAAGGACAGGATAACAAGGGGCATCAGAGAGGAGAAACAGTACATAGTATGGCAGACAAAAGGCAGTGAAGCAGCAAGCAACAGCAGAAGCCAGCCTGCCTCTCCTTTTTATTCCAAACAGGCTACAAACTTTTTGGGTGGTGCTACCAACAACCAACATGGGGCTTCTGTTTTCAGCAAATCCATTCAGACCCACCCAGAACTATTCTAATTCCAGTCAGTGGACAAATTTAGTACCACACACCCTTAATTCCAGTATCACACACTCATGATCCAAGCAGCTCCAAAAAGCCCTATCTCTGAGAGCATGAGGCTTTGGGGGGACATCGAGATACAAGCCACAACATTTGGCTCACAGCTTAGGAGGCTGGGAAAGTCAAGGGGAGTTGGCTATATTTGGCCATGTCTTTCTTGCTGACGGAGATTGTGCAGAATCACAGGGCAGCTAAAGTTATCATGGGGAAACAGAGACTGAGAGTTCTAGCACAGGGCTCTTCTGCTTCTTATAAAACTACAGATCCATTCAGTTAGGACCCTGCATTTATGGCCTCATTTACTCTTAATTGCCTTCCAAAGGTCCCATCTCGAAATAATATAGTCAGATTAAGTCTCTACCCTCTTAGTTACACACAGCAGTGATTAAATTTCAACATAAATGTTAGTGGGGTCTCTCAAACCATAGCAGTTCCCATGTTGGATTTTGCAAGTAGAGGTCAAAATGCAGTCACACATACAGAGGCCTACACAGTGCTCATCTTAGTTACTTTCCCATCACTGAGACACAATACCAGACACCCACAACTTAAAGCCGTAGAGGTTTATTTTGGGTCTCCATAGTCAGTCAGCTGCCAAGAAAAAAGTGTGGCAGAGGCTCATGGCAAAGGAGAAGCTGCTCATCCACGGAACAGGAAAGGCAGAGTGAAAGGAAGACCTGGGAAGAGAGACACACCCACACAGGTCATGTCCACAATGACCCACCTCTTCCAACAAGACCCTATCTCCTAACAGCAAGTCACCTATTATGCCCCATAATCTAGTCACCTTCCAAACATATGAGGCTTTAGGGGTTGTTTTAGATCAAAACCTAACAGCATTCATGAGCTAACTGCACTACTTGCACTGGATAGATATTGAATGGAGAGACAAGCTGACCTTGCAGCATTCAGGTGACTGGATAGAAACCTTGCAGAAACCCTCAAATCAGTCTCCAGTGAGAACTAAAAGAAAGTTGAGTCATCCAAAGGAGATGGACTATCTTTTCTCTGGGTACTAGAAAGCCAAAAGAATGGATCACAAGTACTAGTCGTAAATAGCAACTTCAGAGGCCACCAGAACACTCAGAAATCCAAAACCTAGTGTGCCTAGCCCATCACTTTCGATGTCAAACAAGAGTGAGCCAGCATGAACAGAACCAGTATGAGGCCAAACATGCCATTTTTCCACAATGACATGATGATATGTAAGTCCTCCTACCCTATTTGGGTGGCATCTTGGGGACAGAAGCAGGAGAAGATAAAACAACCTTCAGAGAGCAATTGCTTTTACTTGAATGACAATATTTCCTATAGGGACAGTTGAACCTATTTTATCAGACTCAAATGGGTGTAATAAGGGTGTAATAGAAAAATCAAAAGAGTTATTATCATTTGAACATTCATTACAGAAAAAATGAAGATGCTCCAATCTCTCCGCTAAGCTAAATTCCACTGTATATTAAAACTTGGAAATATCCACCATAGGTTTACCTTCTAATCTGTTGTTTTCCAAGGATATTAGTAATATGTCAAATATCACTGACTCATTTTTTTAAGAAGCATAACAGGGGGATATCTAGATATCTTAGAATACCAGTTTTTAAGGAGATCCAAAACTGGGAAGTAATGATATAATTGGCCTTATGGATAAAACAAAGGTATCCAATAGTTTTTTGTTCTGTTTTGTTTTGGTACCGGGGAGCAAACTCAGGACCTTGTGCTTACAAGGCAGGCGGCAGAACCACTGAGCTAAATCCCCGGCTCAGTATCCAACAGTTTTAAAAGAAATGGAATAAAATGTTGATCTGCAAATAAAAGATACTACAGATTGACTTAACTCAATCTTATTTCTGTCTTGTTTATAAATTAAAATTGTTCCTTAGCCCCCAAATTTCCACAAATATGGTAATGTATGCTCAATATGTTCAAATCTTCTTGTTCAAAAATATCTTCCAAGACACAAAAATAACTTGTTCATGAGGGTACCCAACTACTGTGACTATCTTACAAGAATTTTGAAAAATGGAAAAACTCCAGAAAAACCAAATATAGTTACATATAGAATAAATGTTCAAAAAGGAGAAAGTCAATGTGATAAACTAGAAATCGGTGGCCTTTATCAGTCTAGACCAGAGTCTAGGACAGAGAATTAGGGCTGGTCCAGGCCCACTTAACATAGATGATGATCAGATAACATCAACATAGGCTCACCATGAACAAATCTTGCCAGACTCATCTCCTTTTGCTCTCAGTGGCACTGATGCTAAACTCATTAGAAGAATGCTTTAGAAATTCTGCCCTTGAGTTTCAGCAGGGGCTTTGGCATGATGGCATGATGACAGAGGGAACATGGGAGATGAGTCCCAGTTCCAAGATCTGCAACTTATCAGAGTGGTGATCAGTGCCAGTCCTGGTGGAAGCTCTGGTGTGGTCTGGGCAGCTCTGTTCTTGATTTGGTTCTGTTTTTAAAGTAATTACTTCAAGCCAATAGTAATAGTGGCTTCTGAAATTCATTGGTGATACGAAGCTGAAGGGTGGGGCTAATGTGTATGGGGACAACATCAGAATCCAAAAAGAGCTCAACAACCTAAAAAGATGAGCGGTTCTAACCCAATTTACATTTAATAGTTCTGCTCCTTGATGTTGGGTCCTCTACATCCCCCTTTCCAGAAAAGTCAGCAACAAAAACAGCATGTCAGTACAAAAGACAGAATAACTTCAAGTTCAGGTGTACATGCACTGGAGTCAGAACTCTTTAGGCAAGTCTCCACTCATTTGAGCCTCCACCTATCCAGAAAAGGGAACTAAGGGTACTTACTGCATCACTGGGTTGATGTGAGGCATACATGAGACGCAAAAGATGCAAAGCATTTAGTACATTGCCTTGCGCATAATAAGCACTCAACAGATAACTATATATAGTTAAATGCACACACGGTGGCTCAGCAGGAGCATGTGTGAAAAAGACTTGTGGTTTTAATAGACTTCAAGTTCAAAATGAGCCAATAATCTGATGTGGTCTCCAAAAATAGCTGATTAGACCTTCAGCTGTCTTTAAAGTGCCATGGTAGGCTGAATAAATGGAGTGACAATTCTCGCCAGATTCCACACGGAGGGAAGCATGGTTTCTGATCCTAGTATCCAACCATTAGAACAGACCTGATGCACTGAAACCCTGCACCCAGGACAGCCTTTGATAGCAGGAGCTCTTATTCCTATAGCCTGTGAAGAACTGGACTTAGTTACTTAGGCTGGAAAGAATACTTAAGGGCATCAAACAGCTGTTTCAAATATTTTTAGGACCATCACATGGGAGAGGAATTAGTGTACAACATAGAGCCAAGCTGGTATAAAGAAATATTTCTACATAGGAAATGTCAGGAACTTGGAAGAGGCACTAATTGAAAGTATAAATCATAATAAGGAAATAAGAGCTTTCACTCTATCCTGAAAAAGTCCAGTTCAGCCCTCAGACATTTTTTGATCATTCAACATGTGAGACTCTCTCTCTCTCTCTCTCTCTCTCTCTCTCTCTCTCTGAAAAAGTCCTATCTATCCAGAGATTTTGATCAGTTTGTGGTTTGGTATATACATTATTGCTATCCCATGTTCCCGAAAGGAAAATTAAACAATGGAAAGGCGACTTCAGTAACATTCCTGTACTAAGGTGAGATTAGAACTCACCACTCCAGCTTTTCTCACCCTTCACACCTCTGCCCACTGAAACTGAGGGGCTATGACACCTCTTCTCTCAATTAGCAATCTCCTTGGAGTTATGAACAGGGTGATGGCCTCAGTAGCATTCTTTCCCACCACTCTGCCCATTTGAGCTGTACTTATATTAATACTCTTAATATTAAACACTCACCTCCTTTAGTGTAAAGAAAACATCATGGTGGAGAGGTACACAGCCAGTTCCCACAAGACTCCAAGCAACACATAGCAACTTCAGCTCACGTGTGCATGGTCTCTTGGACACTATCTCAAATTCTCATTGCTGCATTGCCTACATATTTTTTTAAGGAATGAAAATCAAGTAATTTGTATTCTGGTCACAAGGTAGGTCTTTGATGGAACAGGCTCAGATTTCTCTCACCTGATCATAGCATCTACATGAGAAAAAATGGAATCTTATTCACAATGCAAATAATACAGAAAACCAGAAATCATTCTGCCTTATAATCAAAAGCAGAAAGCTGCTATTGTAGCTCTATACTATTTCCAGAGACTATTAATTCATGGCAGAAACCCTGTCCTAAAATGAAATCAGGGCAGCATGACATTGTTTCTGCTAAAGAACCACTTCTCAGTGGCTCATTTCCAAAGGTACAGACAAGTTGACTGACAATAACTGACGAATTTGGGTATTTTGTTCTGGCCACATATTTGTTTAAGAATCAAAAATGAATTCCAGTCAATATCAGTCAGAAATTAAGTAATTAGGACAATGACTACCCTTGTAACATTTATTAGATACAGGGACTAGAGTATTTTCTTGAGTTAATATGTTTTATAAACACTATGAACTTCTCCAGGTAAATCTAACACCATAACTATTGATTCTGATTATTTAAAGCATTGTTTAAAGAGTTTCCCCAGGGACTTTTCCCCTTGCCATTCTTCCACAAGACATTATTTGGCAGTAAACTTCAAAGGATCCAACAGTGATTTTCAATTATATTCATTATTAGCTCCATAATCAGCCAGCCTATTACAAAGAGCAAAGGCAAGAACTTGGACCTCTCAGGGATTGGCATCGGGTTTCAAAAGTGGCATTTGGCTCTTACAGAGGGTAACAGATTTAATGAAGATTTTTAACCCATTTAATTCTGTTTTGTTTTGTTTCAATTCTCTACCAATGGTTTCCCAAGTGTGAGGCAGCATTGTTAACCTTCACCCAAAGGTGAAAAAAATCAAATCAAAATATTTCATGTTTTTCTTTAAAAAATATTTTATGGGTCTTTACTCTATAAAGTTATTTCTCTTTGATATTTCTCTTGGATTTTTCTTCTTTGATATTAGAATTCATTTTAATATATTGTTAGCTATTTTCTGATATATAAAATTACACTATCATGGATTTCAATGATGCCAATTGCTATTAATAAAACACAAGAAAGTTTTGGTTATTACAGGCCAAAGATAGAACCCTGAATTGAGAATCTGAAGAAAATAAGACCAGTGAGTCAAGCTTTCAAATGATGATTTCCAGACATCATCTCCAAATCTCACCAGAGACACCCTCTTCATCACCAGTCCTCACACTTCAGCCTTGTAGCCCTCAATTTTCCCCAAGAAGGACTATGTTGTAGTCAGGGTTTGCAAGGGAATAGATTTGATACAGGATGCATAATTTATAGGATTATTCTATAATATTCACCTAAAAAGTAAAATTCAGAGTAATGCAAGAGATCTGTCCACATGCTAGAGGCCAGAAGAATCCAGCTGAAGGCCTGGATCCTATTGTGATGTCCTCCACAAGTCCAGCCATAGAAATGTTTCATGCAAGTCTGTATCAAAGATCTGCACCAGTAAGACCCAAAGGCCAGTGGTGGAAGCTCGAAAGTCTGTGCCAGAAGGGTGAAGAATCTGTGCCACAAGGCTGAGAGATCTGCACTGGAGCCAGGAAGCAATGCTCAAGGTGAAGACCAGAGCTCTCCAGAAGAAAAAAGCAGCCATCCCTGGTGACAGCGAGGACCTGAGTTCCAACACCAATGAGATAGCCAAGTTCCTATCAGGAAAAACAGCTGTGCCCAGCTTCTCCAAGAAAATCAACAGCATGCAATCTTCCCCTCCAGTTCACCTTTTATGCCATTGGCAACAATCCTCAGGTGGATCTTCCAGGCCCAGAACCACACTGACTCAGTGTAGCTGGGTGTTCCAAGTTGACCATTAGTTAATCCACCACAGACTGGAAATTTATTCAGAAGACAAGAGGATGTTGCTTATATCAACAGCTACATCAAATATTCTGGAATTCAAAACAGCCATAATGACTTTATCCAGTGTCAGAATGTTATGTATTTTAAAAACCAAGGCAGCATTGTCAGGGTGAGAGAACAGAGCAGACACACTGCAGAGAAGCAGGTGGGGCTTGAAATTGAAGTGGACAGTGTGGTGTGATACTGACACCTCATCCAGAATAGGACAAGCTGGACTATTGGTATCTGATTCTTTGCAGTCTCCAAGCAGAAAAAGAGCTCCTAGTGGCCAGTCTCTTTCAGAAGCTCTTTCATGACCAATGATTCACGGCCACCATCAAAGTCCTTATCACTAGACAAGACCCAGTGACCACCCTCAGACTTGGCCATACAGCAGCAGCCAAATTTCCCAGTTACAAATTTCATGCAGTGTATTCATGGGCTTAGAGTGAGTTGGGAATATTGAAAATGCAGACAATGCTTTGGCTTTCACTTGCCCCAAAACAATACTCAGAAATGGCCCCAAGGTCAAGAGCCCTCCCTCCAACGTAGCTGACCATGGTTTTATGGGCAGCCTGTGACTAATTCTAGGGACATATGGCAGTATGTACTACAGATGGCTTGTTGGGTTCCGTTTTTCCCCTGGCCTCTTTATAATGTTGGAACAAAGCTTCAGCTCCTCATCTGATTTAGTTCTTGGAATGTGATACACAATGTTCACTAACTGCTGAAATGAGAACATTTTGAACATTCTCAGTTATAAGATGGTAGGGGCAAGGCCTCAGTCAGCAAAACTACAAGCTAAAAGTGCAAGATATTATAAAGTGCAGAGACAGACAATTCGTGATACTTTGTAAGATAGACTACATTTTCAAAGTGTGTATCTCCTGCTTTATTGTGTCATTACAGACAGTGATTTTATTTACCACAAGTATCTGCAGATTGAATGAGAAGGGCAATGTTTTGCTGCAAATGAAGATGCAGAAATTCAGGTTAGCCAGAAGCCAGTGATTTCCCACCACAAATCAGAGCCCAGCAGAACCAGATAGAGAAACCAACCTCTCCCAGCCTTTGCAGTCTTCACTGGTATTGATGGTGAGGGTCAAGACCTTTATCTCAAAAGCAAGAGGAAAAGACAAGATCAAGTGAAAGTTAATTAATGACCAGACAGAAATATAGTTTTGAAAAAGATTGACAAGAGTTGAGATCAACACAAATAGGAGTTACTGCCTACAGGCTTCTAGCATTCCTTTAATCAAAAACAAACAAAAACCCCAAAGAGAAAAATACCTCACCATAACCTGCAAAAATGAAGGTCCTTTGAAACTAAGTTCCATGTCAACCTACAGACAAATTCAAGGCATCACTGTGTGCTGCCCCTCCGCCATCTCTGCTGGTTTGATCTTGAATGTCCCCCAAATGTCCCCCCAAAGTGATCCCCAGTGTAGTGTTACTGGGAGATAGGGCACAGATGACGGTATAGTATATGGGGGGTAGGTCAGTGGGGTGTGACTCTGAAGGGGAATGTGAAACCCTAGGCCTCCTTTTCCTCTTTCCTTCCTGGCCACGAGGTAAGCTGTTCTGCTCCACCGTGCGGTCCTCCCCACCATAATGTGCTGCCTCACCACAACCCCAAAGCAAATGGGCCAACTAAGCATGGACTGAACACTCCTAAACTGCAAACCCAAATAACTTCTCATTATAAGTCAATATCTCAGGGTTTTTATTAAAGAACAGAAAGCTAACTAACACAACTCTATGGAGGTCCAAAAGCTGTTGAAAACTATAGAAAGCCTATGAATAAAATGAATTTAAAGATGTAAGGACTAAGAAATTGGTGCGGGATTAATATTTGTGGTTCATTGAGTTCTCTGAATACAAAGAAAACTATGGAAGGGTAAATCCACACTGTTATTTTTGTCTCAAAATTCAGATATTCTCTCTCAAAAAAGAGATGTTTCTTGGGAAATGTTTCTCTGCCTTTACTGGTCTTGAACTTGACAAGAAAACCTGAGGGTCTTTTTTCATGGAAATACAACACATTGTCTTTGCATTTGGCCTGTTGTTTAATTTCAACTGCTTCAGCTTCCAAGGTTAGCAGTACAATTTTAGGCATTACCAGTTGCAGGTTATTCAATGCTTTAATTGTCTGTTGCCCAAAAGCCACACTGAGTGGACTTGGCCTAAAACAGTGGTGTTAGAATCCAATAGTTTCCTTGCAGTGGAGGGGAAAACAATTTTTAATCTGCATAAAAAGACAATGATAAATTCTATAATTATCATTACAGAATACAGTGATGTTTTTGCCATATAGAGACTGCTTCTTTTATCCAAGATTTTCATGTAAAAATGCCCTTTCAAAAAGTAAATTAAAAACTGAAGATCTCTTTCTCCCCGAGATTCTCACTCAAAAACATATCAAAGCAAAACCCACTGCCTGAAAACTAATACAGCACCCAACCCAGGATGAAGTCTAAAAGGGAAGCTCAGATTGATTAACCTGTCTACTCTGCCACACACATCATAAGCATCATGGGCAATTTCTCTTCCCTGCTATGCTTACATCCAATTTACCCCATTTCCAAACAAAATGGAAAGTTAAAATGGAAACCACTTATGTGTATTCACATGCACTTACATAGGCAAGCTGTGTCCAATCCTGGAAGAGCTTTGTAGTTTGCCAAAATCTTTCCTATCTATCCTAACAGATGAGAGAAGGACAGGGTGCTGGTGGAGAAGGCAGCTACAATGATCTCCCTTATCACCTGAGGGGATATAAGCCTCAGACAAGGAAAGGGAATTTTCCAGGGTCTCTGAGCTCATATATGATGGAGGCAAAACTCTAACTTGGGTCATCGGGCCCTTACTGCAATTACTTTAGACCATACAACTTACTTCCCCTGTGTCTCTACTTTTGACTTTCTCTACACCCTCTACCACTTCTGGAGTTTTCTTTTTATAAAACTAATTGAATTGACAGATTTAAAGGAGCTCAGGAATGATGCTTCCAGAATCTGAGATAATCTCTGCCATAGATTATGTGAAACAGAAAAAATTTGTGTTCCATGCCCCATGCCTAACTCCACAGTAAGGTCATGGAATTCTCGCTTCTCTCCAACCTCAAGTTTTCTGTGCTTTCATGGGTCACAAACTCTATTTTCTTCCCCTGAGATAAAAATCAAAGGAATTCTTTTGGATGATGAAGCACTTAAGGAAAGAATCTCTTAGCCACCAAACAGAAATGGAAACTCCAACTTTAGTGGGTTGATGTATGAGATGCCCCAAAATTCTTCAACTCATACGTAGAATTTTCTTTCTATACAGAGAAGCCTAACTCTTCCACACAAGAAGATGTTTTAGTGCAAAAATAGAAGAGCTATAAGAACAGAGCCACGTTTGAAAGATTAAACTGTCCTGAGACCAAAGAGCCATACTAGACATGCAATGTATCTAAGAGCAGCAGGTTGTTATGTGAATCTGAGTTTTAGACTCAACCAAACACAAGTATCCTTCTTAGAAATCCTTCTTCAGTTTCAAATGCTACCCGCAGGAGTAAGAACATGGAAGTCATAGCCCCTTCTCCTCACCACCTGCTCCTTCATGCAGCATCTTATTTGTAGGATGCTGCCCTGCCAGCAGGACCCTCTGCCTGGACCCCCTCCATTGCAGAAAGCAGAGGACGGCCACCCTCTGGGTGTTTTTCACACTGTTTTTAAAGCTGAGACTCCCAGGGAAGATGACAAATTAGTAAGATTTCCTAAGCAGAGCTGAAAATGAGTGAGACAGGCCAAGGGGACACATTTCAGCACCTGCTGGTAAGAGACGCCTTACTGTGAGTTATCTCTTGTCTCGGTTAGTGCCACAGCCCAGATGCCCAATTCCAGTGTCAGTGCATCCCAAGGCAATAGCTTGAGAGCTTCCATGTGGCTCATCTGTCAGATTTATCCTGCACATGACTTCCTTTCTAACAAGGAAAAGCAAGCCAGCAATGCAATGCTGCGGTGTGCTTTGGAAGGCAGTGGGAACCACAAAACTCCCCTTAGGGGATACATGCTTGCCTATCATGAAGGAGAACCTACTGGAAGCGGGCATAAAAATCATAGTTAGTGTATAAAATAAATTTGAATTTTGTAAAAAGTTTACATTGCCAAGCCGGGGATTTAGCTTAGTGGTTCCAGTGCCTGCCTTGCAAGTGCAAGGTCCCAAGTTCGATCCCTGGTACCAAAAAAAAGTTTACATTGCCAAGTACTTCCACATTCCATTGTTCAATAACTAAGCAAGTCGATAAAATGACAAAATTAGACTTCCACCCCAGAGCTCTCTGGAAAACATGCATCACAACTTGTACCTCACATTCTCATAATCATATTAGAACCGATCTAATCATTAAAGACTAGCATGAATTTTGTTGGTATTTTATTAGATGTTTCATAGTTGTCAATCTACAGTTTAGAATGTAGAAACCCAGATGGTCAGATAATGTCATCTAGGTGTAACTTCCTGTTCATGGTAACTGTCTTTGAATCCAGCTGTGTGTGGCCCTCAACACAGATATTTGGTTGTTCATGATCATTGGATCCTAAGAAATACTATGGATTACAGAATCAGCTTATGATTTTCTGACTGTGATGTTGATAGTTACTTTTGTGCAGAGTTACTCAGGTTTTATATCTGAATACTTGTTTTTTAGGATGGAAAATCTCACAGCATAGTAAGCTGACCAAAAGATGAGCACACCTACCCTGACATTTAGGTTGACAGCTCATGCAGAATACAGGCCACGAGGGAAGTTAGGCTGAGGCTTTGTATGAGGGATGGAAGGTGTGCTTGATTAGACTGTAGGGAACAATACTTGGCCTAAAAACAACACCCGAGAGAAGGAGGTAGACAAACTTTATTTTTTCCTGGCTGAATTCTTTTCCTCTGTGGTAGAATTTCCTCTTAATTTGCTGGACAACATCATTTTCTCCAGATTTCTCCTGCCAAGTCTTTATCCTTTGTATGGATTTGTCTTGGAAGGCAGTTCCCAACACTAAAAATTGTATGTACACATGGATCAACAGTCATAGTCTGACTGGTCTTCCATATTGAGTCCTATCCCGAAAGTCCTTGCCAGGAGAGCTGCTGTTAGCAATTGAAAATAAACAAGTGGATATTTTGGGGGTCCCATTTGCCCTTCTTGGGCAAAGTCTCCTCCTTCTGCCTAGCTGAACCTTCCCCCTTTGCCCTGTTACTTGAACTAGGGATGTAACCAAGCGGAGTTGAGTTAGAAAATACTCTTTTTTTAAACATTTCAAGAATTTCCTAAGATGGCTGGGTTTTTTGGTTTTTTAAAAAATTTTTTTGGTACCAGAGATCGAACTCGGGTCCTTGCGCTTGCGCAGCAGGCGATGAAAATACTGAGCTAAATCCCCAGCTACGATGGCCGTTTTAAAGGGCGAATGAGCTCTGCGTGTCCAAGATAATGCTTGATGTGAAATGTGCCTTAGTTACTTTCTAGTGGCTGAGACACAACACCCAAAGCCCACAACTTAAAACAGTCAGAAATCAATGAGCCATCAAGGGAGGAGGGTATATGGTCTTCCAGGCCACACCCACAGTGAGGCACCTCTTCCCTCTTCCCACCAGGCTTCACCTCCCAATATCAAACCCAGCTATAAACCCATCAGTGGACTAATCGCATACCACACACCCATGATCCAGTATCATACACCCAGATCGAGTCACCTCCCAAAAGTCCCACCTATGAGCACTTGAGGGTTTGGAGGACATCTAGATATAAGCCCTAACAAGATGTGAAGGCACAAAGGAAACACTGCCAGGCACACCTGCACTGCACACTCACACACATGCATGGATCATGCACCTTCACAGAGGTTTTCTCAGTTTATGAGATGGCTTGTGGTGAAGACTGACTGGGTGAACATTGTAACCCATTGACTGGGTTAACACATTGTAGATTGGCATGCATGGTGAATATGTGCTACTATACAATGTTTGAAGTGCACAGGAGCTTAGCAATCATCTAAGTTCGTCAGTGGCCAGACAATCACTCAGAGTTCCATGGAGGTCAGAGAACTGGCCTAAAGTGGCACATCTGCTGAAAGGCAGACCCAGAGCCAGTGCCCTCCTGCTCTCAGGCAGTGCTTCTCTGTACCAGCCTCCTTCTGATCCCCCTGGCTTCTCCCACTGCATCATGGTGGGGCTGTGTGTGCTGCTCAGTCCTGTGGAGCCTTCAATAGGTTTACAAATGATGTAAAGTTTGCCGATGCCTGAGCCTGTGTACTGGAAGCAGCATACTCCTCAGATCTGAAGAACTATTTTCAAAAATTGTTATCTAAATCACTATGCTAAAATCTACCTTGGACTACAGGAAAGAGGAGAAAAGGAGCTCATCTTGTATTTGGTAATAAAATTACTGAGTATGCACATCCATCTGGGTGAATAACTGTCACAGAAGGAGACAGGAAGTGGAGAGAGGACAGAAAAAGCCTCTTTGAAAAGCAAATTACTGTGCCATGGATATTATTTCCTGCCCCACTTATTTAATCAGTCTAAATTGAGAGTTCTTATAATTCCCTAGCATCAGTGGATAAGCTCTGGACATCCTCGAGCCCTGCAGGGCCTGAAGCTTTTCTGTTCTTCTGCAGGTATTCATTTCCAAAATTTCATTACCAACCCACATGTGAGTCATTCCCTCCCATGCAATCCATTTAAAACATCCAGCAGGAGCAAGGCCTGGAAAGGCTGTGCCTATTCATTTGATGTGTTGAGGGTTTGTCAAAGCAACATGGGAGCACACGGTCCAGTGCAGTCCCCCCAAGGGAACCAGCAGATGTGCAACATTTGATCCCAACCCACTTCCCTCTCCAGGAGGTGCCCTTTTATCTTGCTGTTGCTCTATGCAGAGGAGCCTGGAGCAGTAGGGTTGGTAAGGAACAAGAAAGCTGAGAACAATTCCTTTAGCAGGGTAATAAAAACCTAAGCTGAATATTGTTGACAAAAAGTCACACAGGCCATGCACAAGCACCACTGATCAGCAACCATAAGATTCAGGTCTAGTCTCAGTTCTGCCATCAAATGCTCTGTGACCCAGGGCAAGTCACTGTCCCTCTCTGGGACCTCTGTGTCCTCCGTTACCAAATGAGGATTGTGCATATTTGTCTGCACTGCCTGGGGAATTCAAATGCAACTGAATTTCAGAGCAAATGCAGTATTTGTACAAAAAGCATCAACATCTCTGTCCTTCTGTCCTGAGAAAAATGGAACATGCCATTCCAAAACTAAACACACCCCAAAATTAAACACAAATGCCCATGAAAGGGGCAGGAAAAGGAAGGGAATATAATGAGTGATTTCTGTGAATCAGCCTTCCCCAGCATTGTTTTCTCTTTGAACTTGAATGTATGAGACCTAGTTCGCCTTGCAGGATATGCAGCTGCAGAGAAGTGCTGGCCTATTGCATAACAAGTTTAATTATTATTTGAATGATTGGTCTCTCTGAGGGAGTACTGACCACAGAGCACTAGGTTTGCATGCCAAGGAAAATAAAGAAAGATGAGGGGATGTAGGAAGATGGACCAATTAGGAAAAGCACTTACAAGGAGCACCAATCAGGAACCCAACCAGACAGAGAAGTATACTCACAGGAGAGTGACTCATGAGGGACCATTTACAAAAGTGCTGGCAGGGATACCCTAGGGGTGGTGCAGAGTGCCAAGATGGAAAACTGTGCAGCTGATGCCACCCCAGAAGTGAAGCAGAGTGGGGAAGGGTAGTCACTGGAACTCCCGAGGACAGTAGAGTGAGGAGAAGCTAATGTATGAGCAGAGTGCCCTTGGCTTCAAAGAAACAGCCCCCCCAAGTGACCCCTTAGAGAGGATGCAGGGGACTAATACCCTGAGCTCTGTCTCCTTCCTTTCTCAAACCTACTGCTGGGCCCCTCATTTGGCCAAGACCCAGTGGAGCCCACTTAGGCAAATCAAGCAAGTCAATGTCCTGGCCAGAGAGCAGGCTAGAAATAGAAGTTCCAGGAAGCAAAAGTAGGATATGCCCCATGCCACAAAAGGGGAGATACTCAGGACACACCGCACCATGATTTGAGTCTTTGCACCAACCCCTCCCTCCGCACCTGGCCTCACTTTCTTTCCAACCTCTGTTAAAAATTAAAAAGTATTGAATAAAACCAATCAAGAAAATCTTCCTGGAATTACTGTTGATCTACAGTTTAAGAAAGAAGGATTTGTGGGTAGGCAATAGACAGGGAGTCCTGATCCTGCTAACATCTCCAACATAGTTTTTGCTGTATGTTAAGGCTGGCATCCAAAATCCAGTGAGGCCAAAAAGAAAAAAGGTAGGTCTAGGTTTTGAGGAGCTGCTTTCCTCCTCCCCAGACCTGCAACTGTCTGAAGGCAATTTTTCAGTCTTCTGGGGAACAGAGAATGGGCAGATCCTGCTTTACACATTTAAGGACCAAACATTTTCTTGCAGTACCGGCTCTACAATCACATGGGCTTCACTATGTCTGAATCCTGACTCTGCCTCTAAACAGCCAGGTGATCTAGGGTCACACTGAAATATTGCAAGCCTTAGCTTCCGTATTTGACAATTAACACAATTCCATCCCCCTAGTACTTCATTGAACATTAATGTCAAAATAATGTTCTATATTAGTTAAAGTTCTCTTTTTTTCAGATAATAGCATCTGACTGGCTAGCTGGGGATGGGCGAAAAGTGCTGTGGTTCAGTTTCCCCTGAGTGTGTCTGGAAGGGTTCAGGTGTTGGAAAGCTCGGTCCCCAGTGAAACCTCTAAGGAGTGGACATAATGGAAGGTGATCAGGTTAGTAGGTGCTGCCATCAGAAGGGAAAGACATGAGTGTCACTCACTGGAGTCCAGTGAATGGTCAAGAGAGCAAGTTCTTAGAAAGCTAGACCACCCGATGCACTTGCCCGTTCTGCACGCAGCCACTTCCTTCCTGCTTCTCTAACATGCTAGGATGCAGCATGGAGCCCCCACCAGAGGCAAAAGATGGGGCCACTGGATCTTAGATTTTTGGCCTCCAAAACTGTGAGCTAAATAAACCCCTTTTCTTTATATACACTACCCAGTCTCTGGTGTTTTGTTGTAACAGCAGAAAAAGACCAAGACAGCAAGGGGAAGGGAAGAAAAAGGAAAGGAAGAGGATGGAAGGGCAGGGAAGAAACGGTGAGAGGAGGGGAGGGGAGGGAAGGTAGTATTTCTTGAAAAACTAGGTTATTTCAGTGTTCAGAGGTGATCTAAAGAAAAAGACTGATGACAGAGTTCTTGTTGCATGCAATCCTCAGCATAGTTCTTCAGGATTTTAAGCTTGGTAAATCTCCAAGAGAGCAGGATCCAGAATGACTTCAGGACCCCAGCAGCAACAGCTGTGCCCTTTCCTTTTGGAAAACATGGACGTGTGTGTGGCTTTGTTTCTGTCCCAGGACAGTCTTGGTCCTCTTCATTCCAAGGGCAAGTTCCAGAGAGAGAATTTCATTGGCTCAGCTTTGGTCAGGTCGAAAACCATAGTCAGGACAGGGAGAGTCTTTGATGGCCATAAGAAGACATGGATACTGCAAGTCTGCCTTTGTATTTCTAGAGGGCAAAGAAATCAACCTGAACCATGCAGTCCCCACAACCTGTGGCTCCAACATAGAGACTTCCTTGTGAGTGTGGGTTATTACCATTTCAATGGTTGTGGCAGAGGTAGCACTTAAACTTTGTCTCTTTCTCTTGAAAGTCTTTGGCAAACCATTAGCTGCTGCTTTTAAAATTGTTTATTTATCCTATTTCTGTCATTGGAGAGGGACCACTTGATTCCCCTTTATCTTCATTACTTTGTAAACAGCAAGTGCTCAATAGATATGGTCTACTTGCCAAAATTTACTAATTTGTGTTGATATCAAAGATACTGTGAGCAAAATACATCTCTGTTCACCTTTCTTCAAAACGAATGACACAAAATCAGCAACTGTTCAATGAACTAGAAATTAGAAATCAAAGAAAATTCCTCAACATTTCAATTTTAAAAAGGAAATTTAACATATCATATTCAACCCCATTTACTATTTCAAAAAATACCAAAACGCCACTTACTGTAAATATATATCCTGCCAATTCTGATCAAGTGGCAGAAGTCACCCGGAGCTGTGTTGAAAAGGTTTGTGAGAAAGAGGCTGAGACAAAGAAAATACAAGCATTTTTACTACTGTCTTCCAAGGACACAGAGTTGGAAAGTGGTGCATGTACCCTATGTACTGGGCACTGCTGGACCATATTCAGAAATTGGAGGAAATAAGAAAATTCAAAATCTACATGAAGGAAACTAGGATCAATTGGGAATGGGAATGGCATACATTATTATAATTTTGTTCTCGGTGTAGAGATGATCTAAGGATTGATTTAAGGCAGATTATGTCAGAGGAAGATTTATTTACACAAATATTGCCATGCTGTTAGACATTATCAACTTACTGTTGATGATACGAATGATAATAGAACAAGATGACTGTCAAAATTGTAGCGAAGCAATGTGTTACTTAGCCTTTAAAGTCATGAGCTTCCAAATCTGGCAATTAGATGATGATTGTATATGGTTACACTGTGTGTCGGTTAGGCTTGGGTTCAACCACACAAAAGAGACAATGCAAATAAAAGCGGCTGAAGTAATAGAGAAGCTTACTATATTTTTCTCCTCAATAAATGTACCAGTCCAAGGCAGGTATGGAATGCCATAATTACCAGAAATCTGACCATCTTCTCTTTGTGTTCCACATTCCCTAGCAAAAGACTTCTAGCCTCAAAGTTGCCTCATTGCCCAAGATAGCTGCTAGAACTCATTCCATTGTATCTCCATTCTAGTTAAGAAGAAAAGGAAAGAAGAAAATAGCGAGTGAATATATTTTCCAACTGAATCAGGCCTGTTTCAAATTGTTTTCCCAAAAGTCCCACTTTAATGGCTTTCAATTGCATCCCACTGGCCACTCTAAACTTAAGGAAAATTAGACACACTGCAATCTAGAGATGGGAAAATGGATTTTGCAGGCAGGAACTAAAGGTCTTCGGCACTTCACCTGTTGGAAACATGCTATCACTAAGGGTTTAGTGATGCCACATGTTCCATGAGAGAGGGATTAGATCTACTTTGTTCCTGACAGACACCATCCCCAACCTCTTCCAGTGCCCCACACGCTGCATGAAATTCACAGCAAGTGAGTGATCCAAAGTTGCTCCACAAATAAGTGGCTGAGTCAGAATTAGAACCTTGGTCTGAGCCCAAAGCCTGGATTTCTCCTTTGACCCTGTACAAAGGGTTAATGGCAGAGCTAGGAGAGGAGCTAGAGCCGTGGGCCTGAAGCTGAACAGTGGCAGTTTCCTCAGAGCTTTTCAGAAAGATCCCACAAATGACGGTGCAGAAGGAAGTGGAAGAAAGTTGCACAAATCCAGGTTGATCTCAACTGACATCAACTGAGACCATACCGGCAGGGATGGAGGGAAGGGGGTAGGTCGGAGGAACATGTTTTAAGATCCATAGGACAGAGGCCAATGGCTGTAGCGAAAGGGAGTTAGCAGGAATCCCAAGCTTCTAGTTGTGAGGTGTGTGGATTAAGATGACATCTGTCATAACTAACAGGGGGCTTGTGAAGTTTTTAAAGTAAAGATGCAAAGAGTGCTTTTCCACAC
This sequence comes from Heterocephalus glaber, assembly GCF_053883595.1. Lineage (NCBI taxonomy): Eukaryota > Metazoa > Chordata > Mammalia > Rodentia > Bathyergidae > Heterocephalus > Heterocephalus glaber. The sequence continues at coordinate 1,861,171 of NW_028258471.1, read as the reverse complement.
AACAGGATAGCCAAAGATGACAGTAAAATAACTAAATTCAGCCAACAGACTGGTGGAATAGGCTCGTTCTTAACCTCTTCCAACGATCACATGGGTAATCTGAAGTATCTGAGATTTTATCTCACCTATACCTGTACCTATAATGGCTGTGCAACTAGAAAAGAAGATTGCATGGAAACAAACCATCCAGGAATATGCTCACTTTCCTTGAAGTCCCCCAGTGGAGAGGCTGGGGACGTGGCCCCAGCTGGCGAGTGTGAGCTGCGGCTCTGTCCCTGCAGCTCTCAGATGGGGACCTGCCCAGAACATGGCCTTTTCAAAAATGAGAGCCAGTACAAGCCTCTACATGTGGCTTTTTGAAACCTGGGAACTTGAAAGTTTCTACTTTTCCTTTTTGGTTATGATTAGCAAGGGTTTGTTTATTTTGCCTTGAGCACCATGAAACTGCAGAGAACTCTGTATGTAGGATAGAATATGTGGGTTGTTTCCCTAATTCAGAAGTCCTGCAAAATTAAAGAGAAATGAAACATTTGGAAACATTAGAGATCTGAATTGTTCCACTATAGTCTCATGTCCCCGTGGCTCGAGCACTGGCTCCTAGCTGTCCTGATTATCTGAACAACTCGAAATTCCCCAGACTTTATTTTGCTAAAAAGTATTTTTGCTGGCATTTTCCTTCCAATTATCGCCTTATGGATGTTTTACAACATTTTGGAAACAGGAACAAATTGGACTTGTGCAGCAGAACATAACATCAGCCAGTTGATTTAATTATGGGAGAGAAAATCACACGGGAATGTTTAAAATAAACTCCCATTGTCAATTTCTTTTTGAAAATAAAGAAAATTCAAACTTTTAAATCAAAAGAGGTCTATAATAAGGTATGAAATGATATTTGAGATCAGTAATATGTAAGTTATCTCCTTTGCTTACTGTAAGTTCCTTCCCTAGACCCCCAGTCCTGTATTTTTTTCAAAAATGTTTTATCACAGCCAGGTGTGGTGATGCATGCCTGCAGTCCCAGCATTTGAAATGAGGAGGCAGGAGGATTGCTGCAAATTTGAGGTCAGCCTGGGTTGAACAGAGAATTCAAGGCCAGCCTGAACTACATAGCCAAACCCTATCTTAAAAAAAACCAAAACGTTTTATTGTGTATTACCTAAATTAAATTGCAACATAATGGAGTAGTTTCATTAAAAAGTTACAAAGAATTGAGAAAAACATCCAATATATTGGAAACAGTGGGATAGGCCACAGGAATAAGATAATAAAAACAAGTAGAAAGCAAGCAAAACACCCAGAATAGCATAATGTACTTTCTTGGTGATATCCCTAATTTTACTGCTTCATAACCCTTTTCTATAATAGTGCTTATCACCAATTTGCTTTTGGTTATCTAAGGCAGAATTCAAATCTCTTTATTCTTTCAGTTGGGCAAATCAAAACCAATCGACAAATAGCCGCAAATACCCACTCTCAACTAGCTTACAATTCCTTTGCCTTTTGTCATTCTCTAATTGAACTGAATGCAGTAGAGAAGGAATAAGGTCCTTATTCAATGGGGGTGAGCTCTTGCGTATAGATTAGTTCAATAATCTGTGTGGCCCATGAATACAAGAATATTATATGTATACTTCACTGGAACAATTTTTTTTTTTGGTCAAGAAATCCTGATGACCATGTTTAATACCTGGCAAAGAAATCAGACTCTGGAGTTTAGTTTCCTTAGAATTTATGGGTCAAATGTTCAAATGTAGCAATTCCTGATTTCTGTCTTTACAAGTTAAAATAGCCATTTTTTAGCCTTGTTTTTGCTAAAGAATTCTTAAAAGTCTTGAGGATAATATTGTCCCCACTTCATTAATTTCCTAATAAACAAAGTATTGTTCTAAACATATTGAGATTTCTAGGCACTTTTAGTTCAAGAATTGCCGGTTAGGTGCATTTCCCAGTCCAACTTGCAGGACATGAGATTCCAGGCAGGAATAGTTTTAAATGCCATTATTAATATTTCCCAGGCCATACCATTCATATCTTTTAGACCTGGAAAGGAAACCAATAGGTTTGAACATTTATTTGGTATTCTGAGATCTCTGGTCTGACTCTCCTTGACGTTCCTCGGTGACATTGAATGCTTGATCCTATTCATTGCCTGGGCCACATGATCTCATAAATTTTCCAGATGAATAATCTCTGATCAACCTAATGTGACATTTCAGTTCACTTTTTGATAGGTGGATTTACAAAAGAGAACTAGACACCATTTTAGAAACAAAATTTCCCAGCACATTTTAGGTACTTCAACACTGTAGACCAAATGTGACCAAATGGCTTTTTTAATCCATGAAACTCTAGAAGCATCCAAAACTCTATTGCTATACTCAGGAACTATCTCTAATGTTCAGTCAGGGAACCAAACCTATGCTCATCCTCATTACTCCCGGGCTGATTGAAAATGACATTTAAATCAATATTCCTCTAAAGAATTTCCGCTCTCTCATTGCTTAAGGACTTATTGTCAAAACATAGTTATAAGCTGTAACCCACTGTGAGCTCCCACTGAAGGTACAGAGAGTTTTTGGTAGATACATTGCTTACACTGAAAGCCAACTTTGTCATAATAGTGCTATCCCCATTCAACCCACAAATCCTTCTCTAAAATAAAATTCTCTCTTGTATCTGCAGGAAAAGAGAGTGCATTGTGTGTAGGTTTAAAACTTATTTGTTTTTAAGCATCTCCCAGCTCTAGCTCTTTTGAACACGTACCAAAAACCCCAGCCCCTCCATGATGGCCCCCTGTATTGGCAGCAGTGAGGCTACTAATGTAGAGATGCCAGCACCATACAGCCCATAATAACCCACTATAAAAGGGAAAAAACTACCAGTGTACATTCTTAGTTATTTATCTTACTTTTGTTCCTGGCTTTTATCTTTATTCTTAGCACACAGAATATAAAGATACTGTGTTTTACTTTCTTCACATTGGGCTTTGTGTCCTTTCCTGAGGCCAGCAGTTCTAACTCTGGAAGGGCTGCAGAGTTTCCTTATGAGGTCTCTCACACGAAAGAGTGTCTAAGTCAGAATTCAAATCTCTTTATTCTTTCAGTTGGGCAAATCAAAACCAATCGACAAATAGCCGCAAATACCCACTCTCAACTAGCTTACAATTCCTTTGCCTTTTGTCATTCTCTAGTTGAACTGAATGCAATAGAGAAGGAATAAGGTCCTTATTCAATGGGGGTGAGCTGTTGCATATAGATTAGTTCAATAATCTGTGTGGCCCATGAATACAAGAATATTACATGTATACTTCACTGGAACAATTTTTTTTTTTTTTTTGGCCAAGAAATCCTGATGACCATGTTTAATACCTGGCAAAGAAATCAGCTCTGGAGTCAATGTGAACTCAGATCTTTGTCCACCAGAGATGTTTCTCTTCTCTGCCCTTGGTTTTGTAATTGGTGAAATAGGCACCATCAGAGCAATGACATACTTGGTGGGGAAGAAGTGAGAGAAGATGACTATGTGGGCAGGAGGAAGAGGTGGCCGAGGCCTGCCATCCTTAACCTCCTCCTTTCAGCCCTGGGCCCAGACCATCTATGCCCCAGTCCTGTTCCCGCCGCTTCCTAACCCAGGGACTAACTGCAAACATCAGTCAGTAGAACATCGTTCTGCTGCCCTAGACTTTGGATCATTCAGTGGGGCATGTAGCAAATCCGTGTGTTTTGGCAATTCCCATTTATTTTATCCACAGCTTGACAATTTATAAAATATAGGGTTCCACATGGGGCTCCTCTTGCTGTAGAAGCCTCCCAAGGCTCCATTTTGGCCTCCTACCCACTTTGCTACATCTGTCTCATGGCTGTTGACAATTATGTTTATCCCATGACTTCACAGTCAACCCATAATCCTGGCTACCATTATGAAGGGCCTAGTATCCACCAGACACTCTACTTGTCATTTACCTCACAAAATATGGGATGACTATTCTTTTCTCTTCTTTGTGTAATCTTTCTTTTTAACTTGTGGAGGGACTGAAACTCAGAAATCTAAGTAAATTGCCCAAGACCACACTCTGAGAATGAACCAGACTAGTATGAAAACTCATCCTGAGCACAAACACCATACTTTTTTACTGTACCAGGAAAGGCAAATACACTTGAACACTGTGCCCAATGGGTTGGATGGGAGTAGATGGTGCTGTATTGAGAAGCACACAGAAGCTGGGCCTACACTTGGGAGAGAATGCCGTAAACAATGCATAGTGTCTGCCTGGAACATTGGTGGAGAGAAGGCTGCTGCCCACATATCTACCTAGTTTCTACTCAACAGAGGGAAGGGGACCCACAAAATAGTTCTTTGAACCTTCTAGTGCTTCTCTGTCCCTTGTAATCAACGGGAAATGTCTCCTATGTAGAGTATTTTAGCCCCAGAAGATACTCTTTCCTATACCTTTGCTCAGGGTTGATTTTTCACCTCTTGGACTGCAGGAGACCAGGAGAAGCTTGATTTTGCACAGCTCAATCAGTGTGCTCCTTTCCACTGATTTGGATTTTGGAGTCTACCTCAGTATGTACCAATTAGATTTGTGGTATAGACAAATTGCTTATCTCTGACTATAGGTTCCTTATCTCTTTTTTAAAAAAGTGTGTGTGTGTGTGTGTGTGTGTGTGTGTGTGTGCAGGAAGTGGACAGAGATTCTCAGCCCTTCCTGTGCTCAGAATCATCTGAACAGCCATATAATCATGCCTGTCTAGATCTGCTGAGTTGATCTCCAGAGTTGGGATCCATATGATTCTAATATGTAACTATTCAGATACTGACAAATACTAATATTCAAGGCACTGATTAATATATAGTAAGTAAACTAGCTAGCTTTTAGTTTACTTTCATGCCTCTTGAAGAACTATCTAACCTCTTCTAACCCTTATCTGCAAAGGTTTTGTTTTTCTCATTCATTTTCTGTTTGTTCATTTCTCAGTTTTGCTTGGTTTTTTGTTTGTTTTGCAGTATGGGGAATTAAATTCAGGGATATTCTACCACAGAGCTACATCTCAACAGAGCTATATCTTCAACTACATCTCACCTTTTATTTATTTTATTTTATTTTATTTTATTTTACTTTATTTTAAGGCCCAGGCTGACCTCAACCCCAGATCCTCCTACCTCAGCCTCCCAAGAAGCTAGGATGCAGGCATGTGCCAGCCTGCCTAGCTATTACTTGCAAGTTTTTAAAAAACAAAACAGTTTTTAGATATATTGCTTTTCTCATAGAACTGTTATATAATTATATTTTGGGGATTATTAGTCTTCCCACTTGAGCAATGTGTAGTGTTCTAATTTATCTTATAATTGACAGCATTGCTAAATCAAGTATTTTGCAAAGCACAATCCACAGACCATCACATAAGAACCACCTGATAAAAATGAAGATTCCCAGACCCGCCCAACCTCTGCTGGATCTCAGCCTCTGAAGATGGTGCCTGGGAGTTCATGTTTTCAACAAGCACCTGTAGCAATTTATAAACAGTGTGAGGAGAAGGACTTGCTTATGTTTAGATGACTGGTTTGCCATTCACCATGAGCACTGTGGCATTAGCCATGCATAACACTTTAGCCAACACTATCTGACCACTGTCCTTGTGAAAGATACAAAACACTGACTTGCACTTGCACATTGGTGTATATATATACATATATATATATATATATGTTATATAATACATATTAACCATATATATATAGTTAATATATATAATAAGATATGGATATATATATCTTTCTACTTTTATTTAGCAGTCTCTACTCTGTAGTTGAGGATAACTGTTGGGTGTGTGTTTTTGTTTTGTTTTCAGTTTTCCTAATTTTTAATCATTTTAATTGAATCACATAGTGATAGCTTATTAGGTCAGGATTGGTGAGCTATTCTGAGGAGCTTCTTTGTAAAGAGGCTTAACCTAGAGGTCGTTTTCCCTGCTGTATAAACCAATTATGGGTGTTGGATGGGGGATGATGTAGCCCTAAGACCTAGGTTTGAAAGCAAAATCCTCAGTTTGATGGTTGACTTCCCACTGATGTACCCAGAGCTAAGCCCTAGTGCCTGGATCCCAACATTTTATTTTTTCATAGAAAAAAGAAAGTGTTTACTGCTGGTTCATTAAGCCCAGATATCATTAATGAGCCAGTGAGTAGAAAATCTTTTGAATATCTGATACAAAAGCTCCATTTAATGTACAAAGCTACTCCTTATTACATTAGCAGGTGAGTGACTTGTTTTGGCAAATCTCAAATTCAATGATGATGTTTTCTAACAGGTTAAGTTCACTACAAAGGCAGCCAAGAGAGGGGAATTCATGTGTGGCTGATGTTAGTGATGACAAGGTTTAGCTCTCAAAAAGCTCAATTCTTGCCAGGAGGAAAGCTGCCCCTGCTCCCTGGGCTGTAGGATAATCTCTAAACTAGGGTTGGCAATGATGTCAAAGGGCTGATTTTCCCAGCGGGTGACGAGCCCTCCCCCACTGACTCCATAAAGTCACATTTTCCTGTATCCAGTGATTCCTAGGATACTTTTGAATCATTTTTATTTTCTTGAACAAAAAAATGAAATTTTCTGAAAGGATCCTCGCTTTTACTTTACTATATCCTATAAAGCAGAGTTGTGATCTTTAAAATTTTGATCCTCATGTGCTGCTAAACACACTGCTGAGGGCTGAGAGATTCACCCATCCTAACCTTTGATTTGAGTTCACAGGCACTCAAGGTAAATATAATCTGAGTTAGACAAAAGGAGCTCATTCTCTTAGACAGAGGAAAAGCCCAGTTTGCCAATCCTGTACCTAAGCTTGCTCTTATAGTATTATTGGATTCTTCAGCACAACCATGGTTTAGTTTAGAGTTCAAATATAACTCTAGGATATTATAAAGGTAATGACAAACCAGAATAATTTCATAAAGCCAAACTTCCAAAAAAACGCCATCCATCGTTAGTAATACAAACAACAGGCAACACTTCATGGCATTATGTATCATGCATTTTGCAAATGCTCCCATACCCACTATTTCATTTAGTCCCTACAGCAAGTCCTCGAGGTAGTACTCTTTAGTATCCCATATAAGAAAAGAAAAACTGAAGCACAGGTGAGCCACAGCTAGTCATGATCGGAAGTCCAGTTTAACCAAGTCAGTCTGACTCCAGGGTCTGTCCTCTCCCTACAGGACAGGCTGGGCTGCTTTTATAGTAAGAAGATAATGACATTCCTCGTAACTGACATTTATGGAGTACTAGCTGTGTGTCAGACAAGTTGGACATACTTTATGTAGAAAAATCACTTTATCGGCTGGGGATTTAGCTCAGTGGTCCTGGTGCCTGCCCTGGGACCTGAGTTCGATCCCTGGTACCAAAAAAAAAAAAAGGAACAAAGGAAAATCACTTTATCAGGTCACTATCACTATCACCATCTCCAATGAAGAAGCTGAGGGTTGAGAGAGGCCAGGTAACTTGCCCAAAGTCTGCCACAGAGGAAGGGGCAGAAACTCCTCACGGGGAAAGGGTGGGGTCATTTTGCCCTGGCAATGTCCATCTCCCAGTCGGCTATGCTTTGATGGTGGCAAAATGACCGTGAAGAATAAGAACTACAGAGATTCTGTGGCTGTGGCGCAGGCAAAGCCAGAGATGTCAGACATCTCTTGTGGGCATGGTGGAGGAGCAAGGCTCCAACCTGGGTGGGGGCTCTGGTGGCTGACACTGGACAAGAGAGAGGAATGAAAGAAGTTGACTGCACCAAAGCTGCAGGGCAGGAACCTGAGAAATTAGCAAAGGGTCAGATGTAGGTCGGATACAACAAAGAATGCATGGACAACTAACAGAGCCAAGCGCTAGGCAGAGGGGAACAGCTGACCCAAAGCAAGAGAACTTCATTCAGGGCAGCAAGACAGAAAGCACAGTTTGCGAAGAAAGCCAGGGGCAAGACTCAGGCCTGCAGAGTGGAGGCAGAACTTGTATGTGATGTGGAGATGAGGTGATCAGAAAGTCAGTGGGATGGGGGCGAGGGATGAGCCCAACCACTGCCCTCATCAGACTCCTGATTCACCGAGTTAACTGATCCCTGAATAAAAATTGCAGTCATGATGGGCTTTATTTCTGACTTCTTCCCCCATGGAGATGAAGAAGGACTGCGGTGTTTCGCCTTGCATTCCCGCTTGCCATCCACTCCACTTACTTCCACTGTACCAGCCAGCCACTGAATTCACAGGAGGTTTCTGTCATGAGGGTGTCTTCAATCTGTTAGCATCTTCAATAAAACATGTCTCACTTTGTTCTCTGTCAGTCCATCTCCCTGGACACCCACATAATCATCCTTTTGTAAACAAAGCAGGCTTTGAAGCCACTAGGAGTCCTGCAAGGCTGAAAGAGATGACAATGAGCTGCCAGCTCCCTGGTGTGAACTGGAGACTGGAAATCTTTTATAATCTGCATTGTTTTTTTCTTCTGATTGTGAAATAACGACTGTTCACTGTAGAAAATACACCCAACAAAGCTTCAAGAAAACAACTATTATCCAACAGAGATTACATATATATATAGTTTAGAGTATTCAGCATAGACACATAGATGGAGAGGTATTTTTTAACTTATGACATTAAATCATGTGCAGTTTTATTTTCTGATTTTTCTTACTTGATACAGATCAAAAGCGTGTTCCCAAGACAAATTAATATTTACTGTTTGCATTTTTAGTGACTATATTGACTCATCCCACTGAATATCAGGTACTTGCTTTTGAGGGTTGTTTTTGTTGCTTTTATATTAGGTGGCTGTATTTTCTCAGTAGCTACTTATTCAAATATTGTCTCCTCTGAATCCCCTGTATGCTTTCTGAAATTTAAAACTGGTTCTGAGAGCCAGAAGATCCTCCCAAATTACTACTGGGAAATACAAATTCTGGATTTTGTGTCTAGTTCTGCCATCGATTCCCTAAGCAGCTGTGGCCAATAAATCTTCTCTGTTTGTCATCTTCCATGGCTGCCATGATACACTGTCAAATCTAAACTAGGGTAGTTTGCAATGAAAAGATTCCACCTGGCCCTGAAGAGCAGAGCAGGAAGAGCTGGCAATTTCTATGGAGCAATGGTCACAGTAACCTGTGCTAGGCTGTGCGTTAAGCACAACACACACATTTATTACTGGCTTTGATACAGGAGATGAAATATGAAAATATTGTATCTCCCAATAAGTTAGATGTCTGGTATGCTGAGTTTGTGTTCTCTAAATGGAGGAGTGAATTCTAGAAACAACAGAGGTTAAGAGTTGGAAAGTATTTATTAAGAAGATAGCTCCTATCATGAAATCAACCAATAAGAAATGCTGGCGGGGCTGTGGGGAAAGAGGAACCCTGCTCCACTGCTGGTGGGAATGTAGACTGATGCAACCACTGTGGAAATCAGTATGGAGATACCTCAAAGAACTAGGACTGGAAGTCCCATTTGACCCAGCTATTCCCCTACTGGGTATCTTCCCCAAAGAATTAAAAGAATCATACCACAGTGATATATGTGTGCCCATGTTCATAGCAGCGCAGTTTGTAATAGCTAAAACTTGGAAACAGCCCAAATGCCCATCAACTGGAGACTGGATAAAGAAAATGTGGATTTTTAATAAAATAGAGTACTACTCAGCCATAAAAAATGAGAAATTAGAGACATTTATAGCTAAATGGATGCACATTGAGGCAGTACTCTTAAGTGAAATAAATAGGACACACGTGTATAAATACTGAATAGTTTCTCTGGTGTGAGAAACTGAAAGTGTAAATAAGGACTAAAACATACAATAGCTAATGTAAAATAGGAAGAAAAGGGGCAAAGGGGAAGGAAGTGGGAGGGGTAGGGGAAAGGAAAGAAGGGAATGGAATTAATATGAGAAAATGGAAAAATAGGAACAAAATCTTTGTAAATAGGGAGGACTGGAGGGGTTGAAGGGAGGGCTGGGCAAGGGTGAAAAATAAGAACCAAGAGAGATTATGTAAAGGTGCAAATTTCCAATGATGAATGTCATTATATTGTATACCTAAAATGTACCAATGATCAGAATGAATCATCGATAATGCAAAATAGGAAGAAAAGGTCCAAAGGGGTAGGGGTAGTGGGAGGGGCAGGGGAAAGGAAAGAAGGGAAAGGAAAAATGATGAGAAATGGAAAAATGGAAATAAAGTCTTTGTAAATAGGGAAGGGTGGAGAGGGTGAAGGGAGGGCTAGGAATGGGGAAAAAATAAGAACCAAGATGCATCATGTAAAGGTACAATTCCCAATGAGAAATGTCATTGTGTTGTATACTTAAAATGTACCAATAAAAGAATTGAAGAAGAAGAAGAAGAAGAAGAAGAAGAAGAAGAAGAAGAAGAAGAAGAAGAAGAAGAAGAAAGCTCCTGAGAGGCAGGAGGAGACCTGAGTGGATAGCCAGGGACCCTACTTTATAGGGAAGTTTTATAGAGCAAAATCCACCTGGGTTACAAGTGAGTTATAGCTATGATTAACCAATAAAGTTACAAGTATAGTTGCTTAGGTAATAGTGATCCAAATGGGAAACAAGTCACATAACAAGGGTGTATGGAAAAAACAAAGATTTTCCTAGGAAATGATGAGTCCAGAGGTCTTAGACACCCACTGGGGTGACTTATGTCTATCTAGACTTCATTAGGCCCAGTGTTTATCTTTTGAGGAATTGTGCCAGTCTGGTCATTTCGTCTTTATCTTGAGGCCTGATCTCCAACAGCTGTGTCTCTGGCCACAGTTGTGGTGTGTTTTACCCTTGTCCTGGCTCTCTCAAGGGCTACCTGTAATATTTCTATCTAACTTCGCTGTCTCTAATAGCTTCTCCCAACATCCCAATGAGGTAAGCACTATTATCATTCACATATGATGGAAGAGGAAACTGTAGCTCAAGGAGGTTAAATAATTTAGTGGAGGCTGAGCAAGTAACAGAATGGGGTTAAAGCCAGCCTGACTTGTGGCCATACAAGGGAAAGCACCTTCCCCAAATCCTCTGAGCTTTGGGGCCACATCCCACCCAGCATTTGACCAGCAGCTTTTCAAAGATAACTCATCTGCACGTTTTCAAAGGCAATAGAAGTTTGTACATGAGACACATTTGTTTAAAGTTCAAATCCAGTAGGAAGCACATGGAAAAGAAAAGTGGCTTTTCTGGGAAAGCCCTGGAAAATTAAGATGACTCTAGGATCCAATTTGAAAAAGAATCCCAGATACTGACGTTACTGACAGCCCTGGTCTTCATTCTCTTTCCCGAATATTTGAATCATAAAAGCATGTAGCTCTGCAACATCTCCCTGGCCTGCTTCTCCCAGCACAGGAAAATAGTGTTTTGAGTCATGGCAACCACCTCACAGATACAGATCTATTTTTGTGGCTTCAGACACATCCTTCCATAGTCCTACCCCATCCCATTCTCTGCTGTCAGGCCCTCCCTGCCACCCCCCCAAGACTGAGTCCACAGGAAGGCCTCAGCATAGAGAGAACCCCCTTCTTCTGCCTCCCTGTTCCCATGGTGACTCATACATTTCATGGAGCATTGAGGGAAAAGAAAGCTTGTCTCTAAACAAGCCTACTGCCATGCTTTATCCTGAACCTTCGTAGCCACTGCTCCCTAAGGCTTACAGCTAATCCTCCATCAGGCCTGCTACTGTCACTCAACAGCATCTAAGCGACATGCACAATGTGCTGGAAGAGAAAGAAAATGGTGACGAGACAGTTTTGTCCTGGGGAGACTGACGATACGCCCTCAGATTCAGCAGCCACTGGTGTCTGCAGCCATTGAGCACTTAAAATGTGTTTAGTCCCCAAGAGATATTGTTGTATTGTAAAAGACCCTTCAGATTTCAAATATTTTGTATGAGGAAAAAAGAATATAAAATATCTCAGCAATAATCTTTACATGAACATATGTCAAAATGATATCTTATGTATACTGGGTTAAATAAAAATTTTAAAATCAAGTTTAATTTTTTGTTGTTGTTGTCTTTTGCTTTTTTTTATTTTCTACTTTTGGAATCTGGTTACCAGATAACATTAAATTGCTTATGTGGCTTGCATTCATCTTTATTGTTTTTCTACCAGGCTGTACTGGAGTTGTTAGCATGTCTTCTGGTCCAAGTGGGTAAGGTAGGACTTGAGTTTTCTATCACAGCAGCTGTAGGACCAATAAGAACTCACCTCAGCAAGCTCCTATTTCTTGGTCAGTCGGTCCTCAAGGCTCCTGGATGTGTGTTTGAAAGGAATCTGTCCTCGAATGTAACAAATCCAGGGCATTGGTCTTCTTCAGGCTTCTTTAAAGTCTATCTGCCCTACCACCACCACCAAAACCAGCCCCCTGCTGGACAAAGGACACTATCTCCACTTTCAAAAATTCACTGTCCTTCTTGAAGGACAAATCATTCCATGTGTCCCACCTTGACCCTATGGCCTTCATTGCATTCCCCTTCCTTTCTAAGTTAGAAAACCATCTCCCAGAGAAGGTTACACAGGAGAAAGACACCTTCCGTGAGGGACTTGAAGGAAACCCAAGTGTAGTGTAGGAGCTTTGGCGACCCCACACCACACCACACCAGCATCCTGCAGCCAAGAGTCATCATCTTCTGGTATACAGAGAGGATAGTAACACCAGGAAAACTCCATTTTATAAAAAACCATATCTTCTTTATCCAGTTTCCAACTGATGGGCATTTGGGCTGTTTCCAAGATTCAGCTATTACATATTGTGCTGCTATAAACATGGGTGCATATATATCTCTGTGGTATGATTCTTTTAATTCTTTTGGGAAGATACCCAGCAGGGGAATAGCTGGGTCAAATGGAACCTTTACTCCTAGTTCTTTGAGGTATCTCCATACTGATTTCCACAGTGGTTGCACCAGTCTGCACTCCCACCAGCAGTGGAGCAGGGTTCCTCTTTCCCCACAGCCCCACCAGCATTTGTTATTGGTTGATTTCATGATAGCAGCCATTCTTTGTGGGGTGAGGTGGAATTTCAGTGTTGTTTTCATCTGCATCTCTCGAATGGCAAGTGATGTTGAACATTTTTTCATATATTTGTTTGCTGCTTTTACTTCTTTGTCTGAGAAATGTCTGTTCATTTCAGATGCCCATTTTTGAATTGGGTCTTTGAATTTGGGAGGTCTGATTTTTTTTCAACTCCTTATATATTCTAGATAGTAGTCCTTTGTCTGAGGTACAGCTGCTAAAATTTTTTTCCCATATTGTAGTTTGTCTTTTAGCTCTGTTGGTGGTTTCTTTTGCAGTGCAGAAGCTTTTTAATAAGATGAGATCCCAGTTGTTGATTCTTTCTGTTAGTTCCCTTGCTACTGAGATTTGTTCATGAAGTCTTTTCCTATGCCAATGTCTTCAAGAGTTCTACCTAACTTATCTTCCAGCAAGTTTAGTGTTTCTGTCTTAATATTTAGATCTTTAATCCACTTCGATCTTAGTTTAGTGCATAGTGATGGGTATGGGTCTAGTTTTAATCTCTGGCAGGTTGAAATCCAGTTTTTCCAACACCATTTATTAAATAGGCTATCTTTCCTCCAATGAGGGTGGTGGGCTCCTTTGTCAAAGATGGGGTGGCTGAGTATGTCTGGAGTTGCTTCTGTATCTTCTAATCTATTCCACTGATCCTCAGGTCTGTTCTTTTGCCAGTACCATGCTGATTTTATCACAGTAGCTTTGTTGTATAGTTTCAAGTTGGGGATTGTGATACCCCCAGCCATGTTTCTGTTGCTTAGAATTGCTTTTGCTATTCTAGATCTCTTCTGGTTCCAAATGAATTTTTGGATTGTTTTCTCTAGTTCTGTGAAGTATATTGTTGGAATTTCAATCAGCATTGCATTGAATCTATATAGTAGTTTTGGAAGTATGGCCATTTTCACTATATTGGTTCTTCCCACCCAGGAACAAGGGCTGTCTTTCCATTTTCTTATATCCTCCACAATCTCCTTTTTCAGAGTGCTGTAGTTTTCAGTGTAGAGGTCTTTTGCTTCCTTTTTTAGATTGATTCCTAGATATTTCATTTTTGGGGATGCTATTGTAAAAGGAATTGTTTCCCTAATTTCTCTCTCAGTGAGTCTGTTATTTGTGTACAAGAAGGCTATTGTTTTTTGAGTGTTGACCTTGTATCCAGCTACTTACTCTACTGAATCTGACAATTAAGTCTAGAAGTCTGTTGGCAGAGTTTTTTGGGTCTTCTATGTAAAGTATCATATCATCAGCAAATAATGACAGTTTAACTTCTTCCTTTCCTATCTTTATTCCTTTTATTTCTTTCTCTTTTCTAATTGCTGTGGCTAATGTTTCCAGAACTATATTGAACAGAAGTGGTGGTAGTGAGGATCCTTGTCTTGTTCCTGACTTTAATGTGAATGTTTTCAGTTTTTAACAATTTACTATGATGTTGGCTGTTGGTTTTTCATAGAGAGCCTTAATCAAGTTGAGATAAAGACCTTCTAGTCCAATTTTCTGTAGGGTTTTTATCATGAATGGGTGTTGGATTTTGTTGAATGCCTTTTCTGCATGTATTGAGATAATCATATGTTTTTTTGTCCTTGACTCTGTTAATACAGTGTATTACATTTATTGATTTATGAATGTTGAACCATCTTGGCATCCCTGGGATAAATTCAACTTGGTCAGGGTGTATGATCTTCTTGACGACTCTCTGTATTCTGTTTTCCAGTATCTTGTTGAGGATTTTTGCATCTATGTTCATTAGGGAGATTGGCCTGTAGTTCTCTTTTTGGGTTGGGTCTTTCCCTGGCTTTGGAATCAAAGTAACACTTGCTTCCAGGAATGAATTTGGAAGTATTGCTTCCCTTTCAATTTCCTTGATGAGTTTAAAGAGTAATGGCAATAGTTCTTCTTTAAATGTCTTGTAGAATTCAGCAGTGAAGCCATCAGGACCTGGGCTTTTCTTTGTTGGTAAATATTTTATTACATTTTCAATATCACTCACTGTAATTGGGGTGTTTAGAATTTCTATATCTTCTTCATTTCACTTTGGCAATTCACATGTATCTAGGAATCTGCCCATTTCTTCTGTGTTTTCCATTTTATAAGAGTACAGGTTCTCGAAGTAGGTATTGATGATCCTCTGGATTTCCATTGGATCTGTTGTGACTTCACCTTTTTCATTCTTAATTGCATGGATTTTCACCTTTTCTTTCCTTTTTTTGATAAGGTCTGCTAAAGGTTTATCGATTTTAATTCTTCTTTCAAAAAACCAACTCTTTGATGCATTGATTTTTTGTATTGTTCTCTTAGTCTCCATTGCATTGATTTCTGCTATGATCTTTATAATTTCCTCTCTTGTACGAGCTTTGGATTTGTTCTACTCTACTTTTTCTAGCAGCTTGAGGTTCTGCATTAGGTTATTTATCTGAGTTTTCTCTGTTTTCCTAATATGGGCGTTCACTGCTATGAATTTCCCACTTAGAACTGCTTTCATTGTGTCCCATACATTCCTATATGTTGTAGTGACATTATCATTTACTTGTAGAAACTGTCTAATTTCTTCTTTAATTTCTTCTGTGACCCATTGGTTGTTCAAGAGGGCATTATTCAGTTTCCATGTGTTTGTGGGGTTTTGTAGATTCTTATGTTATTGATCTCCAATTTTATTGCACTATGGTCTGATAAAATACAGGGGGTAACTTCAATTCTTTTACATTTATTTAGACATTTCCTATGGGCTAGCAAGTGGTCTATTCTGGAGAATGACCTGTGTGCAGCTGAAAAGAGTGTGTATTCCAATTTTGTGGGGTGGAACACTCTGTAAACATATATTAAGTCCATTTGTTCAATAACTTGGTTCAGTTCTAGAATTTCCTTGTTAACTTTTTGTCTAGATGATCTGTTTATTTGTGATAGTGGGGCATTGAGGTCCACTACTACAATTGTGTTAGTGTTTATTTGGTTTTTCATGTCCATTAATATTTGTTTTGTATAGCTGGGGGCACTCATATTTGGTGCATATATATTTAGGATTGTCATCTCTCCCTCTTGGATTGTTCCCTTCACAAGGATGTAGTGACCATCTTTGTCTCTCTTAATTAGTTTTGGTTTGAAATCTACTTTGTCTGCAAATAAGATTGCTACCCCTGCTTTCTTCTGGGTTCCTGTGGTGTGGAGAACTGTTTTCCACCCTTTTACTTTCAGTCTATGAGTTTATTTTTGAGTTAAGTGTGTTTCTTGTATACAGGATATTGTTGGATTTTGCTTCTTAATCCATTCTGCCAGTCTATTTCTTTTGATTGGTGAATTGAGGCCATTAACATTGATGGTTATAATTGACAGATACTGATTCATTCTTGTCATGATGTTTTACTTTTGTTGGCTCTTTTATTTCTTTTTTTTTCCCCTTTCCCTTTAGTGTCTTACCTTGCCTGGTGGCTTCCCTCTGTTGGGCCTCATGGAGTTGTGACCTTCATTGTCTTTTTCTAGGATGTTGTTTAGAATTGCGTGTAGTGCTGGTTTGGTGTTCATGAAATTTCTGAGGTGTTCTTTGTCATGGAAGTATCTAATTTTCCCATCAATTTTGAAAGATGATTTTGCAGGATACAACAGTCTAGGTTGGAAGTTATTTTCTTTTAGGGCTTGAAATACTTTACTCGAGGCTCTCCTTGACTTAAGGGTTTGTGTTGAGAAGTCTGCCGTGATTCTGATGGGCTTTCCTTTGTAGGTGATTTGTTTCTTTTCTCTAACTGCTTGTAGGATTTTGTTCTTCTGTTGGGTTTCTGGGATCTTGACTATTATATGTCTAGATGTAGATTTTTTTTGATCATGGCTAGTTGGAGTTCTATATGCCTCACTTATCTGTATGTCCAATTCTCTACCTCTGTCTGGGAAGTTTTCCACTATTACTTCTGTGAACTGTTTTTTATGTCAATTATACTTTCTCCTGTTTTTTCATGGACTCCTGTCAGTCTTATGTTATTCTTCTTTGCATCTTTTAGCAGTTGTTGGACTTATTTCTCATGGTCCCTTACTATTTTTAAGAAATTTCTGTTTTCATGGTCCTTAACCATGATACTGTCTTCTATATCTGATATTCTATCTTCAGATTCCCTTAATCTGCTGTGGATACTTTCAATGGAGTTTTTAATCTCCTGAATATCTGTTTGAATCTGTTTCATGGATTCCATTTCTTTCTTATGTTGGGTGATCATGGTTTCCACTTCTTTCTTATACTGGGTATTCATGCCTTCCAGCATGTTTCTGAGCTCATCTATTTTTTTTATCTGATTCTGTTCTAGAGCTTCTAATCATGTCTTTCACTCTGCTTACCATCTCTGCAGATATTTGGGAGATTATTTCTGCTTTGAATTTTTCTAGAGCCTCATTCATCTGTTTTGTTACTTCCTGTGCTATCAGTTCAGGGTATCCAGTTGGTTGATTATCGGACTTTTCCACCTCATTTCCCCCAGGGTTTACCCTTGGTGGGGTGGAAGTCTGAGTTTGTGCCTTGCTTAAATGTCTTCTCAGTTTTGTTTTTGGTACTGTCCTTGGTTTAACTCCTGGGCTGATACTTTGAAATTGCTGATTGTAAGTATTTTTGTTGCTTGTAATTAGAACCCGTATGGAATGATTACTTCTCAGAGGTGACTTCCAGATATAGCTGGTCTTTAAGTTTTGAGTCTCTAATGACTCTGAAGCTATCTTTTTATCATTATACTAGGAAGGATCACTGACTAGATCAGTAACAACACCTTAGCCCAAGTGATACAATCAGCCACACCATTGCATCAAGCACATCTTAGAAAATGACATTTTGTGGTAGTTATTAGTCTATCGCCTTTAACGGTGTTAATTAAATCAAGGTCGAGGACCAACCCAACATGTTTATAGTGAGTAAACTCGTCAATATAACAACTTTACCCTTCAGGATGGAGAGTTAGAAGGAGTTGGGGAGGGAGGGACAGAAAGGTAGAAGGATAGGGGAAAGTTAGCAGTGAGGCCAGAGGACAAAGGCAAGAGAAGGAAAAAGAGAATAATAGAAAAATAAAGAACTCCGTATGAGAGCCAGAACAGGGACAAAAAGGGAGATAAACAACATGGCACAGCAAGAGAGTGAGTGTGAGAGAGAAAGGAAAGAGAAAAGAAAGATTTAAAAAAGGAGAGAAAAACAAAAATTTGCAAAGAGTAGGAAAAAAAGTTAAAGATACGAGGAAAAACAGAAAAGAAAAGAGGAAAAAGAAACAAACCAATAATACTAATTTTGGAGATAAAAAATAAAAATAAAAATGAAGGGCCTCTGTCAGGGTATGTCTCTGTTGTCACAATAGACAACGTGGGTAGCAGTGTGCAGATATAAGTCAATGAGTCTCAGCAAGCTAGTCACAGACCTGTGAGATTTGGGTAGATTTCTGGCTGCAAGTCCCAAGTTGAGCTCCCTGCCCTCCTGTAGGGTTGAACTGTGCAGGGTTGTACTGCAGGTTCCAGCTGCCCTTCCCCTGAAGATAGTCCCGATTCCGATGGGAGGTGATGATCGCTCCAACTTACCCAGTACAGTGGTCTGATGGTCCGGTGTCCTCTGTGTCTTCGTAGTGTGGAACCAGATGTCAGTATAGCCAAGAGGCCAGAGGAGCGGGGTGGGGGAGGGTAATCCAGTGGATTACTGCTGGAGTGCAGGCTGGATCAGCACGTTCCATGCAGGTGGGGACCCTCCATCTGCTTCCAGAGAGGTGCCTGTCTGAAGCAGGCTGGATCGGCACATTCCGTGCGGTCGGAGGCCCTCCAAATGCCTACTCTCAAACTTTTCATGAGTCAATATATTTTCTTTTGGGCTTAAACCAGGTTATGCTATCAGCCACTAGAGTCATGATGTTACCATGTGCAGCACAGAGGGGTCTTGGGATGGGAAAATAGAATGATAGGTGACACTCAGGTCAGCCAGCTGTCTCTTAAAGACGGACTGGACCCACATTTCCTAAGCTGGGCAAATTCAAGACACCTCTGAGTTCCCCTAAGACCTAGAAGGCTCTGAAGGTAAGTATTTTGTTCTCCTATGCATACCCTGAGACAAGGATTTGGTGCAATTAGGTTATTTGAATGGTGATCTTGAAGAGCACAGGGAAGGAGTGGAGAAAAAAGACAAGAATGGGGGAGAAAACCACTTCAGGGTGTATTCATGAGGGTATGACTTTGAGAGACAGCAGGGCTCTCCCCTGCTGGGGCCCCATGAGAGATGTGGAGCACATTTCAGAACTACCAGCAAGGATATTTTGTCCAGTCACTCCTGGCCTCTCTGGTGCAGGTCACTCTCCAGCAATTCCTAGCCTGACCAGAGTATGTCCTTGGGACACCTGAAACTAAAGCAGGTGACCCTGAGGTGACTGAGGGGGCATCCATACTGGCTGCTACAGATTCCCTAGAAGACTTTGTTCAGTTGAAGTTTCTTCTGCTAAAGACACTTTTGAGAATCACTGATCTGGCTGATGTCTGAGGTCCCTTCCGCTCCTTGATGCTAACATCCAGCACCTCATCAGCTCCCTCCCAGGCATGGCTGGGAAGATCCAGATGAGGAGGTGCTGCCAAGAAGAGCATCTACCTGAGTCAAAGTGGCAACCTCTTTATCTTCATGTCTCTCCACTGAGGAAAGTCTCACACTGGCAGATTCACCTCATCTCCAGATTAAAAACCACAGATTGAACAGGCAGCTAACCTGTTCATAACCCCTTTCCTGATTGTTCACCCTAAAGACCAGTCCTCAAAATAAAGCCTCAAACATACCAGTGTGCTACCTGGCTGCCCAGTTTCTAGGCTTCACTTTATAAACAATATATGTTAACTGAGTTGGCCCCAAGAGCATCCTAGGAGGCAGAGTTGGGAGTTGTGTGAGGGAGGTTTCACAGTCAGGCCTAGAAACAAGATCTGTTTTCTCTTTTCTTATATTCCTTCTCCTCTCTTTCTCTCTTCTTCCTCCCCTTCTCCTCCTTCTTCTCCCTCCCTCTCCCTCTCCCTGTCCCTCCCCCCATCTCCATTTCTACACCTTCAAGTGTATACCTATAACTGGCCTCCAGGACTGCAGAGTAATGGGATGCTTCTGGAACACAGAAGAGGCTCCAAGGGTGACAATAGAGAACAGCTGGATGTCTGGGCTCTTGTGCAAAGGATTCTGTATTACTTGGAAAGGCATTGACCTGTCTTCTTCAGGAGGGGTCAAATGCTTTCAAGTCTGGAGAAGCCAATCAAAAACGAAAGAAAAGACAGGTTGACAAAAAGAAGTTCAGGTCTGTAGATCTGAAGTCTCAGAAAAGCAACATTACTTGATGCCCAGGAGAGAGCATCTTTGCTCAGCTCAAGAGACTAACTAAACAGAACCTGAGACTATGAGTTCTCAAGAGAGAGAGAGAGAATCCCTCAAAAACTTAATTAATCCCAGAGAGATTTCAGGAAGTGACATTTCCTAAACTGGCCAAAGCTAAATTTCTATGTCCCACACAGACCTGTTATTACCTTCCCACATAATGTAGATCTTCATGATACCCTTGTTCCTGAATAACACTTACGTTCATCACAGTTGAGACAGAGAGTGGAGGGCTGTGTTAGTAGCTTCATCCATCAGGAGGAATCCTCCAGGGAAGAAGAAAGAAACTTTGGAATCATGCTAGTCATTTCACACATCCACCTCAGTTAAAACTAGAAAATAACCAGCTTGTACCAGATGATCCCCCAGGGCCCCGTTTTGCTCTGAAAGGGTGTTGAGTGCAGCCTCTGAGAGGGGCTGGTCCACAATCCCAGTGCTGCAGTCACAAGGAGCCCTTGCCCTGAGCCAGAGAATACAGCCTTTGGGACAAAGACAACGACCCAGCCACTCCCTGCTCCTTTCAGCCTGTCTCCACTTAGTAAATTGGGGGCTGCCAGCCAGAACCCCCTGGAATGCAAAACGGGACAAGGAGGCACCAGGGCCTCTCTCTTGGGCTCTCCCCACAAAAATATTGAGCCCCCGGCCAGTTTCCACTGTCTCTCTCCTCCCTCTTGGTCCCTGGAACCAGCCACAGCATGGTCTTGAGGCTCACAGCCTTTGAAGGGGCAGCCACTGCCAGAGACAAGGTGGCCCTACCCCGCGCCCCTAGAAGGGACATGAGGTCCTCCCTTTAAGGGCCATAGGGACCTCTAGACAGCACCCCTCCTTCTCCTTCAAATGGAGGGGTACATATGGCCTCTGTGTGGAGGACATCTGCATACAGCCAGCTCCAAACAGCAGGGCAGGAGAAACACGCTTCCATCCAGTTTCCCTCAAGAGCTCAGATGGCACAGGAGCGGGCTGTGGTGGCAAGCCAAACCTTTCTATCCACAGCCACAGAGACAGGGAAGCTGAAGGCTGAGAAGGCCTGGTCTGGGTCTCTGGAGCACAGCTGGTGGTGGCTGTTGTTATGACTTGGATGTAGGACTTCCTCTCCTGGCTCAATTCATCATAAGGACAATTCCAACCAAATATGCTTCAGCTAAGTGCAGAACCTGCAGTAAGGATCCAAGAGTAGTGCCAAATGGGAGAGTTCAGGGGAAACTGGGTGTGGCTTCTGCATATTCTTTACCCCCAAGACTGTCAGCTGCCAGACTCTGAGGGCTTAGAAATAACTACTGACTATGGCTATAGGGTTCCTTCTCAGCAAGATTGTTAGACTATCTTTATGGATTTTTAATCAGCCATATGAGAGCTTCAGGTAGAATTTCCACTCGCTCATTCATTTTTTTCAGTTTTCATTTTCTTTTCTCTTCATTGTGCCATTAAACATTAAAAACAAAAAAGCAGAACCTCAAAGAGACACTTATGCACAGTGTTCATAGCAACATTACTTAGAATAGTCACGAAGTGAGAACTGGGAGCAGGGTGCATGCCTATAAGCCCAGCACTCTGGCAGACTAAGGCAGGAGGATCACAAGTTTGACCCCAGCCTGTGAAACAGATTTAGCAAGAACTTGTCTCAAAATTAAAAAAATAAAAAGGACTGAGAATGTAGCTCAGTGCAAAGGCCATGGATTCAATCCCCAGTAATGAAAAGAGAGACAGAAGAATCCAAGGGTCCACAGATGGATGAATGAATAAAATGTGGTATATACCTACAGTGGAGTAGTATTCAGCCTTAAAACGAAAATTTTGACACAGGCTACAATAAGGAAAAAAACTGAAGACATTATGTGAAGTGAAGTAAATCAGACGTAGAAAGACAAATATTTTATTATAGGAAGTACATAGAATAGGCAATCCATAGACATAAAAAGTAGAATGGTAGTTGCCAGGGACTGAGGGGGTGGTGGAAATAGAGAGTCATTGTTGACAAGTGCAGTTTTGGTTTTGCAAGATGAAAAATTTCTGGAGATTGGTTATACAACAATGTGAATGTATTTAATGCCATTGAACTATACACTTAAAAATGATTATGATGATAACTTTCATGTTATATGTATTTCACCACAATTTAAATAGGGCCGAGGATGTAGCTCAGTGGCACCACACCTGCCAGCCAAGCACAAGGTCCTTAGTTCAATTCCAGGTACCAGAAAAAAAAAAGCTAAAATTAAATACATATTTTTTAATTTTAAAAAGAAAGAAACAGTGCTGACAACAGATGAGGTTCTCAGAAAAATAAGGCCTAAGTGGATCCCATCTGGACACATCCCTCCTATTCTAGTTCAAGGCCACAGTGCCACAAGACACACTGGCTCAAGTGTGTCTCTTGGGCTGAGCCCTTGCAAAGTGGGGTGATGTCTCTGCTCTATACCCCAGGACAGTGCCCCATGTCAGAACACCTGCTTCTCCAGAGGCTCCCTCTGGTCTCTGACGGCTTCTCTGTTTAAGACACCTGAGCATGCACACAAAGGGGCCACTGTCAATGTGCAGGTGTGACCGGAAAGAGCCATGGCTTCTGCACACCTGGCTCACATCCATGAGGAAGCTCATCACAAAGAGGCAGTAGAGAAAATCATCTTGAGAGTCAAAGTAATGATAGTCACAGGATACTTTTTCTTTTCTCTCTTCTTTCATTTTTAACTTCTCTCTCTTCCTCTCTGCCATCCTCTCAAGAAATAGCACACAGAATTATTCACAATGTGTGCTAAATAGCAGACCACCTGAATATGAATCTTACCTCTGCTATTTTATTCATTGTTTGGTATGAATTCATTAAGTTCTCTATCATCCATCTGTGAAATAGGAATAATGACATAAGTGCTGTTTGAGTTCTGAAAGGATCAAATGAGATTCTGCTTGGGAGCCTTTATCCCAGAGCCTGCATATAGTATTTAATAAATGAAGACTGTCATTATTACCTCTACTCAGCCAAATCTTACACATGTCCCAAGAACTTGAACAAGCCCCTTCTGCATAAAGCCTTCCAATAGCCCACCTCTAACTAACAGCTCAGCATGAACTCTCCCCTAACACTGGCTATTTGAGTCCTTCATTCCTGCGGCAACTTGTCAAGAACTAAGACTCACCAGACCTGTCCATTATGCAGGGTAGAGAAGTTAAGAGCTGTCATTCTTAAGACTCCTCACCCACTGGAGCACCAGCAATAGATCATAGGCTGCACGTGAGGACTATGACAGGAACTCAAAACATACCTTTGTTCATTCTTGGAGTTGTGATTAACCTTATTTGTGCTCTGTGGTTTCAGGTGTACCTAAAAAAAGAAAAAGAAAAACCCTGCCATCCCTAAAGTTCTGTATACATGCCTTTAAAGTGGGTCACTCTGAGTTCGTCAGTTATCCTGCTTCTTCTTTTAAGTGTCAACACTTCCTGTGAGGGATCTCACACTCACCAGACCTCAGTGATTTCTTGGTTTTCTGGGGCCATCTTTTCGGTTGTGAATTTTTAATGTTTAGGCGTAAGAATGTGGAAAGCAAGGGAGAAGGATCCCAGAGGGATCCTGACCTACTTTGTAATTAATCCATCTGTTTGTAATGCCCATTTGACTATTCATTCAGGAATCATCCTTAAACATCCACCATGTGCCAGTCAGTGTTTGCCCCAGCAGGGATGGCTCAGTTCAACAGCCCTCTTCAAGCCTCTGAAAAAGCATTCTCCAATGCTTTATTGGCATTCAGCACATTGAGTATCTCTATCTGGAGATATGGGAAGCATGCGGTTCTTTATTTAATTGAACAAGCTTAGTTCAAAGGCTGTGATTTACTTATCTTTTATCCTGAGTACTTCATATGTTGCCTGGCATATGGTGGTTTTGTAAGGATTGATGGATGGATGGATGGACATTGTGGATAACATGAGTCTTAGTCTGGGTTCAGCAGAAGCAGATTTGGAGACAAAGATCTGTGTGAAAGTCATTTATTTGGTAGGTACTCTCAGAAGGGGTTGATAAGGGAATAGGAAAGTGAGACAGGTAAGGGAAGGAAGCCAAGAAATGGTGTGTTTTCAATTAGGCTACCACTGTAGGTGACTGGGACTGAATCCCACTGGAGAACACTCATATAATGTGGCTCAGAGCTGTCCCACCCAAGGTCCAAGGAAGCTGGTGCTTTTAACCTCTAAGCTACCCCCAGCATTGGCTGATGGTGACTTCAGGGGGCATTAAGTCTCTGAACTTTGGGCCAAAAAAAAAGTGGCAGTCAGAGAGGAACAGTGTGTATGCTGCAGGACAGTTTGCAAAGACTAGGATGGTGAGTACTGAGGAGCCAAGGGCATGAAGTGTCTGCCACACCACAGTATCTCAGAATCAGTGTATAGCTCAGCTCACTCTCTCCCCTCTAATGGGCAGGGCCCTGTTCTACAAACAAATAGGGGACAGTTGCTCACTGTGCCTCTGATTAAGCTTGGAATTTCCACCCCTTCCTCCTGCTCTCCTCCCGGTCCCTTAAGGGTAGAAATAGACTCATCAGCAGTAAGTCTAGGAGAATCTTGGCCACCTGCCAGCTCTGTCAGGGTAATAAACCTGTTTCCTGGCAAGCTTATTGCATGGCCTGGCTTGGCATCAAAATACCCACCCACTTCCCTGGAAACACTGTGCAGTGTTGTTGAGCTGTTAGGGAGGGACACATTCCCCACTCTTCATGACACATTAAGGGGTTCCCCTTATAGCAGCACTCCTAGCCTGAGTGGCTGATCTGATTGGTGAGTGTAAAAGAGTCATGTCCCATGATTGGCTGGGTCCTCCCCCCACCCCAGAAACCCACTTGCTGCAGGAAGCATGTTACCTGCTCTCCCATGGTAGGAGGCCTGTGGCTGTCCAGAACAACTAGGGGTTGGGAAAACAGGTCAGCCTCAGTCTGAGGTAAAATATTAGGAAGCCCACTGAATTACCAAGGCTGCATTCCTTACATAGCACTGTGGTAGGTATTTCTCTCTTCATCTGACTCTGACTCTGCATCCATGTCTTAGTTGATTCTAAACTGAGTAAGGACCAATACCATAACTGATCTACCTAAAACTCCAGTACCTTCTAGTACCCATAGGTATCAGAATTACAGGTAGCATTCAATGTAATATAATGAAAATGGCTCCAGGCTATCCACCAAAGTGGGAAATTCTACATATTGTACCCTCTTCTTAGGTGTTATGGCTTGTGATTAGATGTCCCCTCAAAGCCTCATGCAGTCATAGGTGGGGCTTTTCATAGGTGGCTGGATCTAGAGTGTTTGATGCTGGGATTAAGGATGTGATGCTGGGATTGACTCACCGTGCAATGCTAAGATTAAGGGTGTTAGTGCTACCCAACCTAGGGCAGGTAGCCTGGATAAAATATAAGAGACAGAAAGAGGGCTGATATTGTCATTGCTTATCACTTGTCACTTGCTCCTTTGCTACTTCTCTGCTTGCTCCTTTTCTGCCTTCTGTCTACCATGAACTATTTCTCCTCTTCCATGTCACCCTGCCTTGGAGTCAGTCAACTATGAACTGAAACCTCTGCAAACTGTGAACTACAATAAACCTTTCCTCCTTTAACTTTGGTAAGTTTTTTTTTTTTTTTTTTTTGGTTCCAGGGGTCGAACTCAGGACCTTATGCTTGCAAGGCAGGCAGCAGAACCACTGAGCTAAATCCCCAGCTACCTCCTTTAACTTTGGATATCAGGTATTTTGTCTCAGCAACAAGAAAAGTAACTTAAGACATTGAGTATTCACAATGATCGTAAGTACAGTAAAGGCTCTCTGAAACCTGTCACCTATAAACAAGTGAACAAAATCTTACAAAACTTTATTTAATAAGTGCTTAATAGTTTAACCTACTTGATTTTTAACTCTTTTTTTTTCAAATAACCCCTGTGACTTTATGAAAGTTTGCATATGCTGTTCCTTCCTCCAAGAATGTCCTCTTGAACAGTCCTGCATAGAGTCACATGCTCAATTTGCTGGATACACTAAGAATACAAGGCCTTGACCACTCTGCATGGCCCCTTTCTTGGTAAACAGTGAGCACTTGCAGTAAGCGTCCTTGAGGGATGAGGTCTGTCTGCCTGCAACACACAGAACAGATTTGCTACACCTGTGGTGGATTCCCCAAATGTTACGTTGCTCTGATGCAGTATGGACTCATTGTGTGCACATCACCCATCCAGGCCCTTTCGGGACAAGGAGAAGGTGAATAACATCCTACTTGCTTGTTCATGCTCCTGACCCAGGAAT
The DNA here is from genome assembly GCF_053883595.1 of Heterocephalus glaber. Taxonomy (NCBI): domain Eukaryota; kingdom Metazoa; phylum Chordata; class Mammalia; order Rodentia; family Bathyergidae; genus Heterocephalus; species Heterocephalus glaber. Next base: position 1,834,533 of record NW_028258471.1, on the reverse strand, counting down.
CACATGTCTTCTGCTGATATCCAGTAACAGACTGATTTACCAGCTTACATGCAGGGAAAATCCCTGACCCTGACACCCTCACCCTCTGCCTCGAAGATAAAACAAACTCAGCCTCTTCTGCTCTCCTATGCATCTCTCACATTTTCCTTTGTCTGTACACTTATAGCCCCTCACCCTTATCTCTATTCAATTGATTATTACACTGATCTATAATTATTTAACTACATGTACCCTCTCCTATTAGACTGAAAGAACACCCACAGAGAATATATTGTATTCATCTTTGATATACAATTCAGCATCTAATGCATACCAGACACTTAGTAATTTTTTGTATGAACAAGTGTTGCTTGCTCCCAAATACATGTATAAGTTAATGAGAGAATAAATGAAATGTGTGTTTCAATCTAGGTTTAATTGCAGTTCACCGAAACTTCTACAGTGGTCTTTGCAGAAATGGATTTAGTACAGGGAGTTAGGTACTGACAAAATTTATTGGGCAGAATACAAAAGTAGACTCTGGTTGAGCTTCCAGGAATGTCCCAGCAAAAAAAAAAAAAATGGCAGAAACTGCCACTTCTTTTTTTAAAAAAAATACACATTTATGTAGCATCATGATCAGAATATTACATTTAGCAATCAACAGCATGGGTGCAAAAAAAGTGTACATTAAAACCTTTTGTTGGAAGGCTTTACACTTTTCACAGAACAGAAACTAAAATAACCTGTTATTAGTTACAAATATAATCCTCGAGGGTCTTTTTGCCCATACACATGAGTATTGTCTAAAACATGTCTTCTTTGTAGCACCTAGGCCCTGCCTCCACTGTGCTTGGTGGAGTTCACAAATCTGTTGTAACCTGTAGCTTCCCTGTTACTTCTCTAGCTCTTCTCTCCTGCTAAGCTTTGTTTCCTAGCAGTATTAAAAACTTCTGCCACTGCCATCACTACTGCTGCTGCTGAAACGTCCATAGCCACTTTGATTTTATGGTTTGGCAAAGTATTGGCCTCTACCACCATAGGGGCCAGAGCTTCTGCCTCCAAAGTTTCCTCCCTTCATGGATCCAAAATTTGAAGATTGATTGTTTAACTGCCAATTGTAGTTTCCACCACCTCCAAAATTGCTGCTATCATTACCAAATCCATTGTAGCCATCCCACTGCCACTATATTCACCTCCACCACAGCTGCCACCAAAGCGACCTCAACCACTGAAGTTTCTTCCATGACCAAAATTACCTTTGCCACTGAAACCACCTCCACAACCACCACCACTTTGACCTCTTTGGCTAGATGAAGCACTAGCCATCTTCTGCTTCCATGGGCTTTCCTCATTCCACAGTTGTGGCTGTTCCACAATATCATATTTCTGAATGACAATCTTATCCACAGAATCATGGTCATCAAAGGTTACAAAAGCAAAGCCCCTCTTCTTTCCATTGCCTCAGTCAGTCATGATATCAATCCCTTCAATTTTTCCATTCGGTTCAAAATAATCTTGTAGGTGATGTTCTTCAGTGTCTTCTTTAATGCCACCAACAAAGACCTTCACAGTTAAGGAGGCAGCTGGTCTATGAGCGTCTCCTTTTGAGACAGCTCTCTTCGGTTCCACAACTCTTCCTTCCGCCGCCTTGTGTGGCCTTGAGTTCATGGCTACATCCACCTCTTCCACAGTGGCATAAGTGACAAAACCAAAACCCCTGGAGCACTTGGTGTTTGGATCTCTCACAGTTCATGAGTGGAATTCCCCATTGCTCAAAACAGCTTCTCAGACTCTCATCAATTGTTTCAAAGCTCAGCTCTCTGATGAAGAGCTTCCACAGTGTTCAGACTCCTTAGGAGACTCTGACTTAGACATGAGGGCAGTCAGAAGAGAGACTAATGAGGTTTCCTCCACAGTGTCCATGAGCAGAAAGAGGAACTGCCACTTCTACTGCTATTGGGAAACAATAGCAATCAGAAAAATGTCATGCTAGCTGATGGTTCCGGGACTACTCCACCTCTACTATGATCCTTGCCCAACAGCTTGCTGCTCAACACCCAAAAGTTACAGACCAAGCTCTTGGTGGGGGCTTGCCAGCAGATTTAGCAGAAGCATAGCCTCTGACTCATCCACATGTGCCAAATGTCCCCCGCACAGAGTTTTTGGGATGGAGCCAGGTTGTAGGAATTACCTGAAATCTACTGGAGCCTGAGAAATACAGCCTTTAGTATATCTATCTCTGTCATACAATAAGCCATGCTAAAAGGGGACAGTGTGAGGGACAATTATTTATGTAGCCACAGGAGGGCCTTTGACTGTGTGTGAGTGGCATCTACAAGACATCCCACTGAGGGATCATCATCCTTAAAGACTAAAGCTGCTGTGTAATCAGAGGAGAGGAACAAAACAAGCCTGAACCACCTTTGCCTGCAGTCCACCCACATGTTCCAGATGAGGAAAGAGGGGAGAGAAGTGCAAATCCTATAATATTACTAGAGGTTTGACATGACCAGGACTCAAGTCTGGTTTGATGGTAAGAATTAAGTCTGGCACCAGATTGTTGGTCTTCCTTGAACAGTTTTCACCCTGGATTCATGCTCCTTGGGGGAAGTATGAGGCACAGCTCAGGAAAGAAAGTGTTCCTCCAGGAAACAGCAATGGAGGTGAAGGTCCACAAAGGCTCTGCACTTAAAGACCCAACAAAGGGAGCAAAGCCACGGACAAGCAGCCTTTGCTCTCATTCTGGTTTTCATTCTGCAGTGAGTGCTGTGGCAGCCCCCAGGATTAGCTACACCTGAGCCCCCATCTCCTCTTCAGGACTGGAGCACTCATTTACATGCTGCTGGAAGTACTGGATGCTCCCAGGGGCGAGCTGAGTCTCTCTCCAAACATTGGCCTTCTCTAGCATTGCCTGCTCCCAAGATGATGTTGGTGAGGTGGGCTCACATCCACTGACTGTGGGTGTTCTCCCCCTGTCTCAGCATGGGACATGCCCAAGAGCCACACTGACAGCGGAGCTCCCAGGGGATTGGCAACTGCAAGGCATCTCAGCCCCTCCCTCTGCCCAGTCCTGCCACCTTTGCTGCTGTAAGCTGCCTGCCCATAGATCTCCACTGTGGAACCTGATTTCTGGAACCTACCCTAACGCACACTCTGGGAACGTTCCTCCTGTTCCACTAGGGTGAGGCAATGGAGAGCAGCACAAGGACAGCTGGGCAATGCTGTGAAGGAGAGTCCCGCTTCAGGAGGGCCATGATAAAGCAAGCACCAGATTGCAGCAACGGAGTCCCAGGGCATCTACAGACCTGGGTGTCAATGGGCTATAACTGTTGCCTTGCCTCCAAGTGTGTGATCTAGTGCATCATTCAGGGTTCTCTAGAGAAACATTTAATGCAATGGCTACCTGCAAAAGGGCCATCTGGACACTGGAGAGTGGTGGATCCAGTCAAAAGCCCAAGCCCTGAAACTCACTGCAGAATGTCCTGCAAGTCTTCATTGGAAAGCTGAAGGGTTTGTTTTTGAAGGCTGAAGTCTGTACCGGAAGCCTGGAGATGGAAGTCCAAGACAATGGCAGAGACTGGACCTCCTCCAAAGAAGCAAAAAGTGAGACTTCCTTCTTTTCCTTTTTATTCCATTCAGGCTATGAGCCTACTGGTGGATGCCATCCAAGCCCAGGGTGAGTCTTCTCTCTTCAGTAAGTCCATCATCCAGACCCACCCAGTACGGTGGTAATCTAATCCACTTAAGTGTAGACGCTAGTTGACACCACAACTAACTATCACAACTGGGCTTGTCACTACCTCTAAGACTGTAGAGGAGTGGTTCTCAGTCATAGCTGCACTATAAAGTAACCGAGCATGTTCTTACGAATACTGGTGCCAGGCCTCGTCTCAAACCACATGAGTCCGAATCTCCCTGGGTTAAGCTTTTCCATCAATCTATGGTAATCACCTCACCTCCCTGGGCCACAGTTGCTTCATCTGTTAAAAGAGGCAACAGTGGGCCAGGGATTTAGCTCAGTGGTTTCATTGCCTGCTGAGCAAGTGCAAGGACCGAGTTCGATCCCTGGTACCAACAAAAACAAAAAGAGGCAACAGTATGTAGCTTCCCTACAGTGCTGAAAAGTCTGGACCAGCTTGTTTTCCTTCTGAATGTCTCCCTTGTCTTCCTGCTCAACTCATTGGTTATGAATACAGATGTTTCAAATGACGATGCCAAAGCAAAACTCTTCATCACTGTGGCAAAATATTTGTGATAAACGATTTATAAGGAACAAAAGCTCATTTTGGGTACAAGTTTCAGAGGTTTTTCAGGCTATAGTCACTTGGAGACCCTGGTGCTCTGGGTCTCATCTTTGCAGGAGTGCTTGGTTGAGGATGCTGCTCAACCCCAGGAAGCAGAGAGAAAGCAAGTACTAGGGTTCCAATATCCCCTTAAAGAGCACACTTCCAATGGCATAACTTCCTCTACCTAGGCCCTACCTCCCAAGGCCCCATTACCTCCCAGTAGCCAGCACCCTGGTTTTGAACCAAGCCTTTACTCATGAGCCTTTGGGGTACAGTCCAGATCCAAACTATTACAGGTGCTCTGGGATTAAGGGCATCCTGTCTACCACCCTTATGAAGAGAGGCTTCCAAGAAAATTCAATATGCCCTCAGACAGATTTAAGTAATTTTTCTTAAAAATATATATCTTTCTTATTATGTAGTATTATAAAAATTAGTACACATTTTCTTTTTAATCAGTAAAACAGCCTTGTTCAAAGCCATTCACCTACCTGAGGACAGGGTAGTCTACTTTGAACACTACTGAGGTTCACATCCCATCGTCAGGGCTTAGCTAAGTGACCTTGGTTGAATAGGCTGCTTAAACTCCCTTTGCTTCATTTTCTTCACCTGCAAAATAGGAATAAAAATAGCACCTATGCCATAGGAATATTGAGGTGATTAAATAAAAACTATGCTTCTTAAATATTTATCAGAGTGATTGTAAAGTGTAAGTACTCAGTAAATGCATTACCATTTCTTGAGATGAGTAAAAAAATGTGTGACAAATGAATTTTAAAATTCTAACTCCATTAGTATTATCAAAATACAACCATAATTGGGATTGCAGAATGCATAAAACAATCTGGGCTTCTGATAATACTTCTGAGCCTTTCTGACCACTCTAAGAAACAAGATGAATCTGGCACATCATCTAATACCAACAAAGCTGAAAAAGACACTTAATTCTATAAGTTAATCTCATGGTGCCAAACCTCAGGGAGGCTAGGATTTAAGGGTATTTCAAACTCAGATCTTTTATTGAAGTCATAAGAGGAAAAGGCACGTTTGGTCAGCATTTTGCAGTGTATATTGAGGAAGTTTCATGGGTGTCTTGTGTTTTAATATTAAATTCTTATTTGTTATTTATTATATTTCTGTGACCTTCACTTCTTGAGGTTTAGGGGAAAATAATTAAATCTGTTTCTGCATTGTGACCTGTGCCTATTAAATATATCACCTAGAAACTTCTCACCTACTAGTACTTGAGATTTAAAATATTGCCTAAATCGGTCACACGGAAGACGCCAAATCACCCTGCTGCAGACAGGCAGGTCTGCCCATGCCCTACCGAGGTCCTGAGTCGCAGAGAACATGCCAAATCAGCCCACTGCACACAGGAAGGTCTGCGCACGCCCTACCGAGGTCCTGAGTCACGCGGAAGACACTGAATCACCCCACTGCAGACAGGCAGCCACCTGGTTCCACACTACAAAGACGCAGAGGACACCAGACCACCAGACCAAGGTACTGAGTCCCACTGTCCCCGGCCCAGAGGTAGGGGCTTCTGAGCCATTGTCCCACTGCTCCTGGTCCAGAGGACGGGGCTTCCCGGTCACCATCCCTCCCGCTGCTCCCAGCCCAGAGGAAAGGGCTTTTGGGCCACCTTCTGTCCTGCTACTCCTGGCCCAGAGGAAGGGGCTTCCAGGCCACCATCCCTCCCACCACTCCTGGCCCAGAGGGAGGGGCTTCTGAGCCGCCATCCCACTGCTCCTGGTCCAGAGGAAGGGGCTTCCCAGCCACCATCCCTCTCGCTGCTCCCAGCCCACAGGAAAGGGCTTTTGGGTCACCATCCCTACCACTGCTCGTGGCCCCTGGCCCACCTCACCCAGCTCAGAGGAGGTAATCTGTGCAGGTGCTAACAGACCCTGGCCCGGTCAAAATGAGAAAACACATAAATAAGTCTCAAAACCAGACTTCCAGATCACCTACAGCAACCCCAAAGGGAAATGAGATGGAACACTCTGATACTCAAACACCTGGACCCACTGAACTGGCAACAAAAGGGGATCTGGAAAAAATGAAATCAGAAATTATTTCTCAGATAACAGGAGAAATTGTGCCCCTAGTGCAAGATATGATTAATAAATCTAGAGAGGAGCTGAGGAACATGATGGAATCCCAACATAAGAAACAAATGGAGTCCATAAAACAGATGCAAATAGATTTCCAGGACATGAAAAACTCCATTGAAAGTCTACACAGCAGAATGACCCAATGTGAGGACAGAATTTCAGATATAGAAGATAAGATTGCAATTAGTGACCAGGAAAAGAAAAACTGCTTCAAAATTATAAGGGAACATGAGAAATCAATCCAGCAGCTGCTAGATGATGCAAAGAAGAATAACATAAGACTGATTGGGCTCAATGAAGAAAGAGGAGAGAGTGCAGATGACATAAAAAAAACTCTTCATAGAAATAATGGCAGAAAACTTCCCAAGCAGGGGAAAAGAGCTTGACATACAGATAAGTGAGGCATATAGGACTCCAAATAGCCTTGATCAAAAAAAATCTACACATGGGCATATAATTGTTAAGATTCCAGAAACACAACAGAAGAACAAAGTTCTCCAAGCAGTCAGAGAAAAGAAACAAATCACATACAAAGGAAAGCCCATCAGATTCACAGCAGACTTCTCAACACAAACCATCAAGGCAAGAAGAGCTTGGAGTGACATATTCCAAACCCTAAAAGAAAACAGCCTCCAACTCAGATTGATGTACCCTGCAAATCTATCTTTCAAAATGGATGGAGAAATAAGATACTTTCATGACAAAGAGCACCTTAGGAACTTCGTGAATACCAAACCAGCACTCCAAAGAATTTTACACAATATCCTAGGAACACACATTGGGATCACAACCCCAGGAAACAAAGCAGAACGAACCCATCTGGCATGACAAGAAATTAAATGTAAAGGGGGAGAACCCAACAAAAAGAAAAAGTCATGGCAATGACAAGTCAATATGTTTCAGTTATAACCATCAACATTAATGGTCTCAATTCACCAATCAAAAGAAATAGACTGGAAGAATGGGTCAAGAAGCAAAATCCAATACTATGCTGCATACAAGAAACACACTTAATTCAGGAGGAAACTCATAGACTGAAAGTTAAAGGGTGGAAAACAATACTCTATGCAACAGGAACCCGAAAAAAAGCAGGAGTAGCTATCCTTTTTGCAGATCAAGTAGATTTCAAACCAACACTGATGAAGAGAAATGAAGAAGGACACTACATCCTTGTAAAGGGAACAATCCAAGAGGAAGAGATAACAATCATAAATATCTATGCAACAAACACTAGTGCACCCAACTATATAAAACAAATACTCACGGACATGAAAAGTCATATATGCACTAAAACAATTGTAGTGGGGGACCTCAACACCCCACTGTCACAAATAGATAGATCAACTAGACTAAAAATAAGTAATGAAATACTAGAACTCAAGCGAACTCTTGAACAAATGAACTTAACAGATGTTTACAGAATCTTCCACCCCACAAAATCAGAATACACATTCTTCTCAGCTGCACATGGGTCATTCTCCAAAATAGACCACATACTCACACATAGAAAATGTTTAAGTAAGTGCAAAGGAATTGAAGTTATCCCCTGTATATTATCAGATCATAGTGTGATGAAATTGGAGATCCATAGCAAAAGAAACAAAAAATTTCTTAAACACGTGGAAATTGAACAACACACTTCTGAAGAACCAATGGGTCACAGAGGAAATTAAAGAAGAAATCAGACAGTTCCTTCAATTAAATGACAATAACAATACAACATATCGGAATCTATGGGACACAATGAAAGCTATCTTACGAGGGAAATTCATAGCAGTGAATATGCATATTAGGAAAACAGAATGAGCCCAATTAAACAACCTGATGCTGCACCTCAAGCTTCTAGAAAAAGAAGAGCAGGACAACCCCAAAGCTCATACAAGGGAGGAAATTATAAAGATCAGAGGAGAAATCAATGCAATGGAGACTAAGAGAATGATACAAAAAATCAATGAAGCCAAGAGTTGGTTCCTTGAAAGAATCAACAAAATTGACAAACCTTTAGCCAACCTTGTCAGAAAAAGGAAAGAAAAGGCCCAAATCCATGCAATTAGGAATGAAAAGGGTGAAATTACAACAGACCCAGCAGAAATACAGAGGATCATCAATACCTACTTCCAGAACCTATATGCCAATAAGATGGACAACACAGAAGAAATGGACAGATTCCTAGATACATATGAATTACCAAAGTTGAACAAAGAAGACCTAAAAATTCTGAACAACCCAATATCAACCAATGAAATGGAAAATGTAATTAAAAACTTATCAACTAAGAAAAGCCCGGGCCCTGATGGCTTCACTGCTGAATTCTACAAGACATCTAGAGAGGAACTGCTGCCACTACTGTTTAAACTCTTCAGTGAAATTGAAAGGGAAGCAATACTCCCAAATTCATTCCTGGAAGCAAGCATCATCTTGATCCCCAAAGCAGAGAAAGACCCAACAGAAAAAGAGAACTATAGGCCAATCTCACTAATGAACATAGATGCAAAAATCCTTAATAAGATAATGGCAAACAGAATGCAGAAGATCATCAAGAAGATCATACGCCCTGATCAAGTGGGATTCATCCCAGGGATGCAGGAATGGTTCAATATACGCAAATCAATCAATGTAATACACTATATCAATAGAGCCAAGGACAAAAACCATATGATTATCTCCATAGATGCAGAAAAAACATTTGACAAAATCCAACATGCATTTATGATAAAAACCCTACAAAAAATTGGAATAGATGGTCTCTACCTCAAACTGATAGAAGCCATCTAGGAAAAACCAACAGCCAATATCATACTAAATGGTCAAAAACTGAAATCCTTCACACTAAAATCAGGAACAAGACAAGGATGTCCACTATCACCACTCTTGTTCAATATAGTTCTGGAAACATTAGCCACAGCAATTAGACAAGAGAAAGAAATAAAAGGAATAGAGATAGGAAATGAAGAAGTCAAATTGTCATTATTTGCAGATGACATGGTACTCTATATAGAAGACCCCAAGAACTCCACCAAAAGTCTTCTAGACTTAATAACCAAATTCAGTCAAGTAGCTGGTTACAAGGTCAACACACAAAAATCAATAGCTTTCCTCTACACCAATGACAGACTCACTGAGAGAGAAATAGGGCAAACAACTCCTTTCACAATAGCATCCAAAAAACTGAAATAACTAGGAATCATCCTAATGAAAGAAATCAAAGACCTCTTCTCTGAAAACTATGGCACTCTGAAAAGAGAGATTCAAGATGATATCAGAAAATGGACAGACATCCCCTGCTCCTGGGTACGAAGGATTAATATAGTGAAAATGGCCATACTTCCAAAACTGCTATATAGATTTAATGCAGTTCCAATTGAGATCCCAGCAGCATACTTCATAGACCTTGAGAAAACAACCCAAAAATTCATTTGGAACAAGAAGAGACCCAGAGTAGCAAAAGCAATTCTAGGTAACACAGACATGGCAGGGGGTATCACAATCCCCAACCTGCAACTATACTACAAAGCTACTGTGATAAAAACAGCATGGTACTGGCAAAGAAACAGACCTGAGGACCAGTGGAACAGATTAGAAGATGCAGAAACAACGCCAGACACACTCAGCCATCTCATGTTTGACAAAGGAGCCAAACACCCTCACTGGAGGAAAGATAGCCTCTTTAATAAATGGTGCTGGAAAAATTGGGCTTCAACTTGCCAAAGATTCAAACTAGACCTGTATCTCTCACCATGCACTAAACTAAAATCAAAATGGATTAAAGATCTAAATATTAAAAGAGAAACTCTGAACCAGTTGGAACAGAGGTTAGGTAGAACCCTTGAAGACATCGGTGTGGGAAAAGATTTTATGAACAAAACCTCAGTTGCCCCTGAACTAGCACAAACAATCAATAAGTGGGATCTCTTCTTATTAAAAGGCTTCTGCACAGCAAGAGAAACCACCAGCAGTGTGAAGAGACAACCCACAATGTGGGAAAAAATCTTCACCTGCTCTTCCTCAGACAAAGGTCTACTATCTCAAATCTATAAAGAACTTAAAAAGATCAGACCTCCCAAATTTAAAGACTCAATCCAAAAATGGGCAACTGAAATGAACAGACATTTCTCAGATAAAGAAGTAGAAATAGCAAATAAACACATGAAAAAATGTTCACCATCACTGGTCATTCGAGAGATGCAAACGAAAACAACGCTGAGATTCCACTTCACTCCAGAAAGAATGGCTGCTATCATGAAATCAACCAATAACCAATGCTGGCAGGGCTGTGGGGAAAGAGGAACCCTGCTCCACTGCTGGTGGGAGTGTAGACTGGTGCAAGCACTGTGGAAATCAGTATGGAGATACCTCAAAGAACTAGGACTGGAAGTACCATTTGACCCTGATATTCCACTGCTGGGGATCTTCCCCAAAGAATTAAGAGAATCATACCACAGTGATATATGTGTGCCCATGTTCATAGCAGCACAGTTTGTAATAGCTAAAACTTGGAAACAGCCCAAATGCCCATCAACTGGAGACTGGATAAAGAAAATGTGTTTTTTTTTATAAAATGGAGTACTACTCAGCCATAAAAAATGAAAATTAGAGACACTTATAGCTAAGTGGATGCACATTGAGGCAATACTCTTAAGTGAAATAAATAGGACACACATGTGTAAATACTGAATAGTTTCTCTGGTGTGAGAAACTGAAAGTGTAAATAAGGACTAAAATGTATAATAGGTAATGTGAAATAGGAAGAAAGGAGGCAAAGGGGAAGGAAGTGGGAGGGATAGGGGAAAGGATAGAAGGGAATGGGATTAATAGGAGAAAATGGAAAAATAGGAACAAAATCTTTGTAAATAGGGAGGACTGGAGGGGCTGAAGGGAGGGCTGGGCAAGGGTGAAAAATAAGAACCAAGAGAGACTATGTAAAGGTGCAAATTTCCAATGATGAATGTCATTATATTGTATACCTAAAATGCACCAATGATTAGAATGAATAATCGATAATGCAAAATAGGAAGAAAAGGTCCAAAGGGGTAGGGGTAGTGGGGGGGGGCCAGGGGAAAGGAAAGAAGGGAAAGGAAAAATGCTGAGAAATGGAAAAAATGGAAATAAAGTTTTGTAAATAGGGAAGGGTGGAGGGGGTGAAGGGAGGGCTAGGAATGGGGAAAAAATAAGAACCAAGATGCATTATGTAAAGGTACAATTCCGAATGAGAAATGTAATTGTGTTGTATACCTACAATGTACCACTAAAAGAATTTAATACAAAAAAAATTTTTAAAAATAAAGTTATATATGCAAAAAAAAAATTAAAAATAAAATAAAATAAAATAAAATATTGCCTAAATCAAATCAGGGGCTTCTTTGTCCCTTATAAAATAAGTCTAAAGTCATGTGATCCAGAGCAGATGTGACTACTTTAAAATATCATCACAGGCCTGGCCTTCTTTCAGCTCAAGGATCCACCATCCCCAGGGTGTAAGCCTTGTCTTCAGGCTTACAAGATGGCTGCCAGCCCTCACGTTAATGTCCTAGGCACAGAGAAGGAAAATGTTTGCAGAAAGACAACATGGTCTGCTGGCTGATTCGCTTTCCTTTAAGAAGTTTGTTCTCTAAGCCCCACTTCCAATTACATTTCATTGGTCCCCACAATCCTGCTCTAGGAAGGAGGCTGGAAAAAATAATATTTTAGTGCACACTTTGCCACACTTGATGACAAAGGCATTCTGTTAGTAAAAGGGAAGGAATTATCTCACTGGCTAGAGAACTAGCCACAGAGAGGAGGAGGAGGAGAAGGAGGAGGAGGAATAGGAGGAGGAGGAGGAGGAGGAGGAGGAGGAGGAGGAGGAGGAGGAGGAGGAGGAAGAGGAATAAGAGGAGGAAGAAGAGGAAGGAGAAGAAGAAGGAGAAGGAGAAGAAGAAAAAGAAGAAGAAGAGGAGGGGGAGGAGGAGGAGGGGGAGGAGAAGGAAGAGGAGGAGGAGGAGGAGGAGGAGGAGGAGGAGGAGGAGGAGGAGGAGAAGGAGAAACTGCTAAACTCTGAATTTCAATAAGCTCCTTGAGAAACTGTACCTCATTTATCATTGTATTCCCAGGCCTCAGCACTGGTGCAGAGTAGTACTCAAATATTTGTTTAATGATTAAACTTAAGAATGAGGTATAGATATAGAAAACAGGACTAATTTTACATGAAAATCAACCTCAGGCCCTCATATTTGTCTTTATGTTAGTCAGTTTTCTGTTGCTGTGGCAAAATACCTGAACTAAGCAACTTCTAAGGAGGAAAGACTTGTTTTGGTTTATGGTTTCCAAGGTTTCAGTCCATGGTCACTTGGCCCCATCATTTTGGGCCTGTGATGAAATAGCACATCATGGCAGGAAGCACCTAGAACAGAGCTGCTTACTTAATGGCACCTGGGAAGCAAAGAGAAAAACAAAGGGGCCAAGGTCCCAAGACCCCCTCAAAGACATGCCCCTCAAACTTCCTCCAACTAAGCTCCACTTCCTAAAGTCTCCACCACCTTACAACAGCACCAACTGCTGGGACCAAGCCTTCAACACATGAGCTTTGGAGACCTAAGATCTAGATCATAACAACCTTAGAGAATTATTGAAACAACAACTCCTAAGAGAGTACAGTTGTCCCTGGAAATCTGTGGGGACTGGTTCCAGTACCCTCCCATTTCAAAATCCAAAGATGCTCAAGTCCCTTATATAAAATTGCTTAGTATTTGCAAGTAACCTTCTTTAAATCACTCCTAGGTTAATTATAATAGCTAATAGAGTGTATATATAAATATTTTTATCTTATTTTTTAATGGACAGTGATAAGAAAAAAGTCTATATATGTTTTGTACAGATGCAATTTTAGTGAATTGGTTGAACCTATGGATTTGGAACCCACAAACATGGATTGCAGACTAACTGTAACTACCCTTATTTTATACCTGAATAAGCTGAGGTTAAGAGAGGTTAACCACCATGCCCAAGGTGAGACATTCTCAGGGTAAGATTGCACCTCTCTTCCTACTCCTCCAGGCCTGGCCAGTGAGGTCAGTGCTACTCTCTTGGTGGGCACAAGAGAATTATCCTAGATGGGTTATCTGATTTCCTTCCTGCTTTACAGATGAGAACACTGGATCCCCACAGAAGTTAAGCATCTTGTCCAAGGCAAGTTAGTTCAAAGAGAGAAAAGTAGTCACTAGAAACAGGTGAATCAGCGCTTGGTCTGGGCTGAATAAGACTGTAAATTCCCATCAGTAGTGACCTCTCCAGAAATCAGTGTGATTGTCTGTAAGCCAACTTAGATGTTCTGTGAGTGGCTCAAGACACTTCTATCATGCTGGCTTCCCATTTCACTTCCTTGGAAGCCATCCCAGCATATTATGGGTGGAATATGGGCTTCTAGCCTGCTCATTTCAGTAGAATTGGAAGGAAAGGAAGCATTAATGAAAAGCAGAGGGTACAGGCATCAGCACCAAAATTGTCACCCCTCCATGCCAGTAGCCTCTAGATACAAATACCTAAGCTCCAGTCTGGGCTGGGAGTTGGGAGCAGTAAAAGGGTGACAAGCCACATTGGTTTGCCCAGAACTGACCTGACTTTAGCACTGAAAGTTCTACATTCCAAGAAACTGCTCAGATCCTGAGAAATTGGACCACTTGGTCACCCTAGCCTATCCCTATTATTTTTCTTAGGTGTACCTCTAAAGATAGTCAACGGAACCTAAAATTGAAGAACATCAAGGATCCAATGACAGCTGGTTGTGCATGTTGGATCCAACCCAATAAAGTCATTTGTTGAGTACCAAGTTGAAGAGAGAAACTGTTCCAGGCCCTGTCTGGACACAGAGCCATCTTGGTCAATGTTTCTGGGAACTCAACCAACACCCAATGGAAGGGAGACCTACAGATGCAGGCCTGATCCTCACAATGCCCCATATAGGCAAGGCCAATCATTCTCCCATTCACAGAGGAATCTGAGGCACAGGGAGGCTAAGGAATGTGCCCACATTCACCAGCTAGCAGATGGCAGAGGCAGGTCTGGACCAAGCTGACTCCAGGTCTAGCCCTTCTTACTTCAAGCCTCACAGAGGGGACAAATGCCATCAATATACTCAAGAAGTGAAGAACATGGGTGGTGGAACAAAGCAAATGCTCCAACTCCAAAGGAGGGGTGACAATGACTTTGCCTGATGAACACTGAGCAGTCACCGCCAGCCAGGCCTCTGCTCAGCCTCTCCATAAAATGTCAATTGTGACCCTATTTATGATAAACATAGTCCTGTTAGCATCTCCATTTCATACTCAGTCAGACTGTGGCTGGAAGAGGCCAAGAACAACAGAGGGTGGAACACGGATTCAAATCTCGAAATCCCATACCATGAGAGGGCAACCTGTGGTCAGGAGCTCCAGCTGTCACCCACAGACAGGGTGGGCAAGGACCCATGGAGAGCTGCAGGCAGAGTGCCCTGGTCGTTCCTTACCTAGAAGTATATTCCCCAGTATTGGGCCTGGGGCTGGATTCTGCCAGCACCCCCAGACTCTGAGGTGGCCACTGTGATTCTGCAAGCCAATAAGCCAGAACCACTCTGAGGGTGTCACAGACAACACAGAAGGTTCTATCCAACCGTCCTGGCATGGAGTGACTATCTTGTTTTAGGGATAAATGCCACAACACTGCTGTTAGACCTGCAGAGTCCTCTGGGAGCCCTGATGCCACACACACCTGAAACCCACAAGCCACAGAGAAGCTTCTAGGAGAATTTGCCAGCTCTTGCTGAGTGCAGTGTCACTGAGGCAGGTGGATTCTAAGAGAGGGCACACCATTCTCCATCCTCCATGCACCATCAAGATGGGCCAGGCTGGGGTGATGACAGGATCATCAGAAAACAGAATGAACACTGCTACATCTCCTACAACCAAAAGGCAGGATGAGCCCAAAGAAGAGACAAGGGTTGCAGGGCATGGTGGCACATGCCTGCAATCCCAGTACTCAGGAGGCTGATGCAGGAGTATCACCACAAGTTTGAGGCCAGTCTGGGCCACATAGTGAGCTCCAGACCAGCCCGAACTACATGGTGAGCCCCCATCGAGAGAGAGAGAGAAGGGTCACTCATGTGAAGGAACAAAGCCACCCTCCTGAGTGAAAATCAAAATATCTATCATGCCAAAGCCAAGAAAGACTTTGAGCTGTGTGTGGATAGAATCTGGTAGAGAATCAATAATAACTCTGTTGATCAGGTGAGAACACTGGATTTCACATATAATGATGGTGATTAAAAGAATAATCATCATTGTTTATCACACCAGTGATCCATGCATTTAATATCATTTATATGCATTTAATATTGGTGACAATTCTATGAGGTTTTATTGTCATCTCCATTCTACAGATGTGGAAACTGAGGCACAGAGAGGTTCAGTTTATCTCCGATCACACAGCTAGAGAGTAGTAGAGCTAGGATTTGCACCTTGGAACTCTAAGGAAAATCATGGAAGTTCCAAGTAAGTGAGAGAGTAGAGGAGGGCAGCAGTCAGAGTCTCTAGTGGGGCGCTGATGGGGTCTGCCCGCTGCAGACTATAGATGTTGATTTTCCTTTCTTTTAACAAAGCTGCCTTTGGGTGCTACATCCAGGTTGCTCACAGGACTGCTGGGTGCAGAGAATTCCCCAGGCTCCTAGTTGAAAGCTCAAGCAAGCAAAGTGTGTCATCTCTGATGCCAAGTGTCTGACACCAGGGTCACCTGTAAATGCATTATATCACCCTACTTTCTGAGCTGGGCCAGACAATTCCCTTTATCTCCCAAATCAAAGAGTTTCTCCATCTGTGCAGTAGAGGTGAGAGAGGGTGTGTCAGCCACCCGGGTTGGATGTGAAGGTTTCTCACTCTGCAGGCCCTGAAAGGATCATGCTTTTGTCTGCTTCTCCTGTGACTCATGCCCTGTGACTTGTTGGCCACAGCCCAAATCAGGCCCAAGAACAGTGCACCCCAGAGAGACCTAAGCACTTCAGGGGCCAGCTAATTGTTTCTTGGTGTGGTCAACCTGGTTTACATCTACTGCCAAGTAAGATGTCTGTTTGCCTGAAGAAAGAACCCCCAAATTAGAAGCAATGTGCATGATGTCTCTAAAATGAAAGACCAAGCTACCAAACAATGTACAAGTTATGATCGCATTTGGGGAGAAAATAACAGGAACAATAATAGCTACTGTTCATTGAGTGTTTCCTTGTACTGGACACTGGGCTGCATTCTTTCATCGATCCCCACAGACACCCAGTGAGGTAAGTATGGCATGTAGCAGATATGAGCCCTCTGAGGCTTTAAAAGATTAAATAAATCACCCAACTGGTGCATGGTAGAGCCAGGAATTAAATCCAGCCTGAATGGTGGCAGAGATTCTCTCCTTGACCAAACTCCTCCGAGGCCTCACTTTGTGACTTTGTTGGAATCTTTGACTGTTAAAACTTGAGCAAAACACTCACATAGTTTCTAACAGCTCAAAGCCAACTCCCTAGGGTGAACTTAAAACACCCCTTAAAGTACCTGCCTGAGAAACCTCCAAGCTGCCAAAGAATTCACTGTTGATTCCAACCAAACCCAGCAGACAGGGCCTCCCAGCTTGGGTGGGAGCGTAGGAGTCTGACTTCGATAAGTACACGTTAGCAAGCCCAGGTAGGTTTCACGGAGCCAATCTTCCTTCCTACCTCCCTACTGTTTCATTTCCCTGACTCTACTGTGTCCTCACTCACCTCCCCCTCTCCTCCCTCATTTTTTCTTAAAAACACCCACTTACCTCTGTACAATTCACAGTTCAGTTCGTAGTAGACTCTTTTCCCTATAGCAGTTAAGAGCTGTCCTTACCACTTTAACCCATGTCTGCCTTTGTCTCTGATACTGACCATGCACCCTGTTCGCATCACGGTTCCATGCTCTGACCACCACACACTCCCAACATCTAATAGTAGGGGCTTTCGAGTTAACAAGACTCTAACTGCTGGGGTCAGATTATTGGTTTTACTTTTCTGTATTTCCCAAATTTTACACACCAAGAATGTATCACTTTTGATTTGGGGGGAAATATTACTAAAAATGATCAGGATATGTTTTTAAATAAGAAAAACAAATATAAGACACCCAAAGCCATTGATTTCTGCAGCTCACTTGTGTCCCTACCGCTTATTGAGATTCTACACAGCTGCATGAAGTCCCTTCTCTCTGCCCATTCCTGTCTTCCTGCCTCTGCTCCTCACCTCATGTGGCCTCTGCCACTCCACCTACACTCACAAGCAGCTTCCCCCATCTGACTGGAAAAGCTAGCTCATTCTCACCTCCTTGCGCAGGATCTCAGCCATGCTCTGCAGAACATGGTTGGCTAAAGAGGCGGGTGAATCGATCAGAATGACCAGATATTCCAGGTGACCATCTCTTGAAAAGGGGCTTGCCAGACTCTGCATCAAAATACAAGAAAATAACATTACCCTGAAAATGCTAACACCTCACCATTCTCAGCCCTGCAGAAACCCAACAGCTGCCTCTACCAATAATGAGGAATCCTTAAATTACTATGCTGTTGGCATTTTCATTCAACTCTGTGCTCTGTTCAATGAGAGACAGATGCACACGGGGCATTTACAAGCTACCTGGAGAAGCAAAACAGACAACAGGTAAGTAGAAAGAAGCAAACCTCTTCGGCATTGTCCACACAGCCTTGATTCAGGATGGCGTACTTATGTCAAAATAGCTGATGTTAATACACTGCAGTGCTAATGTGTACAGTTAGTATGTAACTCTCTCACTCAGCCAATCTGTGCAGTGACCAGCACACTCTTATATGTTCTCAGTGTTAGGGGACAATTCCTCATGGACTGCTTGTGTTTCTGCATGTCTTATAAGCAAGGCACTGACCACACTTAGTTCCAGACTATCTTTTAAAGATAGTATCATTTTTATTTTGTATAATGAAAAGTATTGGAGACAGAGATAGCATTTTCTACCAAAGCAAAGAACAGGCTTGCTCACTGCTCATTATAAAACATTTGGATTCCTTAGGCTCAGGGTTCCTCTCTGTATTGCCACCCACTGCCTAAGCAGCTGTCATCTGGCCCTGTTACTACCATGCTATGAGAATTAGGACTCAGAGTACCTGCTCAAATTGCTGACACTCTAGCTGCTGCTAATGCTGTGGGCAATCCCTGTTCCCCACCCAGGAATCTTGTATTCCCTGACACAATGGCAGGATAACTTGTTAGTTTTCAAGGGGGTCAAATTTCAGACCCGTCCCAGCTGTGCCCCTTAGCCAGTGGGCTATAATAGGCATAGTCTACTTTTATCGATGTGGGGGCAGTGTCCATTCCAGCTGAGGTTGCTCCTTTTGCCATTGTTTTCTTTTCTGTAGGTAGTTTTAATGAATCATGACTGAAAACAGGGTATACAAGTAATCATGCTTGATCTGCTGAAAATAGGACAAGGAACAATCCAACTGGCTGAAAAATGACAAGAATAATATAGCTGAAATCTCCTTCATGAAAATAGGAAATTCAGAGTACAGATTAAGCAGGAAAATGGGATTCTTGATGCAAAAAAAAAAAAAAAGACACAAAGCAAGAATCATTAGAACACTAGAATGGGTTAGTCAACAATTACAGAGAGAACTTAAGAGAACTAAAGACCAGGGTCTCAGTAAGCCACTAGGAATGCACTCTCACTGGGGATATGCCAGAAAGACCAAATAGCACTGATTTGCTTCAGAGCTCTGAACCCCAGGACTCAATTTGTTAAATAAGATACTTCATTCCTTTATATGACACAGATTGCAAGCACCATAGATATTTCTAAACTGGAATCTATTCCTCATTCCAGTCCTGTAATATGTTAAAAATTGGTCATAATTTTATAAATGTGGTCATATTGAGACTGTCCTAAAATACTACTGGAGGAAAAAAAAAGTTAATTATAAGGTTTAGCCGAAAATATTTCACACAATTATTCCCTTTAATTTTGTTTTCAGCTGTGAGAAGTAATGACCATGCTACAAATAATAAGCTCTGAAAATAGAGCATTCAAGGAAAGAGTTTAGCAATCAAAAGGAACAACAAAATTAATTTGATTCAAAATTTCCAGTATAAGCAATCATTGTGCTACCTGGCAACTAAGAAGAAGCAAATCATGTACATGGATACAGTTAGCAATATTTTGATACAAAAGCCAAGGGTTTGTAGTTCTTTTCTTTTATTTCCAGGATCTCTTAGCCTAACTTCACCCATCAGAACCTGAAAAGACACATTGAAAACTTCCATATGACAGGATCAGGCTTTTAGTGGCTGGGAGAAAGGAACCCAAATTAAGTTGCTTCTCTTAACTGCTTCCCTCTGAGATAGGAAACTGGGAGTGTGCTTCTGATGTGGTCTGGCTGCCCTCAAGAAGAAAGAGCTGGAGTGGTGGTGAGACTCACACTAGTTCTGCCCAATTCAGCAAAGTAGGACAGAAGCTCAAATTTGGAATAAAAAGTACATATGACTCTTGTCCTTGAAGTTCTCAGAACACCTCACCTGGAAGATAGAGAGGTCCATGGGGGAAGAGATGGAAGAATCTTAGTCCCTGGCTTCATCAGAATTGTTTTCCCCTTTAACTATCTATAACGCAGTTGAATACCATCATCACCACAACGCCACCGCTATCTTCCCCTTTCTCCTCCTCCTCTTCTATTCTCTTCTCTCTGTCTCTCTGTCTCTCTCTGTGTCTGTCTGTCTCTCTCACATGCACACACACACGCGCGCGCGCGCGCGCGCACACACACACACACACACACACTCACACGTTCATCCTTTTTAAAGCATGGGCCCTAAAACTATCTCCAGCCCTGATCCTGATGACTATCAACACCTGTGTGACATAGGTAGGTAAACATTTTCAAGGGGATCTTCTGTTTCACACAGTCTCAAGTTTCCTGAGAACTCAGAAGTACTGTCATATTGAATTGGCACATAAATATTAGACGTTGATTTTTGAAAATTTTACTGTTAAATCTTTGTTCTTTTTAAAGGGTTCACTCCCATCCTTGTCATTTTTGCTTACAGTTTCTTTAAAATAGAGTTCATATACTCTATAATCTACCCATTTAAAGCTACAATGCAACGGTTTTTGGTGTATTCATAATTGCATAACTATCACCACAATCAATTTTAGAGTATTTTTATCACCCCTGAAAGAAGCCTTTAACACTCACTCCTCATTTTCCTCTAACCTCCCACTTGATACCTTACCCCAGCCCTTGATGACCATTAATGTACTTTCTGTTCTATAGATTTTTGCTTATTCTGGACATTTTGCCTAAGTGGAATCATACAATTGTGATGTTTGTGACTGGCTTCTTAGCATAATGTTTTCTAGGATCTATTCATGTTGTACATATCAATACTTGATTCTTTTTTATTGGTGAAGTATATTCCATTGTATGGATGCAGCACATTTTATTTATCTCCCCATCAGTTGATGGACTTTTGGATTGTTTCCACTTTGGGGCTATTATGAACAATGCTGATATAAATATTCATGTTCTCAAGTTCATGTGGACATATTTTCATTTCTTCCAGGTGTATCTAAGAGTAGAGCTGGTGGATTGCATGTTGACTCTTTCAATGTACAGCCAAACTGCTCTCCTAAGCAGCTGTACTATTTTATGTTCCCACCAGCAATGTCCGGGGTTACAATTTTTTCTCATCAACATCAGTTACTTAATTATTATTATATCTATCCTAATGGATGTGAATTGATATTTTAGTGTAACTTTGATTTGCATTTCATCCTAATTATATTGAGTACCTTTTCATGTGCTCATTTATCATTTTGACATTCTTCTTTGGAAAACTTTCTATTCAGAAATTTTTTCCTTTTTAAAATCAGGTTATTTTTCATTATTGAGTTACAAAAGTTCAGTATATATTCTATATACAAATCCTGCATCAAACATATGGTTTGCAAATATTTTCTTTCATTTAGTGAATTGTCTTTTCACTTTCTTAATGGTATCATTTGAAGCAAAAAAAAAAGTTTAAATTTTTATGAGCCCCAATTTATCTAATCTGGGGCCATGAAGATTTATGCCTATGCTTTTTTTTCTAAGATTTTTATAATTTTAGCTCTTACAGTTAGACCTTTAACAGTCCCAGCATCATTTATTGGATGATTTTGATTTATAAAAAGGTTTCCACAAGAGATCACTTTACTCTTCAATTAAGTCAATTATTGAAATTTCAAGCACTTCAATTCTGTTCCCCCAAAAATATGCTTTTTTTGGTAGTGAAGGTGGTGATTACTTTTTAATGGATACTAATTGGAGTTTTCCACTGTGCCCATCCATACCCCAAGATTATCCCTGCTGCATGCACCCCAGGCTCCTTTACTGGATTTTTTTTTTTTAACCAAAGTAGCATCCCTGGAATTAAGTCCTATGTAAAGGTTGAAAGTAGATAGTCTACCTGGGTTTTCAGGTAATTATGGTCACTTTATGAAATTGAAACCTTTTTTTTAATTTGGGAGGAGAGGTTATAAGAATGAAATGTAAGGAACCTTGTGACTATAGCTCTTCCTCTTGCAAAAGGATTATAGCAAATGGCATTGGGCCAGGTTTAGGAATTATTTTCCTGCTAAGGATTTGCTGTCTCCTTTAACTCTGGCTTAGCCATCAGCAGCCTCACACAAAGTTGGTACTCAGGAAGAGCAGCAGAGCAAGCAGCAAGCTGGGAAATGGCTCCTGGCCTCAATATTCTGTGACGATCCTTTATTTTTCAGGGGAGATGATGGAATATTCCATTGGAGAGAGAAGTTACCCTGACAGAAGTTTCCTTGGTCCCTTTGTTATGCTGGGATAAGCAATTGGTACTGCCTGCAGTTGTCTCTACCACGCATGCCTCTATTAAGCTTTACTCAGGGTGCTTTACTAAAATTCTAGCTGCTTTGATTGCACCCCAGAATGGAAATTGCATTTCAATAAGCAGCCCAGGTGATTTTGACTTAGGATATCCCTGGACCTGCTTTAGCAATGCTGCACTGAAAGTTACCTAAGGACCTGAGTTATTTTTAACTCTGTCCCTTAGGGTGGATTTCTCAAGACCAACATGTCACCCAAGACTTAGAGGAGTGAAGCACTAGCAGCTGGACAAAGGAAGAGCAGAGGAAGAGAGCCCATGGAAAAGAGAGGGAAAGAAAGATTTTAGCAAAGAGAAGACTGGTGGACTTTGAAGGTATTCAAGCAGTTAGGAAGAAGATGGAGAAAACTTGCCATATCTGAATATGTCATATTAACTAATATGATTTTCTTTATATCATTTTACCCAGCATTCCCACCTCCTTTAGCCTTATTCTGAAAAATGATATTCAATTGGGATAGATTTTTTCAAATATACCTTAAAAAAGCCATAATGATTGACATTTTGAAATGTCCATGTATTATTAAAGTCCTTACAGACCTGCAGTGACGAAAGCACAATTGTTAGAAAAGGTGCCTTTATTGGTGTCTGCGGAACAGAAGGGATATTACCTGCCTGGGCAAGACCTTGTGATGCCCATTCTTTCCAGATTTTAGAAAATTTATAAAGAAAAAAAATATCTTCTAGGACTGGCAATATAGCTCCACAGTAAAGGGGACCTGGGTTCAACCCCCAGTGCCACAAAATAAATGAGTGAGTGAATAAATAAACTTTAGAAAAAAATATGTTTGCTAATCAGTTGAGATTCATTTGGTCGATTCAGATAGAAATCATGAATTGGCAAAGTATAGCTCTGCTAGCAGCCCTGATTCGGCTGGTTGATACCGGTTAACATTGTCAGTTGGACACTAACAGCTGCTGGATGCCATCTGTTGACTCCTCCAGGTGCTGGGCTCTGTGGCCACCGAACACCAGACTGTGCTAGATGCCACTGATTTTCTCTGCCAGGTGCTGCTCTCTGTCACTGATCCTCATTGGTTGCTGGTGGTGTTTATTGCTCTTTCTTTTAGAGCAACCACTCTGTCCACACTACTGAGGATGAGTATCCTGAATACATTTATGGGACTTTCCAAGCCCACGCTACCCAACAAATAAATCATGAGCAGATTTACAGAACCACCAAAGGGGGCTTTATTTTAACAGGACTTGGTCAGCTGTACACAGAGGTTAGTACACCAGAGGGAGCCCTAAGAGACTAACCCTAGAAGTGTGAAGGAAGTGCTGCTTATATAGCAGTGGAAGGTCTATGACTTGTTTGAATTCAGATCTGATGATTGGTCCAAGTGCAGGCTTATGATTGGTCCAAACAGGAGCTAGGCATCCAGGGTAGCTGCAGTTGTCAGGACCGCTATTCAAGAAAAGCCTAGGAAGGCAGGAGCAAGTTATATCAACAGCTGTCTAATCTCCACAAAATGGTGGGGCTGAAACTAGGGAAACTTTAGGAGGGTTAGCTATGTTTATCACAGCTCATAGCAACCTGAGGAGGCTGGAGATGTTAATAATGATCCCAAATCCCTCCCTAGTCCTTGCCATATTAGGCATGGTTTCTCTGCTACTTCTTCAAAGAGGCAGCAGTTGGGGGTTTGTGGGAAGACAGCCACACTGCACCTCCTGTTGGATCAGCTCAGAAATTGGCCACATAGTAACCTGCGAGGACACCAAGGCAAATTGTCCCAGTCTATCTTTGGGAAGGGGACCAAGCAGAAGCCAAGGGAAGCAATGGGGAGGGGAGCCAGCCTTCTACCAAACCACACTCATCTGGCTGTCACAGGAAAAAAGGGGAAAGTCAGATACTTCTCATCTGTCTTAGCTTCTTGTCTGCCTTCTAAGTAGGGCTTGGTTCATCAGAGTCTGAGAGTCAGGAACGAGTTGATCCAACTGTGCATAGCCATGATTGCCACTGTAAAATGCAAATAGTCTGCAAATTAAAAATTAATGCAATCACCCCCAAGGGTATTAGAATTAAAATCAGAGCTCCCCTCTGTATTTTCTTTAAAAGTTCAGTCCTTCAGGTAGGGGTTTAGAGCTAACAAAGTATAAACCCTGTTCCAAAGTATATAAATTCAAGACACTTCAAGAATGATCCTTTGGAATAGAAAAAGAAATATACAACGTAATCTTTTTTGCAAGTTTAATTTCTGTTGTTTCTATAAAAGAATGTGTTCAGATGAATTTTAAATATGTCTTTATCTGTGGCCATTCCTCCCCCAACATTCCTTAATAAAAGAAGCTCTAATGAAGCTGCCTATATGCAATAGAAAATTCGTATCTCAGCATGCCAGAAAATAATCATAGTTTGAAAATGCAAATTTAAGGGAGTCACTAGACTCAGTAAATACAGATTTATGTGACTGTCTCATTAATATTTCTTGGAAACCAGGTATTTCATAAAGGGGGTGAAATGAAATCCTCTCTAGTATTTGAGCATCCAGCTCATAATGAGATATGTAAATGTTACAAATCAGAGAGTATATAATAGTGCTTTTCATACTAAAAAGGAAAGCTCAGTCCTGTTTATGATATACTTGGTTTGATTTGCTATGTGAGTGTTGTATTCACACTGATCACCATTGTCCAGAACATAAAATGGAAATATAGATTGATTGATGTTTCTCTTCATAGCTTAATGTTTTCATCGCACCAATCTAGTAAACATCCATAGGGAATGTGCTAATGCTCCAGGCAGAGCAGAAATTTTGTTTCTTCAAAGCCTCATCTGAGTAGCAAAGGGAGGGTGGTGGGAGGGGGAGCATCCGTATGTACTAAAGACATATTGGGAGTGTAAAGCTCGGAGGAACATGCTGTCTTTTCTTTTAAAGAATTTTTTATAGTGTTTTGTCATACATATGGATGGGTGAGTACATTTTCAAAATGCAAAATGCCCTATCAGGACTAAACTAGACCAATTACTTAGAGAACAATGCAAATACATGTAAGATTCAGCTTTCTGTACTGTTCTACATAGATCAATCATTATTGTCCCCAAAACATTGGTGATTTCTTTGAAATATGCTTACTGTGGACCCTTAGATACATATACCTTGGGTTATAGGTGCCTAAGCAAAATTCTCACATCTACAGCTTCATTTGCCATTTTGCTCATATCTTTTAGGAAAAGTACTAACTTGCATATAGATTTTATCAGATCTTAAAAAAATTTCTAACTCAATTTGGATGGACAATTCAGAAGAGTTAAAATTGAAAGTAAAATCCTTAGTTGTATAATTGCTTGAATGGCAGAATAACCTGACTGAAAAGTTACCCTTGGCTCTTTTCTCAGCAGGAGGCTCAAGAAGAAAGTCTTAGTGGTTTTATTCCCTCCCTTCTCAAGGTGATGAGGGCTTTCCTTTCACCAGGGCATAGTACAAAGACTTTGGATTCATTAATAGTAAATGAAAAAATCCCAGAAATAAACAATTTATAAGTCTTAAATTGCTCCCTGTTCTGAATAGCATGAAATGAAATGAAATGAAATCTTATGCCATTCTGCTCCATCTGGCCTGGGCAGCAATTCACCACTTTGTCCAACCCATCCATGCTAAATCGGCTACCCGTCTGTTAGTCACTTGGTAACTGTCTCAGGTATTGCATTGACTATGACAGTACCACTATGATTGTGTTTGGGCAACCCTGATTTTACTTAATAATGGTCCCCAAACCCAAGAGTAGTGATGTTGGCAATTCAGATATACCAAGGAAAAGATGCACAGTGCTTTTTTAAGTAAAGAGGTAAAGTTCTTGACTTAAACTATGGATGAGTATAGTACAATAAAACATTTTTGAGAGAAAGACCACATTCACAGAACTTTTATTACAGTATGTTGTTATAATTGCTCCATTTTATTCATTAGTGTGATCTGTTAGTGTGCTTAATTTGTACATTAAACCTTATTATTGGGGGAGAGAGAGAGATTGGTATTATTTATAGTTTAAGGCATTCATCATGGTTCTTGGAAAATTTCCCCTGCAGGTACAAGAGAACTACTGTATTTATATTTTATTGAGTGTTAGATCTTTTATATCAGGAGGTTCCAGGACCTCACCTCTGCTAAATGCCCTTCAGACGGGTTTTAATCATTTAATCATTTAATCATATTTGCCCCTTCGGCTGCCTAAAATCCCTTTCTCCTAACCCTCCTCTTCTTCCCATTGTTTTGAACAAGCCCATGACAAGGATTTCATATAATGAGAAGAGGGTGGGCCAGTTTCAAAGCCATGATCTTAGATGCCACAGTCATCAGTTGTCATGCTGGCTGTGGCAGTTCATATTTATTAACCTGCCTTCACCTTGGTTTCCTCATCTGTAAGGAACAGTGTCACCTTAGGTCATTACAAAGCCTTCTTCGAGCCTAGACTCTTAAGATAGAGCACAGATTCCTTCACGAGCCCGGGGTCCGCAGCTGTCAGCTCTTGATGTATGGTTAAGCACACTATTTGCCCTGAGTATTTGAAACATAGAATTTGTTTTAGCTTAGGAAGACAGGACTTTTGTGTAGTTATTACATTCTAGTTCCTTGTTTAGCCTGAGAAATATCAGTAACACTGTGACAATTTAGAGAAAGACTACATGGAGCCCTGGGTTTGTTTTTGTTGTGTTATTTTGCTTTGCTTTGTTTTCCAGTACTAAAGATCAAACCCAGGGCTTTGTACAGAGTTACACTCACAACTCCTGTTTACTTTTTTTTATGATTGGATCTCACGAAGATGCTGAGATGCCCAGAGTGCTGGGATTACAGGCATGCACCATCACGCCTGGAGAGCCCTGATATTTGAGTTCTCAGAGTAGATAGTGCAGAGCCCTGGAAGGGAAGGATATGGTTGTGGCTTTGCTATTTTAACACTCTCCCATTCTTCCTTCATTCTCTTTTTTCCCCTTATCTCCCCTCAGTTACTTCTTCCCTTGTTCCCTTCTTCCCATAAATATTTGCTGAGCGTATGCAATATAGTGTAGAATACCTTGATAAGCAAAACAGACATGGTTTTAGCCTTCAAGACACTTACAACCTAATGAAGGGGATAGATGTTAAACAAATATAATGGATATGGATTTTTGTCACAAAACTTGGACACAAGAAATGTCACATCACTTTTTTAAAAAATCAAATTAATTTTAGCCTAAGGAATATAAATGTCTGTTTGGAGTAGCCTGTGTTCCTTACTTGGGGCTTGCAAAATCCAAGAGTTGATGAGACCCTGGAACTTTGATACCTAGTAAATTTGAGAAAAGACCTCTGACTGGCAGGGCAACAATCCCAGTCAAAACCTGCAGTGTCCACTGGGAAGTGAGAGATTCTGCTGCTCTTTGAGTCATGATGCTATATTCAGTTTATGGTAATTTACTCAGAAGTACTTAAGTTTGAAGAGTGTGATGTAGGTGTGAATAAGTGCATCTGAATTAGTATCTTGAAGTTTGCCAAGTAACGAAAGAGATGTTGGAAATGCAGTCATCACTCAGTATCCACAGGAAATTGGTTCTAGGACCCCACAGAACCCCAAAGTCCATGGATGTAGAAATCCCTTATATAGAATGGTGAGGTATTTGCACATAGCCTATACACATTCTCCCATATATTTTAATGGTTTCTAGATTATTTACAGTGCCTAACAGTGTAAATGCTATGTAAATAGCTGTTTTACTGTATTATTTAGGAAATAATAATGAGAAAAAAAATCTGTACATGTTCAATATAGACATCATTGTTTTTAGACATTTTCAATCTCTATTCAATAGTATCGACAAATGCAGAACTTGTGGATATAATGGGTCAACTGTAATTTTCAATGGGTGACATTAGTAGATTTAAGATATCTCATTGGTTAGGAGCGATGCAACACCACAGCCCCAGCATGTGTAAGAGATAAAAATTCAAGTCTGATCATCCAAGCTGCTGTCCCACCCTTCTTTAATGCGCAGAAGAGCCTGTCGACAACCTCCTACACTGGAAGGCTCCCAGTGGAAAAGGTATTTGGGGAGAGAGAGATGAATAAGTAAAACATAGGAGATTTTTAGAGTAGTGAAAGTATTCCATGTGCTACTAGATTTATGGATCTGTGTCACTATACATTTATCAAAACCCATAGAAGGTACATAAAAAGTGAGCCACTGATTTAGCTCAGTGGGTCCAGTGCCTGCCTTGCAAGCACAAGGTCCCGAGTTCAATCCCCAGTACCAAAAAAAAAAAAGTGAGCCCCAATGTAAACTATGTATTGGATTGATAATGATGTATCAATGTCAGCTCATTGACTATAACAAATGTACTACACTGATGCTGGGATATTGATGGTGGGGAGGCTGGAATGTGCATGAAAAAAGGCCCTGTGGTAACTCAGTATACTTCCCACTTGGGTCTAAATGTGCTCTAAAAAATAAAATCAATTAATTTTTTGCTAAAAAGAGAAACCATAAAAAATTAATAGATGAATAATTAAATAGCTGATTAGACACAGAATTAATGATATAATTCATTAATAAGAATTATAAAGGAATTAAACACAATAAAACACAGAAAAACCAAAGACACACACCTAAATACATGTTTATACTTATATTTAATATATAGAAATGAAGTTCAGAGAAACAGAGATGAGGATGAGAAGGGCA
The DNA here is from genome assembly GCF_053883595.1 of Heterocephalus glaber. NCBI lineage: Eukaryota > Metazoa > Chordata > Mammalia > Rodentia > Bathyergidae > Heterocephalus > Heterocephalus glaber. The sequence continues at coordinate 1,805,568 of NW_028258471.1, read as the reverse complement.
ACATATGTCTGCTCAAAGTTTCAGAAGCACAGAAGGAATTATAGAAAGAATGAAGGAGTGCAACATTTGAAGAGATTGGGGAAAGAATATTCCAGAATGTTCTATGTATTCTCAAATCAAGAAGTACGTGAATTCCAAACAGGATAAATAAACATAAAGGCACATCTAAATACATCATAGTAATTAGAAGAAAGCTTCAGATAAAGAGACTATCTTAAAAACAGCCAGAGACAAGACAAATTATTTGCAAGGGAGAGGCACATGGACTGATTGCTGGTTCTTCAAAGCCAACAGTAGAAGCCAATGTGGAATGATTTCTCCAATGTGCTGAGTGAAAACAATAAATGTGAACCTAGAAATTTATCCTTCAAACACTGCCTTTCAAGAACACAATTGAAATATTTCAGCAGAACAAATCCTGAGATTCTCAATAAGGAATTTCTAAAGGGTATATTTAAAGGAGGAAAGTTATTCCATGCTGGGGATGATTCCAAAAGAAAATCGAAAACACAAGAAGAAATGTTTAAAAAATAGATAATATGATAATCATATAGGCAACCAGAAACAAACATTGATAAATTAAAATTATATCAAAAGTAATATGTAATTTGTGAACTTTAAAAAGATAGGGCTAAAGACTGGGGCTGTACCTCAGCAGTAAAAGATCTGCCTAACACACACTAGGCCCTGGGTTCAATCCCCAGTAATGAAAGGGGAAAAAAATTGGCTATGATACCAGTAAAAAAAAAAAAAAATGCATAAATTCAGAGAGAAAGGATAATGTGGCTTTCAAATTTCTAGCGTTCTTTTATTCTGGATGAAGAAAAATGTATTAGCTAGAATGCGGCTTATTTCAGTAAAATTTCAAGGGTAGCTGCTAAAATTATAGAAATTACCAAAGCCAGAGTTGTTCTTTAACAGTATCAAGCTAGAAATTATATAGATACATATATGTATCTATATAATTAATAATATATAATTAATATATATATAATTATAAGAAAAAGATTTAAAAGCCACTAATAATAAAACCTTTATTCCAATAAATGAGAAAATATAAACAAAATGAAAAACTTCCTAGAAATACATAACATCAAAATCAAAAGCCTAAATAGTCCTCTAACACTAAAGTAGAATGAGTAATTAAAATCTTCTGCTGAAGAAAATGTTTAGACCTATATGTTGTTTTCGGACAAATATTCAAGAATCAGATTTTTTCCAATTTTATTCATAGTCTAGTATAACCTCAATACAAAATTCAGATAAGGCTGGTACAAGAAAGGAAAATTTTAAGTCAGTAGCATATATAAATAAAGATGCAAAAATCCTGAACAAAATATTAACAAATGAAATCCAGAATGAATAATAAAGACTTTCTATATTTACCAAAGTGGTTTATCCCAGAAATGCAAGGATATTTTAACACTATTAATGCAATTCACCACACTGACAGATTAAAACGGAAAAACTATATAAACATCCCAACAGATGCAAAAAAGTTTTTTGATAAAAATATTACATTTATTCTTGCTAAAAACTCAGCAAACTTGACATAAAAAAATAAATTCTCTAGTTTGACAAATATAACTACTAAAAGTCCTATAGCAAACATCTTACTCCAACTGCTTTGCAGAGTATCTTCTTAATAAATAGAAACAAGACAAGCTAGAAGTACTTCTTTTGTAAACAGGAATAAAAAATGGATGTCTGCTATTTCACCACTCCTACTTAATAATGTCCTGACCTATGCAAAAAGAAAGACAAGGAAAAAAGCCAGGCGTGGTAGAGCAAAGCTGTAATCCTAGCACTTGGGAGGCTAAGGCAGGAGGATCACCATAAGCCTGGGCTATATACTGAGTTCAAGGCCAGCCTGAACTACATAGTGAGATCCTGTCTTGAAAGAAAAAAAAAATTTTTAAAGTGGGGATGTAGCTCAGTGAAAAGGGCCTGGGGGATGGGGATTTAGCTCAGTGGTGCCGCCGCCTGCCCTGCAAGGGCAAGGACCCAAGTTTGATCCCTGGTACCAAAACAAAAGAAAAAAGAAAAGGGCCTGGGTTCAATCCTCAGTCACGCACACACACACACACACACACACACACACACACACACAGACAAGAAAGAGAAATACAAAGTATAAAAATTGGAAAGGAATAAAACTGTCATTATTTGCCAATGTTATAAACCCCTAGAGAGCAAAAACATACTCATTTTTATTTCTTTGTTTATTTTAGAGACAGTGTCTTGCTATATTGTCCAGGATGGTCATTTTTCGAGTGACTAGAATAGTTTTACATACCCACAAGATGATCTTTAATGGCATATGTTTGCAATGCCTAATGCATTTGTTTGGGGGACTTGGCGCATAGGAATCATACCTGGGTCATCTTCATCCCCCTTCACCCCCTTTTCTACCTTCTCCCCTCCCTCTTCCTCTTGATCCTCTTCCCCATCTCCAAAACGTCTGCCTCTCTGTTCCCTACTATCACGCCTTTATGTTACTCTTCAATTAATTTATATTTTGGGTTTCTCATTTAAGAGAAACCATGTGATATTTAACTTTCTGTCTTTTTTCCTGAAAATGATATCATTTCATTCTTCCTTGTGGCTAAGTAAAATTCCATTCTGTATATCTACCACATTTGCTTTATCCATTCATCTGTTGATGAGCATCTAGGTTGTTTCCAGAGATTAGCCATTGTAAATTGTGCTTCTATAAATGTGGGTATGATTTTTAAAAGGTCAACATACAAAAATAAGTATACTTCTATACATTAATAATAAGCACCAAGGGGCCCAGGATTTAGCTCAGTGGTTCTGCCGCCTGCCTCGCAAGCGCAAGGTCCCAAGTTTGATGCCCAGCACCGAAAATAATAATAATAATAATAATAATAATAATAATAAGCACCACAAAATGTAAATTTTTTCAAGTTACCATTTCTCATTGTACTGTTAGGTCTATTTTTATATATATTTGAAATTTTAAAAAATTAATAAGGAAGAAATATTGAACAAATAATTATTAAAAGAAAATAGAAATATAGCTTTTATAGGAGCCAAAAAATGAAATACCTAGGAATAAATCTAATAAAGTAGAGGGCTGGGAATTTAGCTCAGTGGTTCTACTGTCTGCCTCAAAAGCACAAGGTCTGGAATTCGAACCCCAGTACCAAAAATAAAAAATTTAATAAAGTAGATAATAACCTTAGTGAAGAAAATTACAAAACTGTATTTCAAAAGTCATTAAGAAATAACAAAATAAAATAGAAATCCATGTTCATGGAGATAGAGACCCAAAATCATAAAGAGATCAGTTGTTAGCTTGGCCGCATGGGGCCAAGCGGTTGCAGGCTGACTGGGACCTGCTTCCTCTGGCTTGCTCCACCAGCTTGCAACCCGGACAGGCTTGCGACCCGGACAGGGTGAGGACCCCCCCCGCCCCCCCCACCCCCCGGCACGCACACCAGCCACCAGCTTGGCCACAAGGGCGCCTCCACCAACAGGGCCCGCCCCCCCGCCCCCCCCCCCCGCCTCTGACCTTTTGGCGGTGCAGGTAATTGGTTCCACACTACAGAGGCACAGGGGGACATAAAAGCCATTGTCCTGAGCTGCAGAAGTGAACAACAGAGAGAGGCCCTCGCTCAGGCTCCCTGATGAAAACTGAAGCCCACTGGAAAAGTGAAGAGAATCTCTGCAATAAGGGCACACCAGACCACGGTACTAGGTAAGTTGGAGGGATCATTACCTCTCATTGGAACCTGGACTATCTTCAGGGGAAGGGCAGCTGGAACCTGCACTAGAACCTTGGAGAGTTCAACCCTGCAGGAGGATAGGGAGCTCAGCTTGGGACTTGCAGCCAGAAATCTACCTGAATCTCACGGGTCTGGGACTGGCTTGCTGAGACTCATTGACTTATAACTGCACACTGCTGCCCACGTTGTCTATTGTGACGGCAGAGACATACCTTGAAGGAGGCTCTTCATTTGTATCTTTTATTTGTTATTTTCAAAATTACCACAGTTTTTTTTTTGCTCTTATTTTTAATATGTTTTTTTCTTTTCTAATCTTTTAAAATTTTATTTTTCTCTTTTTTCTTTCTCTTCTATTTTCTTTCTCTCTTTCTCTCTGCCATGCTGCCTTGCTTTCCCACATTGTTCTTCATCTCCCCTTTGTGTTCCTCTTCTGGCCCTAATTTATATTTCTTCTTTATTTGTCTTTTCTTCTCTTTCCTTATCTTGCCTGTACTCTCTGGCCTCACTGCTCAACTTCCCCTATCCTTCCACCTACCTATTCCTCCATCCCCAAGTCCTTCTAACTCCCCATCCTGAAGGGTAAAGTTCCCATATTGAAGAGTTTATCCAATATAAGCATATGTTGGGTTGCTCCTTAATTTAGATTTAATTCACAGAGTTAAAGGTGATAGAGTAATAACTACCACAAATTGTCATTTTCTAAGATGTACTTGATGCTATGGTGTTGCTGATTGTATCACTTGGGCTAAGGTGTTGTGATTGATCTAATCAGTTGTCCTTCCTGGTATAATGAAAATGAGATAGCCTCAGAGCCATTAGAGATTCAAAACCTAAAGACCAGATATATCTGGAAGACACCACTGAGAAGCAATCATTCCATAAGGGTTCTAAATACATCAACAAAGATACTTACAATAAGCAACTTCAAAATATCAACCCAGGAACTAAACCAAGGACAGTACCAAAAACAAAAATGAGAAGACACTTAAGCAAGTCACAAAATCAGACTTCCACCCCACAAAAGGGAAATTCTGGGGGAAATGAGGTAGAAAAGTCTGATGATCAATCACCTGCACACCCTGAACTGATAGCACAAGAAGTAACAAAATAGATGAATGAGGCTCTAGAAAAATTCAAAGCAGAAATAATCTCCCACATAACTACAGAAATGGTGAGCAGAGTGAAAGACATGATTAGAGGCTCTAGAACAGAAACATAAAAAAAATAGATGAGATCAGAAACATGCTGGAAGCCAAGAATGCCCAGCATAAGAAAGAAATGGAAACCATGATCGCCCAACATAAGAAAAAAATGGAATCCATGAAACAGATTCAAACAGATATTCAGGAGATTAAAAACTCCACTGAAACTATCCACAGCAGATTAAGGGAATCTGAAGATAGAATATCAGATATAGAAGACAGGATTGCGGTTAAGGACCATGAAAACAGAGATTTCTTCAAAATAGTAAGGGACCACAAGAAATCAATACAGCAGCTGCTAGATTATGCAAAGAAGAATAAGATAAGACTGATAGAAGTCCATGAAAAAAAAGGAGAAAGTACAATTGACATAAAAAAAAAACTGTTCACAGCCGGGGATTTAGCTCAGCAGTTTCGCCACCTGCTGCGCAAGCGCAAGGACCCGAGTTAGATCCCTGGTACCAAAAACAAAAAAAACAAAAAACTGTTCACAGAAGTAATAGTAGAAAACTTCCAGGACAGAGGTTGAGAATTGGACATACAGATAAGTGAGCCATATAGAACTCCACCTAGCCACAATCAAAAAAAAATCTACACCTAGACATATAATAGCCAAGATCCCAGAAACCCAACAGAAGAACAAAATCCTACAGGCAGTTAGAGAAAAGAAACAAATCACCTAGAAAGGAAAGCCCATCAGAATCACAGCAGACCTCTCAACACAAACGCTCAAATCAAGGAGAGCCTGGAGTGAAGTATTTCAAGCCCTAAAAGAAAATAACTTCCAACCTAGACTGTTGTATCCTGCAAAATTATATTTCAAAATCAATGGGGAACTCAGATACTTCCATGACAAACACCTAAGAAATTTCATGAACACCAAACCAGCACTCCAAACAATTCTAAGCAATATCCTAGAAAAAGACAACGAGGGTCACAACTCCATGAGGCCCAACAAAGGGAAGCCACCAGGCAAGGTATGAAACTAAAGGGAAAGGGGGACAAAAATAAGAAATAAAAGAGCCAACAAAAGTAAAACATCATGACAAGGATGAATAAATATCTATCAATAATAACTATCAATGTTAATGGCCTCAATTCACCAATCAAAATAGACCGACAGAATGGATTAAGAAGCAAAATCCAGCAATATGCTGTATACAAGAAACACACCTAACTCAAAAAGAAATTCATAGACTGAAAGTAAAAGGATGGAAAACAGTTCTCCATGCAACAGGAACCCAGAAAAAAGCAGGGGTAGCAATCTTATTTGCAGACAAAGTAGATTTCAAACCAAAACTAATTAAGAGAGACAAAGATGGTCACTACATCCTTGTGAAGGGAACAATCCAAAATATATATGCACCAAATACAAATGCCCCCAACTATACAAAACAAATATTAATGGACATGAAAAACCAAATAGGCACTAATACAATTGTAGTGGGGGACCTCAGTACCCCACTATCACAAATGGACAGATCAACTAGACAAAAAAAATTAACAACAAAATTCTAGAACTGAACCAAGCTATTAAACAAATGGACTTAATAGATATTTACAGAGTGTTCCATCCCACAAAGTCAGAATGAACACACATTCTTTTCGGCTGCACATGGGTCATTCTCCAAAATAGATCATATGCTAGCTCATAAGACATGTCTAAGTAAATGTAAAAGAACTGAAATTACCCCCTTTATATTATCAGACCATAGTGCAATAAAATTGGAGATCAATAACATAAGAAACTGCAAAACTCCCACAAACAAATGGAAATTGAATAACACCCTCCTGAACAACCACTGGGTCACAGAGGAAATTAAAGAAGAAACTAGACAGTTTCTACAAATAAATGATAATGCCAGTACAACATACGGGAATCTGTGGGACAGAGTGAAAGCATCTCTAAGTGAGAAAATCATAGCAGTGAATGCCCATATTAGGAAAACAGAGAGAACTCAGATAAATAACCTAATGCAGAACCTCTAGCTCCTAGAAATGGAAGAGAATAACAAACCCAAAGCTCACACAAGAGAGGAAATTATAAAGATCAAAGCAGAAATCAATGCAATGGAGACTAAGAGAACAATACAAAAAATTAATGAATCAAAGAGATGGGTTTTTTTTTACTATTTTATTTTTTATATCCTTTTATTGGTACATTTTAGGTGTACAAGATAAAGACATTCATCATTGGAGATATGAACCAAGAGTTGGTTTTTTGAAAGAATAAATAAAATCAATAAACCTTTAGCCAACCTTATCAAAAAATGGAAAGAAAAGGCTCAAATCCAAGCAATTAAGAACAAAAAAGGTGAAGTCACAACAGACCCAGTAGAAATCCAGAGGATCATCAATACCTACTTTGAGAACCAGTACTCTAATAAAATGGAAAACACAGAAGAAATGGACAGATTCCTAGATACATATGAATTGTCAAAGTTAAATGAAGATATAGAAATTCTAAACACCCCAATTACAGTGAGTGATATTGAAAATGTAATAAAATATTTACCAACAAAGAAAAGCCCAGGTCCTGATGGCTTCACTGCTGAATTCTACAAGACATTTAAAGAAGAACTATTGCCATTACTCTTTAAACTCATCAAAGAAATTGAAAGGGAAGCAAGGCTTTCAAATTCATTCCTGGAAGCCAGTGTTACTTTGATTCCAAAGCCAGGGAAAGACCCAACCCAAAAAGAGAACTACAGGCCAATCTCCCTAATGAACATAGATGCAAAAATCCTCAACAAGATACTGGAAAACAGAATACAGAGGGTCATGAAGAAGATCATACACCCTGGCCAAGTTGAATTTATCCCAGGGATGCCAAGATGGTTCAACATTCATAAATCAATAAATGTAATACACTGTATTAACAGAGTCAAGGACAAAAAACATATGATCATCTCAATACATGCAGAAAAGGCATTCAACAAAATCCAACACCCATTCATGATAAAAACCCTACAGAAAATTGGAATAGAAGGTCTTTATCTCAACCTGATTAAGGCTATCTATGAAAAACCAACAGCCAACATCATACTAAATGGTCAAAAACTCAAAACTTTCATGCTAAAATCAGGAACAAGACAAGGATCCCCACTATCACCACTCCTGTTCAATATAGTTCTAGAAACATTAGCCACAGCAATTGGAAAAGAGAAAGAAATAAAGGGAATAAAGATAGGAAAGGAAGAAGTTAAACTGTTATTATTTGCTGATGATATGATGCTTTACATAGAAGACCCAAAAAATCTCCACCAAAAGACTTCTAGACTTGACAGATTCAGTACAGTAGCTGGATATAAGGTCAACACTCAAAAAACAACAGCCTTCTTATACACAAATAGCAGACTCACTGAGAGAGAAATTAGAGGAATAATTCCTTTTACTATAGCATCCAAAAAAATGAAATATCTAGGAATCAATCTAAAAAAGGAAGCAAAAGACCTCTACACTGAAAACTACAGCACCTTGAAAAAGGGGATTGAGGAGGATATAAGAAAACGGAAAGACAGCCCTTGTTCCTGGGTAAGAAGAACCAATGTAGTGAAAATGGCCATACTTCCAAAACTACTATATAGATTCAATGGAATGCCAATTGAAATTCCAACAATATACTTCACAGAACTAGAGAAAACAACCCAAAAATTCATTTGGAACCAGAAGAGACCTAGAATATCCATAGCAACAGAGACATGGCAGGGGGTATCACAATACCCAACTTGAAACTATACTGCAAAGCTGCTGTGATAAAAATAGCATGGCACTGACAAAGAAACAGACCTGAGCATCAATGGAATAGATTAGAAGATGCAGAAACAACTTCAGACATACTCAGTCACCCCATCTTTGACAAAGGAGCCAACCACCCTCATTGGAGGAAAGATAGCCTATTTAATAAATGGTGTTGGAAAAACTGGATTTCAACCTGCCAGAGATTAAAACTAGACCCATACCTATCACCATGCACTAAACTAAAATCGAAGTGGATCTAAATATTAAGACAGGAACACTAAACTTGCTGGAAGATAAGTTAGGTAGAACTCTTGAAGACATTGGCATAGGAAAAGACTTTATGAACAAAACCTCAATAGCACAGGAACTAGCAGAAAGAATCAACTACTGGGATTTCATCTTATTAAAAAGCTTCTGCACTGCAAGAGAAACCACCAACAGAGCTAAGAGACAACCTACAATGTGGGGAAAATTTTTTAGCAGCTGTACCTCAGACAAAGGACTACTATCTAGATTATATAAAGAATTGAAAAAATCAGACCTCCCAAATTCAAAGACCCAATTCAAAAATGGGCATCTGAAATGAACAGACATTTCTCAGACAAAGAAGTAAAAGCAGCAAATAAAAATATGAAAAAAGGTTCAACATCACTGGTCATTCGAGAGATGCAGATGAAAACAACACTGAGATTCCACCTCACCCCAGAAAGAATGGCTGCTATCAAGAAATCAACTAATAACAAATGCTGGCAGGGGTGTGGGGAGAAAGGGACCTTTCTCCATTGTGGGTGGGAGTGCAGACTGTTGTGACCACTGTGGAAATCAGTGTGGAGATACCTCAAAGAACTAGGGCTGGAGGTCCCATTTGACCCAGTTATTCCCCTGCTGGGGATATTCCCAAAAGAATTAAAAGAATCATACCACAGTGATATATGTACACCCATGTTTATAGCAGCACAGTTTGTAATAACTAAAGCTTGGAAACAGCCCAAGTGCCCATCAACTGGAAACTGGATAAAGAAGATGTGGGGTTTTTTTATAAAATGGAGTACTACTCAGCCATAAAGAATGAGAAACTAGAGTCATTTATAGCTACATGGATACACATTGAGGCCATACTCTTAAGTGAAATAAATAGGACACACATGTGTAAATACCAAATAGTTTCTGTAGTATGAGAAACTGGAAATGTAAATAAGGACTAAAAGGATTAATAATGAATAATTGATACTTTGAAATAGGAAAAGGTCCAAAGGGGTAGGGGTGGTGGGAGGAGATGGGGAAAGGAAAGAATGGAAAGGAAAAATTTTGAGAAAAGAAAAAAAATGGAAACGAAGTATGTAAATAGGGAAGGGTGGAGGGGTGAAGGGCGCACAGGTAATGGGGAAAAAATAAGACCCAAGATACATCATGTACAGGTACAAACACCCAATGATAAATGTAAACATATTGTATACCTAAAATGTACCAATGAAAGAATTTAAGAAAAAAAAAAAGATCAGTTGTTCTCCAGGTGACTTAATCTATATCAGTTTGTATTAAGCCTGCCCAGACCCTTGCTACAGCAGAGTAAGGCCAGCTTCTTACACAGAAGACAAGGACCACATCTGTGACCCTCCCTAACCTCCAGAGAAATTTCTTCAAAATTCCCTCTCTGTGCCCATTGTACATGCTTCACCATGGTGGCAGTAACATGTCCTGAACTAAAAGCCCAGACATAAACCCAGGGTGTGCTTCCTCAACCCTGGCACTACTGGCCTTCGGGTCAGGATAGTTCTGCTTCAGGATCTGTCCTGTGCATGCTCACATGTGTATCAGCATCTCAGCTTCTATTCACTGAACTCCAGTAGCCACGCCCCCCCCCACACCAATTGGGAAAATCAAATGTCTCTAGACATTGCCGAATATCCCTTGTAGAGCAAACTCACCTCCATTAAGCACTACAGGTTTATTGTACAATGTGACAATGGAATACATTCTCCCTCATTTACCCTTCTCTCCACTGAACTTTCATCAATTACCAAATGAGAAATTCCAAATGGAAGGAAACAGCCATCAAATTGAAGCCAGAAGACAAAAATGGAATGCCTTTAAAATTGTAAAGAGATATGATTTCCAGCTGTAATTGAGAATGCCAGTCATCATAGTATTCTTATTTCTCTTCCTGTAACTAAACTTTGATAGGCTATGCTCCCAGCCTCCTTTCATTTGGGAGGCCCATGTAACTGAGTCTTGATCAATGGGATGGGAAGGGAGGTGACATACACTCCTTCGGGGCCAGTCCTCCGAAACCTTTCCCATGACTCTCCATGTTCTCTTCCCTTGTCACCTTTGTTACCTGTTTTCAGATTACCTAGATGAGGCCCCAATACACTGATGGAGTCTCCAGAGATGAAGCCGAGATCCCTAAATTACCATGAAGGAAGCTGCCCAACAAACACCTGTGCTTAATAATTAATTGAGCAAAACTGCATATTCAGCTATTGAAATTTGTCAGCCTATGAGATGTATTTAAAAATATGATGAATGCTTAAAATTTTTTAATGTATTACAGTAAAAGACATCTTGCAACTAATCCCCCTTAAAATATCCCCCTTGCTTTGAACACACTTATCCCATCCTTCTTGCCATTTTCTGAAGCAGTTCTGGAAGACCTCTTTCATGAATGTCTTTAGTTGCACTGTCATAGTTGTCTGGATATCCTGAATTGATTAAAATGTTTACTTCTCATGGTCATTTTGACTTTGGGGAAGAGCCAGAAGTCTCAGATTGGTTAATAAGGTGGACACAGACATACCATGTTTTTAAGAGCCTGTCTTCCCATTGGATGACACTTGGTAGCAGGGTTCAGGACTTCCAGAAAAAGCAAATAGAGTGTATACTCCATCAAAATAAGGGAATTAGCTTCCCATGGTGTCACACACCTGTAGTTCCAGCACTCTGGAAGCTATGGCAGAATTGTAAATTCAAGCCTAGGCTGGATTAATAAAACTTATCTAAAAAAAAAATTTTAAAGGACTGAAGATGTAGTTTAGGACAAAGGCTCTGGATTCAATCCCAGCACTACAAAATAAAATAGAAAAATTTAAAAGCTGGGGGAGGGGTAGATAAGACTAGAATCCTTGTGGCTAGGAACCTGATACAGGAGCCAGATGAAAGGAATCCCCAGGATGATGGTGAAGAAGTATCGGACTTGGAGAGCAACCAAAACAGATCAGCATATAAGGACAAGGGTTCCAGAAGAGACTTTCAAGGGGGGAAAATGGAATTGGTAGGTTACCTTAAACCTTTGATTATAGAGAAATATTCTTGTACAGCTCTAGTAGAGAGTCTGGAACTACACTGTGACAAATGCTTAAGAAATCAAAGAAACACAAAAACTGAGGCAATCAGCTCCAGGGGGGAAAAAGGGTGAAAGAAAAGATAATCATAATACATGCTGAGATTTAACTATAAATAGTACTTAGGTATTCATAATAACATTTATCCTCAATACTGATTTACTCCCAAATTTTATATATATATACATATATATATATATATATATATATATATATATATATATATATATATTCAATTTTGGGGGGCGTACAGGGGATTGAACTCAGGACCTTGCACTTCCGAGGCAGGTGGTGGAACCACTGAGCTAAATCCCTGGCCCGTATATATATGTATATACAGGAAGAATGGAAGAAAGGAAAGTGTTCTGGGAGGGGAAATGGGGAATCAGAAGATAGAGAGGTAAATTCTTATCTTCCATAGAGAATTGTCCCTGGATAATATTGTCTTAGTTACTTTTCTCTTGCTGAGACAAAATACCCAACACCCAAAGTTAAAGGAGGAAAGGTTTATTTGGCTCACAGTTTGTAAAGATTTCAATGTATAGTTGGTGGTTCTAAGGTAGGGTGGCATGGCAGAGGGGAATCACAGAGGAGAAATAGTCCATGGCAAGCAGCCAGAAGACAGCAAAGCAGCAAGCAGCAGCAGCAACCTGCCTCTGCCTTTTATTCCTTCCAGGCTACCCACATTTTGAGTTGTGCCACCCATATCCAGGGTGGGCCTTCCCATTATCCATACCCAGAACTATTCTAAACCAATAAGTAAGCTGATTTAGTAATCACACAATGTAATCCCAGCATCGCACAATTTAATCCCAGAATCATACAACTTAATCCCAGTATTCTTACCCTAGATTCCAGCCACTTCCCAAAACTCCCAGCAATGAGTTAATAAATAATAAATAATAGGCTTTGGGGGGGACATCTAGGCACAGCCATAACAAATACCTAAAATTGAAAAATTATAAAATAGCAGCTATAAGAATGTTATTTAGAACAATGAGGCAAATTGCCCCCCTTCCTTCCCCCCCCAAAAAGATAATAGCTAAAGGTAATAGAAATAGTGTTTATGGGGGAAAAAAATCAGGGTAAGAAGGCTAGAGAGGTATCTGCTATTCTTTGTTATTAGCCATTCGGTATTATTTGATTTTTTATTGTATATATTACTTTGTTTCAAAATTAAAGATTGGAAATGAGAGAGAGAGAGAGAGAGAGAGAATTGGGCTTCTCAGAAAAAAAACAGTCAATAAGGATATGAAAATGCTTTCACTTTGAATCAAAGAAATTAAAATTAAATCGCTGATTTTTACCTATCAAAGCAGAAAATAATTTTTAAAAGAATGATAACATCCAATGTCAGGTACGGGACAAATGCATCTTCTGCCACACAAACTTGGGCTAACCTTTTGAGAGGTCAGTGTGGCTTCTGTCATCTACCACTCTGCCAAGCGCATTCCAAACAGGCATGGCAGACACTGCCTGTCAATCACAACTCTTTCCAGGTGAGCTTACAGAAGAGCTTTGGAATCTTTCTCAGTACAGCACTCAAGATAGCCACAACCAATTGATCAGAATTAACATGTAAGGTTAAACTATATTCCATCCTGGGATAAAAACACAAGCTAAAATGAACTAGTGTGTAGAGTTTGAGGCCAAAGCTCTAGTGCTACTGCTCTACAGGAGGGGCCATCCTAGGGAGCCATGGGTGAAGGTAACTTGAATACAGCAGGGAAGGAAGCAAGGTACATGTCTTGTAGTGCATTAGTAAAATGAGAGAGCTGATTGCATGAACAAAATGTTTCTAGAGAGGGTAGCATCATATGTAACCTGCTTGCCAGGACAGTCCATGAGGTTAGAAGAGGAAGAATCATTTACCTCCTGGAGCCCTCCCATCTTCCATCTGTCACTGTCAAAGTCTACCCCATGGGCATTAGTCACTCCCACCTGTCTGGACTGGTTGTCTCTCCAGGCAGCCACTGGAAGTGCCACATGCTCTGGGGGTCCAGTCCAGCCTGAGGACAGGCACAGCATGTTTTCTTTCAGGGACAGGGCTGGTAGCTGGGCTTCCGAGGGCAGCTAGATCAGAAAAGCAAGGGGAAGCAGGACCCAACAGACTTGGGATAGTGCACAAACCAGTGTTGATACAAGCATGATTTTTTGCAAAATTTTTAAAAGTATATGTGTAATATAGTGACATGCAGTTAATTGCATAGGGAAGTTTGAAAGGGGATACCTGAGGACTATACCTAAAAATGTTTATAGGGATTACATATAAGTAATTGTTTTTCTTTCTTGCTTTTTGTTTGTTTGTTTATCTTTTTTTTTAGTTTTGCTGCAATAAACTTTTCCATATAACATAAAGAAGAGGAAATAAATGTTGGTAATTATAAATCAGATTTTAAAGAATAATATTATCAAATAAATCACAACAAAATGAATGGAATTATACTTATAAGCAAAATGTAAAAGTACAAATGACCTGCAAAGCTGGGCATGCCTAAAATCCCAATACTCTGGAAACCTGAGACAAGAGGATAACAAATTCAAACCCAGTCTGGGAAATTTAGTAACTTAATGAGATCTTGTCTCAAAATAAAAATTTTGACATGGGTTGGTGATATCGGTGATGGTGGAGGCTCTAGGTTCGATCCCCAGTATCACACACACACACACAAAAAAATCCCACAAAAATTTTGTAACATAGGATGGAGTATGGGGAATGATAAACACCAAATAGAAAAATAGAACAATAAAATGAATAGGAAATCCATAAAAGAAAAAACTAAATGTACGTGTGAAAAATGATTGCAATTAGAACCACAAAACACCATTATTTAGCCCATCAAACTCTCAAACATTTTAAATGCTAATACCCAGTGTTGCTCAGGGTGCAGAGGAAAACTCTCCATACACCATTAGGGCACACAAGCTGGGAACCCTTTCTGAAGGGCACTTTGGAATACACAGAGCTAGAGCTGAGTCATTCTCCTCCTCCAGGTGATGTGTTGAAGCCCTTGCTCCATGGTACAGAGTTTGGAGATGGGCCATGGAAGCAAGTAATTAAGATTAAATTAGTCATAGGGTGAGGTCCTAATCAGATAAGACTGGTGTCCTTGTTAGAGGAGGAAAAGACACCAGAGATCTGCCTGCAGCCACACGCAAAGGAAAGGCCATATGAGGACAAAGGCAGTCTGCAAGCCAGGAAGTGAGCCCTCATCAGAAACTAAACATTGCTGGGATCTTGGTCTTAGACTTTCCAGCCCCTGAACTGTGAGAAAATAAATTTCTACAGTTGAAGCCACTCAGTGAAGGATATTTTGTTGTTAGCCCAGGCAGACAACTACAAATAGCAAAAGATTTTCAAATACACATGCCGTTTAGCCAAGCAATTCCACTTCTGGGAACTTAGCCTAAGGAAATAAACAACAAAGAATTTTCTGCAAAATTTAGCATTGTTTCTATTAGTGAAAATTGATAAAGAAGCTACTCATAATAGAGTATAACATATACATGTATAATTAATTTTAAGTCATGAGGTAAGAAACATCATTTTATGATATTTTTCTAAGTGGAAAAAAGCAAATTATAAAACAGGATGTGTCATATGATCTGACATGTTTATACAGTGCAGTAGTTTAAAATGTGTACTTTGGTGTGTCCCTGGGGTATAGCTTAACTCATATGTACTAGATGTATGACTTTGGGTAAGCGCCTAACCACAGTAGTTGAGATCTTAGCTTTCTCCACCCAATAAAGGTAACCAGCACCACCTATGATGATTAATTCATATATAGAAATTAGACTATTACAATGAAGGACTACTGAAAATGGCAGTAAAATGGGTGCTCGTCAAATTGGGTAATTGTCAGAGTACTCAGCAGAAGGGATATTCATCAGGTTGGGTACTAAGCAGAGTGGGTACTCAGCAGATACTCATCAGGATGAGCACTCAGCAAAATGAGTACTTATCAGGGTGGGTACTCAGCAGAGTGGGTACTCAGCAGGGGGGTACTCAGCAGATACTCGTCAAGATGAATACTTATCAGGGTGGGTACTCAGCAGAGTGTGAACTCAGGGTCAAAGGATTCAGATCTGGCTCTGGCTGCCTCCACTAAGTGTGTGACCTTGGCAGGCCACCTCACCTCTCCTACTTTCAGGGTCTGTACCTATGAAATGATGACCTCGACTAGCTGAACTCTGAGGCTCCTGTGGTTCCTGCCTCAGAGGACAAGAGTCTGTGTCTATTGGCAAGGGGAGACATCATGGCTTTAAGCAACTCAGAGTGCCTCCTCCTCTGGAAGCCAATGGTTGTCCCTACCTTTTGTGGAAGAAGAGATTTTTACTTAGGCAATTCTACCGTTTCCCATGTGAGAGTGGCAGCAATTTTCAGAACTGCGGGTTACAAAAATATATCACTGCAAAAAGCTACTAAGCATTCAGCCTTGCTCTTAAATTAATTTCTATTTTAATTAAGCCCAATAGCAACCTCATTTACTTGAAAAATAGTAACATACATTGGAGACACTTCATTTGTCTTGCCCATGGGGTGCTCCGTGTTCTAGCCCACCCCTTGCAACTGCTCCAAGCCCACCATTTGAGAACTTAACCGTGTTTGGGGTGCTGGAGTCTCCTTCCAGAGGTGGTTTCTAGCTTTCTTCTGTCCTGAGCAAAGAATTGGTCAGGACAGGTGCAAAGGGTAGCGAGGTTTTTACATTTATTAAAGGAAAAAGAAAGAGAGAGAGGCGGGGGTCGGGGGGAGGAGTGGGGAGAGAAATGCTCTGTGGAGCAAATGTGGGCCATGTAAAAGTAGGAAAACAAGTACACTCTACAGGGAAGAAATTGGCCACTATGAAAGACAGCACAATGGCCCAGAGCTCAGCGTTAACTGTTCTTTTGTATCTCCCACACCTCGGGCTGACATCTGGTCTGGGTTGCCCTACGGAAAATTTGCTAGAGCTCTCTGGAGGAAATGAAGACAGCACTCTGATTGGGTAACTGTTCTGCGCATGCGTCCTGGAATTTTGAAATTAACAGGTCATGCTTCCTTGGCCTCCTTTGCCACGTCCTAGTCTCCGGCCTCAGAACCACTCAGTGGAGGGCAATGTGGGAACTACTAAACCACAGGAAAGTGTCTCGAGGCTCCACAGGGAGGTGGGGTATCTTGCTTTCTGTGCCCTGGAGGAGCAGTGTACTTATAGCCACAAAAAGACCCAGCCTGGCCAGAGTGCCAAGCAGCCTTTTGACACCTCTGTAGCCTCTAGGCACCCATGGGTCTTGCGAGGGGAGCCCTCTGCCCCGGAAGTGGGAACCATCCGCCTGCAGAAGCATTAGAAGATAACTAATAACTTTTATCATCAAAGAGAGACATTACCCTGAATTCAGAGGAGAGAAATCATATTCTTCATTATAATTGTTGAGTATGCAAGGCAGAAGATTGCTACAGAAAACACTGGAACCTGTGCTTGAAAAGATGTAGTTTCCAGTCATTGAATGTGAAAATAGTCCCAAGTTCAAAGAATTGCTATTAGTAAGATAATTAAAGGCTCCTGGTAAACTCCAAATACTAGGGAAATGTTCACCATTATTATTACGGGGCGGCGGGGGGGGGGGGGGGGGGGGTTAACATGGAATAGTTCTAAGTTTAAAAGCATTTGCTTTTCTGTGTCTGTAAAAGTCTGGCAACCCAGATAAAAACCTTTTCATAGCATACAAAAATGACCAGTTTAATCCCCAGTAAAACGCTGGCTTGTCTGTCAGGCTGTCAAGGAACCTTGTGTGCATAAGAATGATCTATAGAAGCCTGAAGGTTGTTTGTAAAACCTCAAGTGCGGACTTACCTTGAGCCATTTCAGATGAGCTATTCAAAATGCATCCAAGGAATCTGTTTGCTCTGATAGACTAGAATAACAAAGAGGAGGGCTTGATTTCCCCTGCTGTAGAGGAGACGTCTCCATTGTTGTATACCTTCCTCTAGTCCACAAAGCTCTTTGTTCATACTTAACAATATTACTTGAAGCTGGAAATTTGCATTCAAATTGATATGCTAGGGAAGAACATGTTTGTTACTTTACAAAACACTCCAAGCATTCGCGGGCAGAAATGAAACCTAGCAGTTTTGTTTGTATGCAGGCTTTCCTAGAATTTAAAGGCATATTTATCCTTTCCGAAAGAATAATTAATTATTCATATTGTACATGTGGCGGTAAGTTCTTAAAAGTGGATTCCTAGCTGAATGAATCATCAGATACTTACTTGGGTCTTATCTGCTCTGACTTGGAGATAGAACACTTCAAATCATTCATTAATACCCAATTAAAATCTCAAAGCATTTTGCTAACTGCAACTTGGGTGCATCAGGCATGTCTCAGAGTAAAGAAGGTATCAAGGTGCTCAAACTTCAGACCTAGATTCATAATATGTGAGTAGTCACTGTTCTATCAACTCGAGAAAGTCTATGTCATTTCTCTAAGCTGTTTCCTTGTCCATAAAATATACATAAAAATGTTTCCTAACAGAATAAAAGGAGGTGATGTGGGTGAAAAAGTTGAAGTCATAATACAGTTGTTAATGGTTGTTGTTATTTTTACCAGAAAGCTGATAGACTAGAAACTGCTGGCCCAGTTATTCTCAGTGGCCCAAACATAATGACTGTTACTGACATTATGGTCACTTCCCTTACCATCTCAATGCAGTATGAACACTCCTAGGAAAAAGATGCGTGTATTCAGAAATATTTACAGTTGAAATGATATGATGCCTAGGATTTGTTTCACAAGTCAAAAAGCAAGTTGTAAAATAGTGCAAGTTATATACCTCCTTAGAGATAGATATAGATATGGAAATGAAAATGGAAATAGATGCGGATATAAATATAGACTTTATATAGATAGTAACAGAGACATAGATGCAGAGATGGATGTAGATATAATATCTGACAATATGAAGGTGACTATATTCATGTAGAATAAGAAGAGGGCTTCTTTCTTTTTTCTGTCATACCTTTTATTTCCAACTTTTTCAATAATGAACATGGCTTTCCTTTGTTTTCAAAAATATATTAGAAAAGATGCTTATGTTTCAATGTTTGTAGTAAGAACATGAAATACTAACTCCGTGCTTCGACTTTGAACTAACATGGGCTGTGAGCAATTTTCACTTTGCCTGGGATCCTGCCACTTGGATCCTTCTCCCTTTCCTGCCACCATGTCCTCAAGCTGCTGCTTCTTCCCCACCTGTAGATGAGTGCCTAATGCATTGGTTCAGAAATCTCCTAGTAGCCTACCCACCAAGTGTATCCCATGGCTTTTCTTCATAACACCTCACACAATTGTACAACTATGTATTCTGTTGTCGGCTCCCTTCTGTGCTGGTTGTCAAGGCCAGGAGACTGTAAGTGGCAGGAGGGAGATACTATAACTGGTTTACCACTGTGTACCTAGTGCCCACCATGGAGAGGGCACATAAATGTATATGGAATGAAAGAATGATCAAACCAGGATCCACATGGTGAGGCAGATGTCTTCACCCAATGAGATGAATCAGACTCTGAAGAGGAGGGCAGAGGCTAAGTCAGCAGACATCCAAGGGCTGGTGTATCAATATATACCTGTCTATTGTATTGGAAATGAATACTGAAGATTCTTGCTGATTTCCATTTAAATCTAAAGAATTCCTCCAAGCAGTGCTGAGCTGAGAATCCAGACTTGAAACCAAGCCCTCTCCTGTAGACAGGGAAACTGAAGCCAGAGGGAAAATATGCAGCTTGTAGGTGGCAGAGCCAGGAGCCCAGGTTCCTGAGCTCCCCACAGCTGTCAGGCCAGCACTTCTCACTGCATCTCATTGTCCCCAAGGTAACAGAAGTGTAGCTTACATACTCGAAAACTGAATGTGTTCATGCTGGCCTTTGCCTTTGCTCACACTGGAGTCTGAAAGTAAAAGAATAGTCTGCCTTTTCCAGAGGCCTATGTATAGGTTGTTTATTACACAAAATACAGATTCATACCTTCTTTGGCACCAACTCTCCTTTTATTGAAGAACTACCACTGATCCCAGACCAATGGGAACCTTACTTTCTTCCTCTGATTTCTCTAGCACACAGATTGCCTCATATCCCTCAGAGCCAGTGTTTAATCATCATTCTACGTCTTTGGTGTTTAATAATTATATTTAAATACATATTAAATCCCTGTGACAATAGTTACATATATTGAGTGATTACTATATACTAGGCACTATTCTAAACACTTTGTATGATGTTTACAACAAGCCTGGGAGGAAGGGGACTGTATCATACCCATTTTAATGTGTAAACTGAGGCACAGTGAGGTTTAAATAACTTGCCTAGCTAGCAAGTGGTGGAGCTGGGACTGACCTTTGGTAGACTGGCTCCAGAAACCACATTCATAACTACCCATGATTCTGCTGCTGTTGCTTTTTAATTTAGGTAGATGTTGAGACAGGAGAATTGCAAATTCAAGCCCAGCCTGGGCCACTTATCAAGACCGTCTCTAAAACAAATTTTTTTTTTAAACGGGAAGGCTGAGGATGTGGCTCAGCGCAAAGGCCCTGGGTTCATTTCTCTTTGTTGCCAAAAGAAGAGGGGTGGGGAGCAAAGGAAAGAACGATGTTTATTCCTACGTAATAGCACAGAAGTACAGCAGGTTGCCAGGGCCTCCTGGGAGACACTGCCTTTCTCAGCAGAGAGCTTTTATCTCTCTGCCCAAGGCTACTGCCACTTCCAGTGAGGGAGAAGGGGGAAAAAGGAAGAGGAGCTCAAGCTTCTTCCCTCTCATTGATTGGTACCTTTTTATTTTGAAGAATTTCAAATCCATAGGAGGAAAAAGAAAACTTTAAAAAAAAATGAAAACAAAACCAAAACTTTGCACCTGGACATGTGACACTTCCACATCTTCTCTCCCACCCAGGTAGAAACATTACCAATGAAAACAGTCCCTGAGAGGAAGCATAGATGGCTTTCTTTTCATTCCCCTTATTGTTAGTAGGTTGTTTGTCCAACAAGGAAAACAAACAAAAAGGAAAATATTTTTTAAAAGGTAAAAAATTTGGGCCAGGGATTTACCTCAGTGGTTCCACTGCCTGCTGCACAAGGTCAAGGACCGAAGTTCAATCCCCGGTACCAAAAAAATAAAGACAAAAAAGGTGAAAAATTTAATTGAAAAAGAAACATCAATGCCACAACCACACAGATGTTGCAGCTGTGCTTCTCCATACAGCAGTTAGAGGGAAAGAAAACAGAAGCAACCAAAGAGAAACAGAGTGGATGTCAGAGGCTGAACACAAACCCCAGCTTTGCAACAACTGGGCAGGTTACTTAGCCTCCCTAGGCCTCAATTTCCTCACATGTAAAATAGATGGAGAATTACTAAAAATCTATAGTAGAGCCAAGCTAGAAGCCAGAAATCTGTCTTTAAAAAAAAAAAAAAAAAAATCTAGTGCAAGCAGTTCCCTTGAGAAACACTGGGTAGGAAGGAAGTAACTGAAGACTGGCTGGAATGGGGCACAGATCCTTAGCCCTTTACCAGGTCTCTTTGGTTGGCCCTTAGCCTCTCTCCCCACTGCCGTTCCCCTTACTTTCTCCCACATTGGAGACGCCACCATTTGGCTTGTGTGACTCCTTTCATTTTCTCCAGATGAAGTATTTCTTTACTGTTTTCTCCTCTCTGTGCCCCACCCCAATCCATCCAAGTTTTCCCACCCATGCCAAAAACGAAGCTTCTGCCTAGACAGCCCAGCTTTCAGACAGCATCACCCACCACACACCCATCAGCCCTTGCTCTCTGCCTTCTCACAGAGCCCAGCTAAGGCCCTTCTTCCCAGACACCCTTGCTAACTACTCCTGCCATCCTGCATTCCCCCCTCCTGAAAGGATTTAGCATTGAACCCTGCCTAGCCCCCTTGTTTTATCCTGCAAATCTCTAAATGTGCTCTGAGCTCCTTTAGGACAAAAGCCATGAATTCTCAGTCCTCATACTCTCTGAGATACACACAGAAGGTGTGCAACTCAACCTATGCTAGGGGGCTGATGATTTGGCTGAGTAATTGAGAAGAACAGGATAAGATCAAGGAAAGCCACTTTCCAAGTGTGAGAACAAATTTGGACCAACCCACTTAGAGGCCCTTGAGGGTAGCTGAACCCATCATCAAGGTTGTTTCAAACAATGAGCTAAAAGTGGCAAGATAAAAGTAGAATTCAAGATAAAATCTAAAATGAATGAAAAGCAGAGGGTAAACAGCTGCTGCTGCATGGTCTGTTGTGTCTTTGATGAGTTTTGATTAAAAATGGCCCTAATACATTTAAAAAAAAAAGCTTGTATATTCCCTTTATTGTCCCCTTAATGCAGCTAAGGAGTTATTGGTATCATTTCATGGCTCCAGCACAAATGCCTCTAGAATTTATTGCGGGGCTCACATCTCTGCTTTTTTATGGATTTTTTTTCCAAGAGAGGCTTGAATGTGGGGCTCTCATTATATGTCCCTAGTGGTAGGTTGGCTAGAACAAGTTGCATCAGCAAATGGCAATAAAGCTCACCAAGGCAACAACTGTTCCTCACCAGCATGGTGTGATTTTGAGCAGACTGTTTCTAGATGAATTCTGATGTAACCCTTTTACTTCCATCTCCCAACAACATTGAAATTGAAAACTCAATTACAGCACCCAGGTTTCATATGTTGCTGAGCTTTGCTGGTAGAGGACATTATGTTTTAGACAGAACCCTTTTGTAAATAACACAATGAGAGAGCTCCCTGCTTCCAGGGAGGTAGTGGGTATGTTTAAGATGAATTACAGAAAAGTACTATTAGAGAACACTTTATATATTTAAGGACTTAGAAACCAGCTTAAATCACAAACTCTTAGTTTGTTATGTCAACAGACCATCAATAAAAATCAGGTTACTGGGGTCAGTAGAGTCACTAGTGCACTCATCAGTCCTGGGTCTTTAACCAGAAGCCGTGGTCAAATCTCATTAGCCTGCTCTGCCTCCAAGAGGAGGGAGATCACCTGTCAGTCACTGGTACTTCATGACAAGCCATAGGAAAAGGAGCTTTAAGTCCACTGGTGCTCTAAAACCAGGAAAGAGGATAAATATTCTTGGATATCAGCTGTGACAGAAGCGTCTGCAGCAGGTAACCTCATGATTGTGTGTGGGATGGCCACTAGGCTGTTTTGTTTTAAATTAGCCAATGATTGCAGACTTCATTCAACAGCCATGACTTGCCCTTCCTGAATGTTTCCTAATCCCACTCCCCATAGAGAACTGAAAAATGAATGCTGCAAAATTAGCAAGAATTTAGTGACCCTGTAAGTAAATAACTTTCCCCCATGAAAATCCAACTCGTACATCACTAAACAAATGGGATTCTCTGTTCAGTGTTTATCTGGCTATAAAAGCAGATATTAGAAAAAATACCTTTCTAACTATATAACTAACAGGACAAGAGCAGTATGACCCACAGAGATCAGAAACTGCCTTTCTGTATTTGAGTTCTCTCTGCTGACCTTCTTTTCATGAATCAACATGCCATTTGAGCAAGCATTTTATTGCCTCATTATCCAACTTGTATTTATCTAGGCAACTACCAGTTTAAACTGTGTAATCGACTACCTCTCCTACCAGGTGCTTAGTGAAAGTCTCTCTCTGCTCATAGATCATCCAACGACCTACAGCAGCGTTGCTGAAACTTTTAATGCATTTACACATCTCCTGGGGATCTGGCTCAAATGCAGACTGATTCAGGAGCTCAGATCAGACCTGAGAGTCTGCATTTCTAACAAGCTCCAGGTGCTACCACTGGTCTGAAATTCATACACTGGGCATTCATCACATTAATCATGTTCTTTAAATTTTCCAGTAGGAACTATAAACACGGTTACATAATTATATGTGATTTGGTTCCTGAAAAATAACAATTATTTTTAAAGAGAAGTCTATTTTAAGGAGGAATTTTAAAACACAGACATAGTCTCCCTGAATGTTCTCTCCATGGATAGATATCCTTTTAGATCTCAAAGAGGTCTTTCAAGTCGACAAGTATTGACTTCAGGAAGTATTCCAAAACACAATACTCAGAGACTCATTTAAAAGAAAGCTCAAATCCAAAATGTTTCCCCAACTGTAGTATTGATGTCTGCTTGGCTCTTTCCTTGCAGTAAATGTACATAAACAAATGGAAACATGCTCTCTTTAGTTTTTAAAACCTCTTCTCAAGAATAGGATTCAAGTTCATTAGCTCACCTATAGCATGTGCTGTGTGATTTATTTAAATGTAACATGCTTAAATAAGATTTCTGTAATTATTAGAGCTAATTCCCTTTGAAATGCATTAGTTATAAACATAGATTCTACTATGGAGATAAATGTCAAAGATTCAGAATATTCTGGTTCATCTTTAATGATATTATGCTCCTGTATTTAATAGCTTCCTTCTGAGGGCCTAGTAACACCTCATAATCATTCTCCTGCTTGTTTGGTAAGGAAATGGGTCACATTATACAGCATGTAGATCCAAATTTGCAAGGCTATTACCAAAAAATGATTTAACTTTTCTGAAATTTGGGTCAGTAGATACTAAATAGAACATAGTGATACCCTGTATATGATTCTACTATTGATACTAAATAGAATATAATAATACTTTGGATATGATTCTTTTATTGAGTACTGTATAGCTAAGCTTACCAAAAGCATAATTAGCAGGCTCAAAACATGAGCATAATTTCCTATGCACAAAAGACATATTGCAATAGAATGCCCGAATATATTCATTCCACAGATATCTATTTAGTATCTATAATACTAATACTGTACTAATGACAATAATAAATACAAGAAACCAGAGAATATTCAAAACATTCTACATATTACCTGTTGTCAATTTTCTTTACAATAATTTTGTATGGTAGGTATTATTATCCTCAATTCACAGATAAAGAAAGGGAGACATATGAGGCTAAATAATTTACCCAAGATTAAAAATTAGAAAGTGACAGAGCCAGGATTCAAATGCCACTGGCCTATCTCCGGTGTGCAAACCCTCTCACTTGCCAAATCCATCCTAGGCCATGATGAGCAAGATGAAAGGTGCTCATGGAGGCAGCAAAGGTGTTGCACTCATAATACCACCACTGACATCTACCTAACTCCTCACCATCAGGACTCATTCTAGCCTTCTTTTCAAGTGAGTTCAAATGTGGCCTCAGAACCTTCCTTAACTCAATGTTCCAGGGAGCCATTATTAACCAATTAGAACTGGCACATGAATCAAGATGTATTTGCCATTCCTGGTTGAATATATCAAGCCTATTCGTTTACTAATTTTTGAATATTTTTATTTTAGACAGTTATTCAAAGTTGCTGCAGGTTACAAATGAATTCAAATGTGTACATAAAAAGAGGTATGTTTCTAATTGACATTGCTCTCAATCTATTTAATTTACTTTGATTCAGGCATGAGTATCATGCTTTGGCTCTTGCTTTCAAGAAATTTTTACTTCAAAAACTTTACTTCAAAAACCTTTACCAATGCCTCAATCTTCCTTTATACTAAAAATCTAGGGAACACCTCCAAATGCTATGAAACAGTATATTATTTTAAAAACAACTATCTATAAAAATTTTAATTAAATTCCTACATCCAACAATATAAATATACTTAGATTTTAAAAGTTTTGTTGTTTAAAAAATCATAGTGGAAAAACTATGAGACTACACTTTTATAAACTTAAAGAAAGGAAATATTTCTTAACCATAACAAAAGTCCATAAACAATTTTTTTTAAAAATGGGCTAGAGGCATAGTTCCGTGGTAAAGTGCTTATTTAGCATACACAAAGCCCTGAGTTCAATCCTTGGCACCACAAAAAAATAGTTAACTAGATAAAATTGCAAAACTTCTATACCATAAGGATACTATAAGCAAAGTTAAAAGATAAATGATAATTTCTGGATATCTGAGATAACAGTGGCTACCTAATCTGAATCTTTCCATCTATCCCCCTAAAACTATGCAAATCAACAATAATCCCACACTGTCACCATAACTAGAAAACAAATAATACTATAAACCTTTAATTATCTGTTATTAAGAAAAAAAGCCATTAATTCAAAGCAGTATCACACCCAGTTCATCCATCACAAGTCTTTGCAGAGATCGGCTGGAGAAGGAGGGTGTGCAGGAAATCTGGGGGGAAGACAAAAGAGGGAACTAAGCTAAAAGACCTCCTAGGAAGAGAAAGTCCATCTTAAGTGTCAAAATAGGGAAAGAGAGTTCTGCTAGATAAGTGTACTGACTGCAGGGAAGAAACTGAAGAGTGGTGTAAAATTCAAGAAGGTAATCCTGGAAAGGCTGGGGAAGAAAAAGACAAAGCACAAGTTGAGGAAATCTTTTGAGACTGCACAGAGAAGGCATAAAGAAACGAGAGATTAAAAACCTGCGCGCAAAGAATAGCCAAAATATCAGAGGACATACAACCATTATTTGGATTAAATAAATATTCATTGTAAGAGCCTATCTTGTTCATTATAGGGTATTTAGAAATACTGCTGGTCTCTACTTACCAAATACCCTTACCTATCCTACACACACACACACACACACACACACACACACGCGCGCGCGCGTTATGAGAATCAAAAACGTGCCCAGACATTGTCTTATTTTTCTGGGGTCGGGGGATGACAATAATCACATCCAGTTGAAAACCACTGACCTAAAACATTGATTTGTGAATTTCTGGTTCCATTATTTTCTATTTGAAAATTCTCCTTTAAATGTTTTGCCTTTTTTTTTTTAGTAAACTATTAAAGGGGGGGGGAATGAAGGAAGAAGCTCCACCCATTCATTTATTAATACATTAAACAAATTCTTACTGAATGCCTGCTAGGTAACAAGCACTGTATAAAAGAGGCTTTCTATATTATTTATTTTATTTAGGCATATCATGATCTAACATTTTTTTATTTCCAAGAAATTGATGTCATGGTTCTTTCTTTTATTTCCAGTACCAGGGATCAAACTCAGGACCTTGCGCTTGCCAGGCAGACATGGCGCCACTGTGTCATGGTTACTTCTAACCTAGGATCCTATGCACAACCAAAAGCAAACAGAACATTTTGCGACAAATGTCTAGAAAACTCACTGTGGATAAGTATTTTTGGTGCTATCATTAAATTATTCTTGTCTGTTTATGTGTTGGTTAGATATTACTAAAATACCACTGTATGACAAATAACCATAACATCTCAGTGACATGCACTAGATGTTTATTTAACTTGCACTTCTGTGTAAGGCAGGGCTCAGGCTCAGTGGAATAGTGTGCTCCATATGTTCCTCACCCTCTTCCTCCCATGAGCAACCAAGGCTAGGCATGTTCTTCCATGGCAGGAGCAGAGCCAAAAAGAAACAGAATCACATGAGACTGAGGCCCACAGCTTCCACACAGTCACTTCTGCTCTGTTCTCTTCAAACACAATGTCACACGGCAGAGAAAACATACTCCATCCACAGGTCTGAAGAGAATTGGAAATTCACACCAGGAAAGATCTGGAGGCAGCAGGGGTGGAAAGATTAAGGCCAATGCTACAATTTATCCCAGTGAGAAAAAATAACTCAATTTTTTGTTTTGTTCTGTTTTTTAAATTTTATTTTATTGGTACATTTTAGGTATACAATATAATGACATTCATCGATGGAAATTTGTACTTTTACATAGTCTCTCTTGGTTCTTATTTTACTCCCTTCCCCTGCCCTCCCTTCAACCCCTCCATCCCTCCCTATTTACAAAGACTTTGTTTCCATTTTTTCATATTCTCATATTCCATTCCCTTCTTTCCTTTCCCCTACCCCTCCACTTCCCCTTCCCCTTTGCCCCTTTTCTTCCTATTTCACATTATCTATTATACCTTTTAGTTCTTATTTACACTTTGTTTCTCACACTAGAGAAACTATTTGATATTTACACATGTGTGTCCTATTTATTTCACTTAAGAATATCACTTCAATGTGCATCCATTTAGCTATGAATGTCTCTAATTTCTCATTTTTTATGGCTGAGTAGTACTCCATTTTATAAAAACAAAACAAAACAATATTTTCTTTATCCAGTCTCCAGTTGATGGGCATTTGGGCTGCTTCCAAGTTTTAGCTATTACAAATTGTGCTCCTATGAATGTGGGTACACATATATCACTGTGGTATAATTCTTTTAATTCTTTGGGGAAGATACCTAGCAGGGAAATAGCTGGGTCAAATGGGACTTCCAGTCCTAGTTCTTTGAGGTATCTCCATACTGATTTCCACAGTGCTTGCACCAGTCTACACTCCCAACAGCAATGGAGCAGGGTTTCTTTTCCCCACAGCCCTGCCACCATTTGTTATTGGTTGGTTTCATGATAGCAGCCATTCTTTCTGGAGTGAGGCCGAATCTCAGCATTGTTTTCATTTGCATCTCTCCAATGACCAATGATGTTGAGCATTTTTTCATATGTTTATTTGCGATTTCTACTTCTTTGTCTGAGAAATGTCTGTTTATTTCAGATGCCCATTTTCAGATTGGGTCTTTAAATTTGGGAGGTCTGATGTTTTTAAGCTCTTTATAGATTTGAGATAGTAGACCTTTGTCTGAGGAACAGCAACTGAAATCGAAAATGGATTAAGGATCTAAATATTAAAATAGAAACCCTGAATCGCCTGGAACAGAGGTTAGGTAGAACTCTTGAAGACATTGGTGTAAGAAAAGATTTTATGAACAAAACCTCAGTTGCCTGTAAACTAGCACAAACAATCAACAAGTGGGATCTCTTCTTATTAAAAAGCTTCTGCACAGCAAGAGAAACCACCAGCAGTGTGAGGAGATAACCCACAATGTGGGAAAAGAACTCAGTTTTATTATCACAAAATTGAGCCTTCTGGACACGGACTGTTAAATTAAATTAATGAATACAATAGAACGATAATTTTCCACAATGTAAAATAAAACAGTTAAATAAGCTATCAACCTCAGAAGGATTATTATTTCAGTGTATTTTTATTAGAACAGTAACAAAACCAAATTTATTTCTAGTACAGCAATTCATTTTTAAAACACCAATATTTCAATCACGGATGTCAAAAATGTCTCTTACTATCCTATATATTGCACTTTTTATGGCAATTTTAAGCAAGCACCTTTTCAGATGTCATTATTTATATTCTCTCTTCTTAAAAGGAATTTTTCTGAGACATAACGCTTCTTAAAGTCAAGAACTAACCCTCCAGATGCAGATTTGTATACTCTGTGTACTCCAGGGGTAAAAAATAATTGGACTGTGCTTTCTCATTCATGACCATTTAAATATTCAGTTTCCAAGGTTACATTTTAGTGGGTTTTGTTTTATTCAGTACACAATGTTCCGGCAAATATCACATGCCCAAATCAATGGCTTATCCAGACATTAAATATGCCATTTGCATGCCTATTCTCAGAAAAGTTCAGTGAGAGCCAGTCAACAACAAACCTGCAGAGAAATCCTTGCTGCATTCAAAATAAATGATAAAAGAGGTTGCAGAAATAACTTAAAACCTTTAGGATGATGAAGAGGAGAAAAGGAATCTGAAAGCTCTCTGCCTGACCAACAAATATTATTTCAATTGCTGTATTCCTAGAGCTGGCACCAGAACAAAGTCCATGGTGTTGCCCACAGTGATCACGCTACTGTTCCTGTCACCTCTGGGACCTAGATGCTGATGGTGCCATGGGACTAGCACCTTGGAGCACTGGTATCTAATGTTCACTTCACCCTGAGCAGCAGCAGGATCCCACAGAGCAGCAGTCCTAACCGAACAGCATCACCAGATCAGCAACTCATGATTAAAAAGACAGTTGTGTAAGTCAGGTTATAAAATACTTTAACCCCTTGTCATTCATTAATTTGCTGAATAGAGAACACTTACTGGCCACGCCTTTGAAAAGCAATACTCATCCCACCTGCTAGTGTAGATCTTGGAAATAAAGGAGAGAAGGTTGGGAGTAGCCGGAGGAAGCTGAGCAAGTGGGAGCTTCTTAGTCCTGGACGGTAAGAGTTGTAAGAACATCTTCTGAGCTGGCCTGTGAGCTTCCATCTGTGGAAAGGCTTAGTAATGCGCGTGAGGCCAAAGATGCCTGACATAAAGTTTCAACTGGGAGGAAGGAGATCACACTATTGGCAGGAGGTCATGAAAGCTGACAGCAGAGGGGAGGCCAGAGGAACTTGAAGGGTAGACCGACGTCCCAAGTCTAGACCCAACCACTTATAGTTCTTTGAGTTCAATTTGAGTCTAATAATAATCCACATCCAAACTGAAGATCTAGAGCTATTCAGAAGTATTAAATCATGTTCAATTAACCCTTAAGAAATGAAAGATGAAATTTTTTAAAGGTTTTAGTGAACATTTATTACATATTTTTATCAGCTTCATTGAGGTATAATTAACATATAATAAAATACAGATAAAGTGAGTTGGGGTTGATATAGGTATACACCTGTGAAACCACGACCATGATTAAGATAATGAACATACCCATTCTCTCCAAAAGATTACTCCTGTCCCTCTGTACTGCCTTCCTCCTACCTCTCTCTGTCCCCACAACCAGTCCCTGGGCAACTACTCATCTGTTTTCTGTCATTATAGATTCGTTTTAATTTTCTATAATTTTCTACAAATGGAATCATAGATCATTTTTATTTGGCTTCTTTCACTTGACCCTGGGAATTATGATGTATCTCACCTCTGCTGTGAAGAACAATCTCCATTCTCTTTGTCACGTTAGCCAGCAGAGAGCTCCCCCTCATCATTTTGGCTGTTTCTCCCTGGGATTCAGGGAGGTCTACACATGCATGAATTCATCAGTGCTTGGTCCTTTAAGTCTAATCATTGGGCTTACCTAGACTTCAAGCCCCAGCCCCCAAACATGAGGAAATTGTCAGGCTCTGCCCTGGCTTCCCTTCCCTACACCACAACCTAGAAGCTCTCTCCAGATAATAAATTGTTTGCCTACCAAACACAGAGACTGCTGTCTTTCACCACCTCATATCCAATATGTTTAGAACCACTATGTCATATATTTTGTCTCATTTTTCACTTCTTTCAGACAAAAGATAAATATAATCATTATTACTCTGTATGGCCAGAAGCAAAGATCCAAAAAGTATTAAGTATTTTCATATCAACAAAATAATTTCTTTAAGTATGAGTATTTTTAAATTTTACATTGCTAAAAAATCTACTTACTCCTGGGCTGGGGATTTAGCTCAGTGTTTCCACCGCTTGCCTCACAAGTGCAAGGTCCCGGGTTAGATCCCTGGTACCAAAAAAAATCTACTTACTCTTCAATGATGGCAGATAAACAAGGTTTTTAATATAAGTTATCATTCATCATGAAGCTTTCCAGCTGTAGATACCAGGAAATAATGGACTCAGAACTAAGAGTTTCATAGCTCTCAAAGCACATTTTCAAAGAGAAACAAAAAGAGATCAATAAACAATTAACTTTTTTGAAGAATCAACATTTTTGATGTTATCAGACTGGTGAACTTTGAGTGTGTTCACTAGACTAGAGCCTGGCAAAAACAGGACACCTGAGCATGGGACACTCACTATTGTTGGGGAGCTTTTCTCAGCTCTATTTATCCCTTCAGTATGTATTCACCAAACATCTACTCCCTGCCAGTAACTATTCAGGGCCCTGGAGATACAGCAGGAAAAAAAAAAAATGTTCTCAGTTTCATGAATTTAGTGAGCAAAAGAGACAATAAGCAAGGCCAGCTATGGCATGTTGAGACATAACTCCATTTTTGCCTCTGATAACAGCTAAAACCTCAATGGTTCCATGATGCTGTGACACTCTAGGGCAGGATTACATCAGCTGAAGACCTGGCTCCTTGAGAACCAAGTAGTAGGAGAAAGGTTTCACCTGGGGAAGGACAAATTCCTAATCAACATAAGTTCCTCATTAACCTAGGACCTTCATCGGAATAAGTTCCTCATTGTCCGAGGATTATCATAGTCCTCTGAATCATCTGTTTCTCCCAATGTACTGAATAAAGGTGTGGCAAGCTCTAGGTGCCTTCATCTTTACTGCCCAGAGCAGCATTAATTGGGCCCAAAGC
Source organism: Heterocephalus glaber (assembly GCF_053883595.1). NCBI lineage: Eukaryota > Metazoa > Chordata > Mammalia > Rodentia > Bathyergidae > Heterocephalus > Heterocephalus glaber. The sequence goes on along the minus strand of NW_028258471.1, from coordinate 1,773,395 downwards.
TCAGCTTCTTCTCTAAGTCCCATTTCCTTTCTTTATTCATTAATTTGCCTTGCACTGTCCTGGCTCACAGGAGACCAGGACCACTGCAGGGGTTCTGGTAACATCCCCTTACCTGTTCCCTACAAGCTGGTGAAAGAGAAGAGCAATTTTGAATACAGCAAAGACTATGCTAGTTGGAACCATTCCACTCCACCTGGGTTCCTGCCCAAGTTCTTAGGAAGAAAAATGCACAGAAAGTAGAATTTTACTGATGACTTCTGTGTAAGAAACCAGAGAAGCAGGCCATGCCTCTCAGAGAAGGAGTGCACCCTGTGTTTCTCTTTACTGGGTGACTTGCTAGAGCACAGTGAAATGAACAATGAAAATAGGGACAGGAAGGAAGCGGGCAGGGCTACCACAGAGAGAAATTCGCAATGACTATGGCCAGGATGCAGAGTGGCCCCATGGAGCCATTCCCTGGGAGAGAAGAAAATGCTTATGAGCACAAGTGGACATCTCTGGGAAATCCTTAACCTAGTCCCTGATTTGCCTTATAAAACTTTGCAACTTTGGAATTTTATATACTTTATGATCTTAGATCAACCACTTACTAGCTGTGTTATCTTGGGAAAATTATCAAACCTCTCTGGACTACTCTTTGGACTAGAATAATAATATCACTGTTGAGTGTTGGGATTACTGTAAGGTTCAAATAGCACATAGTAAGTGCCTAAACAATGGTAGCTATTTAAAAAATATGATTACTCTAATTATTAATAATATTATTATGAAGGAATTTTAGGATACCTGAAATTCCCAAAAGTTAGTGAGTGAATATGAAAGACATAGTGCTTAGAAAGTATAAGTATGGGTACATGGCTTTGGGAGATTTCTTTACACTCTTTGAACTTCAGTTTCTTCATTTGTGTCAGTGAGTTTTCTTGCCATCATCCTTGGTCCCTCCCAGGGTTGTACAGGGTTCCCTTCTGACACTGGCATAGAAAGTGTTTTCTAACGAGCTGCTTGGATATCGCTGCTGTGAGCCACCATTGCTTTCACCAGCTCTGCCTCCTGCAGCTCTCAGACCTGAGGAAACTCACTGTCAGGTCTACAAGATGCAGTCACTCAGAGTCCATCCAAAGATGGCTAGAATGTTCTGCCAGCCACCAGGTAGGGCTGCCCCAATCAGAAGCCCTGGGACCAACCATCTGATAGGTCCTGACTCATGTTGCCCAGGAGACCAAAGGTAAGTATCTTTCTCCCACTGTTTCACTGTATTTACTTCCTGTTGCCTGACTACCTGCCTCCTGATTAGTAATAGCCTCTGAGCCCTTGAGTATATTTATTTTCCATCTGCTCCCTCCTTGAAACCAGCAGCATTAATGCACCCTAAAGATCCAGGTCCTAGAAATTACAGCCCAGAAAAGCACTCAAAGCAATACGGGTATAATTTTCCCCCCAGATTTTCACAACCTGAATGGTGTTTTCCAGCTTTCTACACATAAATTGAACACCCTTAACTTGCCCAGACACATACTTATGAAAGATGCATGAACCATAATAACCCAAGTTTCTTCCAGTCTGCAGGGAAGGAATAATCTGAGACTCTCTCTTAAGGAGTATCACCCAGGGCCGGGGATTCAGCCTAGTGATTTCGTCACATGCCTCGCAACCGCAAGGACCCGAGTTCGATCCCCAGTACCAAAAAAAAAAAAAAAAAAGAAGTATCATCCAGTAACTGTTTCTATATGGTGCTCTGGGTGCAGCAGGCACCTAAATGAAAGCATCTGCATTTCCTTCTCAGTCTGTACCTACCACCACCCATTAAGCCTCTCTTGTGGAGCCTCATTCAGGAAAGAGCACTGGAGAGGGAGACAGAAATGAACATGCCTAAGTATGCTCTGAGGCTTGGGATGAGAAGGGCACGATACTGACACACTAAGGCAATTAAACCTAGCTAAAAGATAGACATATTTGGCCTTTCAGTTAAAATTTAGAATTTGTAGGAGAAGGGAAATTTGAAGAAGAAATGAAAAAAAAAAATGAAGAAGGAATAATGTGCAACCTTAGAAATTTGATACATGGGAGAAAGGATAAACCCAAAGAAATTTATGTTTATTTAGTTGGAAGGGAGTGAAGGCCATGGTGCAGCTATTGGGGAACTGAAAAAAAATACAAGGAAAAAAACAGAATGTTACAATTTATGGCTAGAGGTGCTGAGAATAGTAGAATTTGTAAAGGAATATAGACCTATGAGGAGGGAAGATTCACGCAAAGCAGTTTCCAATCATTAGTGATACTGAAACAGCAGAGAGCTATTCTCTAAGAAAGGATGAGCTTAACTTTTAATCAGTCGAATTTAGGATAGACATTAGAAAATATCCTGAACATAAATGTTGTGAGAAAGATGTGAAAACTCCATCTCCAAGAATATTAAAAGATAATAAAGACAACCACTAACAGTGGCTTAGGGGCAACCCAGATACCTGCACTTGCTAGGATACAGCCATCCATACACAATTGTTTCTGAGTTAAATTTCCTCCAATCCAGTTCCCTCTTCATTATAGTATAATACAGAGAGATTTGCTTAGAAGTCTTTAGTATTTACTGAGTTTATCAGTCCTAAGTCTGCTTCTTAAATCTAGTCCACCTTCCCAACCAGCATCCCAAATTCTCTTTAACAATGGCTTCCATAGCTTTTCAAGAGCAAGATCCTGTCACTTCTGTCGAGTCCCTGGTCAGCACTGAGCTAGCACATAGATGATACTTGATAAACAGTCCCTGAATAATGTCTCATGAGAAGTAAAGAAACCCAATGCAATAAGATAAAGTAAGGGTCACAGAAACTTTAGTAATGACAAAGAATAATAGATTATTTTCCACCTGTTTCATGGGAAACTCCTCAACCTTCACTTATGTGATGCTTTATTTTATGTGTCAATCAGATATCTGGCAAAACATTATGTCTGAGGGTCTGTGAGGGTGTTCCCAAAACAGATGGGCATTTGAGTCAGTACACTGAGTAAAGAAGATCCCCTCTCACCAAGGCAGGTGGGTATCATTCAATCCCTTGAGGGCAAAAATAGAACAAACAAAAAAAAAAAGAAAGAAGGAAGAGTGGATTCACTCTACCTTTGAGCTGGGCACCCATCTGGTCCTCTAGCCTTCAGATTTCAGATTAAATCTCATCACTGGCTTTTCTGGTTCTCTAGCTTGCAAAGAGCAATTTGTGGGACACCTCAGTCTCAATAATTGCATGACCCAGCATATATATAGATATATTAAATATATATATTTAATACGTGACTGGATTGGAGGAAATTTAACACAGAAATAGAGTTGCATATGGTTAGATGCACTCTTCAGAGCTTAGGTACCCAGGTTTGCCCTTTAAGCCACTACAAATGTATATAAATTGATTCTGTTTTTGGAGAACCCTGACTAATACAACCCATGAAAAGACCACAAGGCAGAAAGCCTATTAACTCTACCCAAATATTTATGACTATGAATATTTAAGGAGGAGAACTGACATATTAGGTCTCAGTTATCTTCAACATGCCAGCCTAGAATGTCTAAAGTCACTCAAGGGAAGGTTCCTGGGGCCCTACAGAGTGAGTGCTGCTTGACCAGTCACAGGTACCAGCACTGTTCTGATCTAGTTTCTCAAATGCCAGCTGTTCATGGGTCATCCTCATGATTTTGTCCTATCTGTGTGTCACCTCTTTGTATCCCTATTCATTACTTAATATTTGCCTTTGCACTGTCTTTAAATCATCTCTGCCTTTTGTTTTCATTTATCCTAAGTAACAACATATGAGAATGAATGCCTTTGTGCTCTGGCTCCTTTTTCAGATGTACTTTAAAATAAATATATGATTTTAAAAATAAAAATTGAATGAATAGTGAATGCTGTAGTTTGGATCTGAAAGGTCCCCCAAAGGCCTATGTGTCAAAGGCTTGGTCCCCTGCCTGTGACACTATGGGGAGGTGGAGGAACCTTTAAGAGATGAGGCCTAGTGAGTGGCCTTCAGGTCATGGGGTAGGAAGGAGATTGTGGGACCCTGATCTCTTCTGCTTTATTTCTTTGCTCCCTGGCTTGCCAGAGGTGAGTGCTTTTGCTTCACCACACAGTCTCCATGAAGAGTCCAACACAATGGAGCCAGTCAGTTATGGTCTAAAATCTCCACAACTGTGAACCAAAGCAAATATTTTCTCTTTATAAGTTGATTATGTCGGGTGTTTGTTACAGTGACAGAAAGCTGACTAACATAGCTACCTAATAGGTCCCCCTGTGGTAGGAAATTCTGCTCAGGGTTACATTTCAAGTTATAGCCCAAGCCATTCTCAGTCTTTTCCTTTTTCTTCCAAAATACACGTAAATGCAATTCCCATGGCCAGCACCATTCCAAGTGAGTATTTTTTTCTCCACTCCACTTTTTTCTCTTTCAAGGAAGAGTGAACATAATTATAAAGATAACCCCAAATCACTAATTCGAGAAGAAAAATATCTTCCTTACAGAGGTGTTAAAAGGCCAAAATTAAACAATGAAATAGTCAGAAAGGTGATTAGCAGAGTAGATAGTCAATAATTTGTTACTATTTTGTTTACATAAATTACCAATTTTGGTGATTTTTTATTCTCTTTTTTAAAAACTGACAAGATTTCATTACTTATGATCATGTGTCTGAGGACCTGGCCACCTCCCACTCCAACAGAAGCTGCTCAAATAAAACGGTAGTCAATTCCTTCAAAGAACATTTTCTCTCAGTCTCCAGGACATTATTTTTCTATTAATTCGTGAACATTTCAAGTCTATATCATTCATCATAGTTGGGAATATTAAGATCCATATAAGATTAAGATCCATATTAAGACTGAAACATACAGTAGATATTTAAATGTTTTAAATTTTATTACTGTAAAAGATACCATCACCACTGATCCCTCTCAAAATACTTCTTTTCACTTCAAATACACATCTTACTGTTCTTGCCACTTTCTGAAGCAGTTCTAGAAGTCCTCTTTTGTGAATGTCTTCAGTTATGCTATTGCAGCTGCCTTGATATCCTAAATTGATTCAAAACATTTAGTCTTCATGGTCATTTTGACTCTGAGGAAGAGTCAGAAATTGCATAGTGCCAGATCCCATGAATGATGAAGATGAAGATACACCATAATGTTTTTATGAATCCGCCTTTCCATTGGATGGTACACAGCAGCAACATTCACAGTATTTTCATAACACCTTGTAAAGACACTCATGAAAGAATACCTCAGAAAGTAGCAAGAACAATGGGATAAATGTGTTTAAAGCAAAGAGAAGTATTTTGAGGTGGATTAATGACAACATCTTTTACTGTAATACATTTTATTTAAACATGCAATACTTCAATCACACACCCCTTGTATATTTTCCTTCTAGAAATTTAATTTATTTATATAGACAAATTACCTTGGATTTGAGAGACTGGTGACTTCTAAAGAAATCAATTATCATATCATTAAGAAAAATGTAAGTCTGTGCTGGAGATTAATTTTCTGTAACACCTTTGTAATATAAAAAAATAAAAAAAATAAACACCAAAATGATTTTTATTGAAAATTAAGGCCACTGTAGAATCACAAAAAAATCCATGACCAATTTAAAAGTTATCATATTCCAAATACTGCATTTATTATGTATATATCTATGTTAGTAAACTTTCTATCACTGTGATTAAATACTTGAGCGAAATCAACTTAAAGAATGAAAAATTTATTTTGGCTCATAATTTCAGAAGTTTTGATCCATATTTTAAACTGGCTAACCCCATTGATTTTAGGACCATGGCAAGGCAGAAATATCATGGCAAAAGGCCATGGCAGAAGGATGATGCTCACTTCATAATGGTCAGAAAATAGAGGGCCCTCAAAGAAGGGACTGGGGACATAATATACCCTTCAACACCACTGCACCAGTGGTCTGCTTCACCCACCTCCTCATAAGATCTATGAACTCATCAATGGCCTACTCTATTGATGAAGTTAGAGGTCTCATGATCTAATCACTTCCCAAAAGGCCTGCCTCTGAACACTGCTGCTTTGAGGAACAAGTCCCCAAACACATGAGCCTCATATCCAAACCATATCAATATCCACATATTGTTTATATAAAGTCTGATATATATAAAGTCTTATATATTGCATTCTAGATATTATATTATATTACATTTGTTCTTTCATTAATTCATTCATTTAATAAGTACTTATTGAATATTCTTTAAAAGGCACTGTAATAAGATCAATGAGGGAATACAAATTCTTTTTTATGAAATCATTTGCAGTCCAGTAGTGAAGACAAAAACATGTGTAATATAAACAAAAATTAAATAAATGTCTAACATTTAGTTTCTAACATTTTGTCATGAAAATGCTTTCGAAGCTTTAGGATGCTCTTTCCTGTTCCTGAGTTTATGCACTCCTATGGAATCTTTATTCACTCTTGAACATACACATGTTTAAGTAATATTGGGCAGGTTAAATTTTGTCTTGGCACAAGGCATCTTCAGACATAAAGCCAACACATCTGTATTAGTCAGTTTTCCCATTGCTGGGACAAAGTACCTGACACCCCTAACTTAAAAGAGGAGAGGTTTATTTTGGCTCACAGTTTCAGTGGGTTCAGTCCATAGTAGCCAAGCATGCAGAAAGGCATGGCGGAGGAAAGCTACTCACCTCATGGCAGCCAGGAAGTAGAAACAGAAGGGAGGAGCCAGCAAGGAAGATGCACCCTCCAAAAGAACATCCCTGGTGACATGCCTCTTCCAACAAGACCCACCTCTAAACAGCACAATCAGCTGTCAATTCATCAATGGACTAATCCAATGATGAGCATAGTGCCTCCATGGCCCAACTGTCTTCCAAACACATAAGCCTTTGGGGGTACATTTTAGATTTAAACCATAACTACACCTCACATCTCAGATCACATCTCATCTCTTCCCTTATAGCAGATGGAGGATCTAACACCTGAAGGTCTGGATACACAGTGAAATCAACTTAGCCATGGAGTCACAAGATGATGAAGGATGCTGGTACAGAAGGTGGAAGGTTCTTGCTTGTTGTAAAGTCAGTAATAACCTCAGCTCTTTATTAAGCAATTCAAAAGCTTCCATATTGACAGCTGGTCCACAAAAATATTTTACAGGTTTAAAAACATTATTAAATATAACTCTCTTGAATCATATAACATCTTCCTTTCTCTTAATTTACCCTTGATGTTGTTATACTGGTTTTAAATTTAAAGGAGCATTTTGTGAAATTTTGTAATACAGTTATATTGGGTTTTATTTTAAAAGAGCACATGTAAGAAAGTAGAGAGTCAAATATCCAAGGGAAAAAAAGAAAACTTTAAACAAAGCCCAAGGAAAAAATATCAAAATATTTGAATATAATTATAATGAATGCTCCTTCTGAATGGGTGAAAGTGGAATAAAATCAGGTGATTCTTAAGACAATTCTACATCCTTCTGAAATAGCTCAGTAGATCAAGAAACATGGGCTCTAAAATTAGGCAGAACTAAGTTCAAATTACAGCTATATGATCTTGAGCAAACTGCTTCACTCCTATGCTCATCAGTTTCCCCATTTGAACACAGAGCTCATAAAACCTACTTCACAGAGTTATTATGAGGATTAAATGAGATTTTGTACAACATGAATTCAAAAAACACTTGTTCCCTACAGTGTGAAAGACTGGGATGTGGGCCTACCTACTCTGAGGGGGCCTTATTCATTCATTATTTATTCATTTTTCAGAAATATTTTGTGAACACCAGTATGTATAAAGTCATTGTGCTATCACTGGGACTATAGTGATAACTAAGACTCCAAGGAGTTCCCATTTACTATCCTTCTAGGAATTTTAGACTCTCTCTTCCCTTAGAAAATCTCCTAACGATGGAGAAACCACCTTTAAAGAGGATGTGTACATAAAGGCATGCAATTCAATCGTCAGTGGTAGATCTAGAATGTCTCCACACCATTTTCACTTTGCTGTTCATTGAGTCTATTTGAGGGAGGAAAGGTAGAGAAACTCAGAGATACATGGAAGATGTGGGTTATTAGGGTAGCATATGTGATGGGCACAGGAAGGCATAGAAAGACCCATCCAGGAATGTAGGCCAATCTGACTACATCTACAATCCTTCTTAGTTTTTTCTCCTTTTGTTTACATTGCAATTAATGCTAGATGGCAAGGTGATACTACAAATAATGAGGTGAGACGATAAAAGGGCATGTGGGGGAAGAATTACTGAGTGTGACTCCGCTGATAGTGATTCATGTGGACAGGGCTTCCCCTGGTCATTCTTTACAAAATCTCCACCAGAGATGCACTGAAACCAAACTCCTAAAAAGGAGATGAGAATCTATATTTTTCACAAGTTTCCAAGGCAAATTTTATCATTGACAATGTATGAAAAAGACTAAATAATCTTTAGGACTCTTTCAAAATTTATAGTTTGGGCCGGGGATTTAGTTCAGTGATGCTGCTGCCTGCCTCACAAGTGTGAGGTCCTGAGTTCGATCCCCGGTACCAAAAAAAAAAATTATAGTTTGATATTTCCATTAGCTTAATAACCCTTGCAGTTGAGGGTCTAGAGTAAACTTACTTTTCCCCTAGTGGGTACTTGCAATGTCTCTGTGGTGCCTCTGTGAGTAGGAGGTATAACTGCAGTCTTTTAATCCTGGGCAAAGCCTTGATTTCCTTTTTTTGAGTACAATTTAATACTAACAAACAGCACTGCTCACATGTTTATTTTTTAATAACAGCTGAGGGCTTTGTTTTGTTTTTAATTATTAAATATTTTAGATAAAAAGGAAAACTGAAGAAAATAATATAACAGACTCTAATAACATTTTACTATATTTGCATTAGATCTCTTTTTTAAAATAATGGAATAAACATTGTAGATACAGCTAAAGCCCCTAATCTAAACCTTTTCTCTCCCTCCTTCCCTCTCCAGAGGTACATTATAAGAGAGTTGGAATCATTCTCATGCATTTTTTATATTTGTGCTACATATATCTAACCCTCTAAAATATATACTGTTTTATATTTTAATTTTCCCTAAAATTGACATCATATACATATTTTTAATTTGCTTTTTTTTAAGCTTCTGCACAGCAAGAGAAACCACCAGCAGTGTGAAGAGACAACCCACAGTGTGGGAAAAATCTTCACCTGCTCTTCCTCAGACAAAGATCTACTATCTCAAATCTATAAAGAACTTAAAAAGATCAGACCTCCCAAATTTAAAGACCCAATCCAAAAATGGGTATCTGAAATGAACAGACATTTCTCAGACAAAGAAGTAGAAATAGCAAATAAACATATGAAAAAATGCTCAACATCATTGGTCATTGGAGAGATGCAAATGAAAACAATGCTGAGATTCCGCCTCACTCCAGAAAGAATGGCTGCTATCATGAAACCAACCAATAACAAATGCTGGCGAGGCTGCGGGAAAAGAGGAACCCTGCTCCACTGCTAGTGGGAGTGTAGACTGGTACAAGCACTGTGGAAATCAGTATGGAAATACCTCAAAGAACTAGGACTGGAAGTCCCATTTGACCCAGCTATTCCCCTGCTGGGGATCTTCCCCAAAGAATTAAAAGAATTATACCACAGTGATATATGTGTACCCACATTCATAGGAGCACAATTTTTAATAGCTAAAACTTGGAAGCAACCCAAATGCCCATCTACTGGAGACTGGAAAGAAAATGTGTTTTTTTAATAAAATGGAGTACTATTCAGCCATAAAAAATGAGAAATTAGAGACATTCATAGCTAAATGGATGCACATTGAAGTGATACTCTTAAGTGAAATAGGACACACATGTGTAAATACTGAATAGTTTCTCTAGTGTGAGAAACTGAAAGTGTAAGTAAGAACTAAAAGGTATAATAGGTAACGTGAAATAGGAAGAAAAGGGGCAAAGGGGAAGGGGAAGTGGAGAGGTAGGGGAAAGGAAAGAAGGGAATGGAATTAATATGAGAAAATGAAAAAATGGAAACAAAGTCTTTGTAAATAGGGAGGGATGGAGGGGTTGAAGGGAGGGCAGGGGAAGAGGGAAAAATAAGAACCAAGAGAGATTATGTAAAAGTGCAAATTTCCAATGATGAATGTCATTATATTGTATACCTAAAATGTACCAATAAAATAATATTTTTTAAAATTTGCTTTTTTAAATTCAACAGTGTTTGCATTTTACACATGTAGATGGGTCCCAGTTCATTTTTTATTATTGCTTCCAGTTATTTCACCATATTGAGAAATTCAGTCTATTCAGCCATTCTAATCTGAAGGACAGATCATTTCCACTGCTTTTCTTCACAGACATTGCTCCACTGAACATCCATGCACTTGTTTTCTGACACACATGGGCATCAGTTTCTCTAGTGTAGATATCCAGTGGTGGAACTGCTATATCGTAGGGATACACTGTACATCACCAAGATTGCCAAAGTTTGCATTTCCTTCACTACTGCTGAGATTGAGCTTGTTTTTATATTTTTTAGATTTTGAGAGTTTCCTCTTCTAGGAATCCACTGATCACATAATTTGTCTATTTTTCCAACAGGTTCCCATTTTAAACTTGCTTTACATGTGTTTTAATATATTCTAAGTACTTATTCTAGATTAGTTACATGCAATACAAATGTTTTCTCCCTGTCTGTGGCTTGTCATTCAATTTTGCTATAGTATCTTTCTTCCTAGTTTTCAGTCTAATCTCAGGAAGTAAGTCAATCTTTTCCTTTATGATATGTGCTTTTTTTTTTTAATCATGTTTGCAACCTTTCCCCTGATTCCAAGCTCCTGAAAAGTATTCTTTTATATGTGTTGAAATCAGCTAAGGTTTTAAATCCTCCTTATTTATGGTTACAATTCTAGGATTGGTGTCATCCATAATATAAGAGTTTGGGTTAGAAAAGAGAAAGAACAATCATCATTTCTCTTGAAACAGGCCCTTACCATCTCTGGAAACTATGCATCTTGCACAGCCCACACTGGGTCTTACGATCCCCCACATTCCAGGTCTCTCAGAGTTCTGGTCTCACATTCATGGCCATTAGAAATATGGCAGGATAGGGCCGGGGATTTAGCTCAGTGGTTCCGTCACCTGCCTCACAAGCGCAAGGTCCTGAGTTCGATCCCTGGTACCAAAAAAAAAGAAAAGAAAAGAAAAGAAAGAAATATGGTGGGACAGAAAAAAATCTCCAAGCAGTATCTGTGAGACAGTTGCACCCGGGGATAGGACATCACAGGTTCTTATAAGGATCAGGATCTGCAGTAGGACCTAAGGAGTGTGCCACTATGTCTTTAGAGTTCACTAAGGCTAGAAAGGTAAGCAGAGGCTTTGATTCCAGCGGCATGACTCAGCATAAAGAAACCTGGGTGTAGGCTCAGTTTTGCCTACCACACTACTGCTGCAATGAGCATCTTTTAAGCAAAGAGCTTAACTTTTCCAAGTTCTTTAAAGAAGTAGGGTTAATCTGCTTACATCGAAGTGTTGCAATGAAGGAAACAAGTGTTTTACAGCCTTTGCTTCTTCAAGATGAGTAGATCCTCAGCAGGGAAGACAAAATGCCATGAAGACAAAACATTTTTTGAACCAGCTCTGTTGGAAGCACTGTTCAGAGAGCCTTAGCATTATTTCAGAGTCCTCAGTTACATCACAATCAGCTTCATCTGTTGGATGAAGAGATGGGATACAACAAGCACTGCTAAGTTGACCCAGTGGCCAGAGACACTCATAAGCTGCTATCCTCTAAACAATACATTCTTATACCAGAGAGAGGACATTAGACCTCACTGGAGCACTTGATAAGGCCTGCTGCAGGGTAGGATGCTATTCTTTTTATTCCTAAACTGCTAATATTTTAGAAAGTCTTCTGCTGCCGGCTGTGAGAGAGGAGGAGTCGCCCCACTGAGGGCCCGCACTGGCTTGGCCTTCCAGATTGACTGGTGGTGGCGGCCTCTGGGCGTGCGAGGGAACAGTTGCTTGTCTGAGTCGCTCTCCTCTAGGCTCCGCCGGGGGGTCGCCATGGCCCGTGGTAATCAACGAGAACTTGCCCGACAGAAGAATATGAAGAAAACCTAAGAAATTAGCAAGGGAAAAAGAAAAGAGGATAGCCTGACTACTTCTCAAAGAAAGCAAAGGGACTCTGAGATCATGCAACAAAAGCAGAAGGCAGCTAATGAGAAGAAGTCTATGCAAACAGGAGAAAAATAATGACCAGCTCTGGGAAACGTGGGTGCTCCTGCCAACTGGTACATCATAAGCTCCAAGATCAGGATTCCTTAGAACGAACAAGCATTACATGTGTTATAACTCATCCTCAAAACTGTTTACCTCAAACTTTGTTTTTCGGCCTTAGTGTGATGTTTTAGAACCATTCTTCCAAGAATAAAACATCATGCATGTAAAAAAAAAAAAAAAAAAAGAAAGTCTTCTGCAGATGTTAATCATGCACAATGATCTCAGGAGACATCATGTCCCCCAGGTGGTACCTCTGGTACATTCCAAAGCAAGGTAGCCCCTCTCAGTCGCGCATTCCATTAAGAAGTCTCTATTAATATAGCTTTACCCAGAGAGGTTAGAGAGACAAGGAAGTCAAGAGAGACTGTAGAGCAATGGAGGCTAGTTCTAAGGTTAAACCTTGCAAGGACACTGGAAACTACCTTGGGTGTGAGCTCTGAAGAGATCTGTATTCTTTCACTAAACCATGGAGACAATGGATTTAGATATTTTGATTTTACTAAATTCAAAAACACTGGGATTTTTTTCTTTGAGAATAACCAAGGCCAGATGCTATAATTTCACTTATAATGAGGAATATTCTGTGTGCGGCCAAGTATATTTCTTTAAGCCCCTGTATCTCATTCAGCTGTGTTACAATTGACATGATTTTTCTTATTATGCTTATCACCCTCTAATTCTGTACTGTTTAACATATTTGTCTTTCTGGTTCCTTTATGTGTAAACCAACTTAAAAGGGTATCACAGAACAATCGAAAGAAAAACATGGTTTTAAAACCTTACTAGGCTCCCTTCCGTAAGTCCTTTTCTTCCAATTTAGAATCAATCATCCTTTCCCTCTCAGTAAAAGTTCCTTGGACTTGTCTGGAATGTAAAGCTACATGATAACTGTCAGAATCTTCTCCCTTCTTGAAGGAAGAAATGATCCCTTCTTTATCACAGCCCCAGGGGGTCCTACCGAATGTAAAGTGAGAAAAGTGTATCCCAGAGGTTGCTTAAAATCCTAAAATCACAACATTGCCATTGCCCTCACTCCGTTTTCTCTCTAGTAGTCTAGAGCCTGTGTCACGGCACAGCTGTGAGATCCTAGGTGCTCCCTAGAAAGTCTTAGAACTGTGCCTCAACCTACAGTCAGTGATTAGTAAATGTTAGCATCCTATTCAAGCCTACCTTCTCCTTGGTCTTGAGCATTAAGCCAGTCTTAAGGATCCTTCTTCTACAGATGATCCCCTCCTTCCTTCCCACCACCTCCAATTCAGGTCTCTGCTGTCCCTCTCTGAGCAACCACACAGCTGGGCTGTCTGATCTCATTCCTTCTCCTAATCCCTCCTGCACCTGGCACCAAAATGATTCTCCCAAAACATCACTTTGAGCCAATTACATGCTTCATATTCCTCCGTAAAATAACTTTAATGCCTTGGACTACAAGTTAAGGCATTTAATAAATTGAACCCACCATACATTTCCATCCATCCCTCTCACATGCAATCCTTCTACTCTCACTCAGCAAGACAATTTTCCTGAGTTCTGGAATACAGCTTGTGATTTCATGCCTCTATTGTTATTCATTCCTTCCCTCGTGCTTAGTGTACCCTCCCTTTTGGGCCAACAGTAGGAGGCAGTGTAGTACAGTGGTTCTGAGCACCAGCACGGATGCTGACAGGCCTGTTTATGTCCTAGCTCCATACCTTCCCCAGCTTCTGACCTTGGACAACTTATATTACGATTCTGTGTGTCTAGCAAGAGATCTCAATATAGCAAGAGAAAAATTTTTTTATAATGCATTTTCCATCTATTTACAACAAGCTTATTGATTCAGGGGGCTTTAATTGCTCTTTACTAAATTAATGTTTTACTATAAAACATGAACCAGTCCTCAAAACAAAATTAAAAGTTTTTCTCTCTGTGGTCCCAACATATTTTCTGTTCTCTGCTAAAACCATCAGCAGGAACTTCATCAGCAATTGACAACCTTCTGCTTATGGTCAAGGCTAATTCCTTTATCATGTTCTTACTCTGTACAAAGCTAACCTAATCTCTCTCTCTCTCTCTCTCTCTCTCTCTCTCTCTCTCTCTCTCTCCCTCCCTCCCTCTCTCTCCCCCCTCAGGTCACCTAAGAACGTGACCCAGCTTTCAGATTAGCCAAAGCAGGACAGGTGACTCTGGTATGGGAGGGAGAAGATGCTGCACTCCTGAGGTTAGGAGAGCTGTCTTAGGGCCTCAGCAAAAGGAGGTTAAATCAAAGGCCAGAAGACTGTCACCCAATCAGGAATGAGGAACAGAGCATTTGTTTGTTTTATTCACCTTCAAACATGGAAATAAAAAAACTAATAAGAGCTAAACTGGCCTGCATAGCAAAGAGAGTGCTAGGCTGGTGCTACTCTCCCAGTTCTTCTAAATCTCTTCCTTGTCAAACGTGGGAAGAAGTTTCCAGATTGCTTCAATTCACAATGTCCAGAAACAAGTTTACATCAAAGTCAGCCCCTCTCCTGTGTCAGTGCCTGGAGTCCTGTGATCAGGCCTCCCTCTCCCTGACCCCTCCTTGAACTGGATTCTTCTCCCCTTTCCCACCTCTCCCCTGGCCCCTTACAACGCTCATTCAGGTGTTTTTTTAAAAAGACTCTGCAATACTTTCAGATATCGGTCCTATCTTCATTGAGTGATTCTCATATTAAAGCATATGGGGATTTAAAAAAAAAAAAAAAGGTGAACCTTGCTTGTTGTAATCTCCCTCGGTGATCTCAGGCCTGAGAAACACTACCTTAACTGACACCTGGATCCTCTCCATACTACTCTTGCCTCTCTGGAAATGATGCATCCCCCCTTCCGTACCCTTGTAGTAGCAGACAAGCAGGGGCAGTTAAACTCAGATCCATATTGCCTCTTCCAAATCCTGGCTTTCCCATTCTCATGCGAAAACTAACAAACAAAATATCCTTCCCTGCAAATACCTTCTTCACAGGCCCCCTCAGGCCCTCTCCCACCACCACCGACCCTATCTACCTAAACAACTTCTATGCCCTTCAAGATGCAAATAAGACCTCACCTCCTCCTAGCAGGCTGCCCTGGCATGCTGAGCAATTAGGCATAGCTCTCTTCTAACTTATACTCTGTGGATGCCTCTCACAGACTCTGTCTCTCTGTACTTAATAATCCGTTATTTCTATGTCTGGAGACCTCAATACACTGTGAGCTCTTTAAGTAGGAATTAAGTAGGAAGCCTAATCCAGGCATACCCAGAATATGGCTGACACTCAATAACACACCTGTAAGGGAGAGGAGGCAGGGGAGATGAGCTAGAGAAGAGAATTTGATAAGAAGAGGAGGAGGAAAGAAGAAATTTTATTGTCACCCTCCAGCTTTCCAAGAATAAAATGTTTTACTAAGCCTATATTTGGAATTGTAATATAGGGATACAGCAGAAAAAGTAAAAATCCAAGACAACTCTCCATTTTATAGAAAAATTTCAAGAAAGTTCATATATAGAAAGAATTTTTGAAATATATTTCTAGTCACCTATTAAAGGCAATATTATTCATCTCCAATTTCTACATTAGTAATGGGCTGGGGATTTAGCTCAGTGGTTCCGCTGCCTGCCTCGCAAGTGCAAGGTCCCAAGTTCGATCCCCGGTACAAAAAAAAGAAAAAAAAATTTCTAACTTAGTGACACAGATCTTTCATAACAATCCTATTCTGTTCATGGTAGCCCCCCAAAGATGTCCATGGCCCAAGCACTGGGATATGTAAATACTGTGTGTTACCTGGTACAGGGACTTCACAGATGTGATTAAGTTAATGTAATCACTAGAGTCCTTGTAAATGAAAGAGGGAGAAGACAAGGTAATGCCATAGGGATGCAGTATGAGTCTACAAGCTACTGTCATCTTTGAAGGTGGAAGAAAAGCCAACCAATGTGAGCAGCCTCCAGAAGCTAGAACAGGCAAGAGAACACATTCTCGCTTAAAGTCTCAAGAGAGGAATGCAGCCCTGACAACTCCTTGATTTTAGCCCAGTAAGACCCATTCATACTCTGACTACCAGAATTGTAAGATAGTAAATTTGTGTTAAGGCCAAATTTGTGGTGATTTGTTATAACTACAATAAGAAACTAACACACACACACACATATACACACACAAAGAAACTAACACAGTGGCCATTAAAACGTTCCCAGGGGACATTCGGTACTGCCAGTGCATGCTTTCTGTTTTAAATTCATGTCACCTCCACTAGTAATGTTAATGTGAAATAATAATTGATAGTCTTGATGACCTTGAGTCATTACAAGATCCTGAATTATCAATGAAAAAATAAGCAGTTGTAACTCCATTACTTTACTCAGTCATGGAGGTGGGTATACTATTTGATCCATGTCCCAAATACAGTGCACAAAAATATGGAGCACAAAACCAGAGTATGGAAAAATGCATGTAAGGTCCTTGCCTTTGACTCTAGCCTACATCTGAACAGGTTGGAGACCCAGGACCTCTGGTACACTGCTCATTAATTCTCTCAATCAATTTCGTCTCCTACTAAGGTTTGGAACAAAGAAGAGGAGTCCTTGAAATTTCCATTACAGCAGCAATAGATGCAAAATAACCAGACATGCTGTACTACCTGGGTTAGTAATTCAATGGACATCTCCTCTTTTAAAAATTTTATTAGTATGTTTATGATACATAATAAATATGTTTGTCATGGGGTATTGCTACATATATATCACATCTGGATCCTTTTTAATTCCCCTTTCCCTTCCTCCTTCCATCTCCCTGCTCCCCAGATTCCTTTCCCATCTCCACAAAGCTTAGTTCTCTGTTTCATATCATCTTTCTTTTATTTTGCTCTCCAAATTATTTATATTTTGGGTTTCTCATACAAGAGAAGCCATGCAAAAAGAAAGAAGGAAAGAAAGAAAGAAAGAAAGAAAGAAAGAAAGAAAGAAAGAAACCATGCAATGTTTAACCTTCTCTGTCTGATTTATTTCACTTAGCATTATGGACTCAAGGTGCATCCATTTTCCTATAAACAAGTCAAATTTATCCTTCTTTTTCGTTTCAGACTGTCTAGAAGAAGATGAAGGAAGGAAAATGAAAAACCAGCATATCAGTAAGGAACTCATATATTTTAAATGATTCACTGAATGTTAAAAGAGAATCTGGGTTAGCCCAAAATTAGCCAGAAATGTTACAGAATTGATATTCCTCATTTCCTGAACTGTCTAGTCAATTAGCATGTTAGCATACAGTTTTATTGTTTGGGGCTTTAAAAGCTCTCTTATTTCAGCCACTGTGTTATATTCCTTGCACAGAACAAACTAAGAACCAAGGGAAACCAGAAAGATGGGGACCAAATGTGAGCTTTCTTACTGACCAACTATGTGAAGAACAGCATTTAGGTGTGAGGCAACAATAGTCTTCCTAATGTTACATGAAGGAATTAAATAGAATGACCTACTGGGGCACTGGGAACTAGCAAATAGTGATCCATTCCATAGGACAGAGCTGCCCACGACAAGACCTCAGAGAAAATCCAGAGAAGGCTGAGGGAGACATCGCTTCCTTTTCTCCACCTCTCCAGTCAAGCAACTCATTCCTTGCAAGAAGGAGTAAGTAAAGGGGAGGGAGAGGCCAGGAGTGTTACTCTCATAAAAACCTTTAAACGTGCAGAGGGGAGAAAGAGGGAATAAAAGTTCTCCACTGATAGTTGCTTCTAAATGATAACAAATAAAGCTATGCTATAATCAAGCAAACTAAGTAATTATATCTAGAGAATGATGGAAGCAAAATTAGCATCAGCTGACTAAAGATCCAGTTGACTTCTAGCTCCAAAGCTAGTAGAAGCAGCAGCCCCCATCTTTCTGTGATGAAACCCAAGCAGAGTTGTGATACTACATAGTAGTACTGTGGGAACACTAACAATTGATTTCTCTGTCTCTAGAAATTAGAGCTAGTTCAAAGTTACTCCCGTAGTAACATGATTCTTACCTCATTTCAGACTTGAATGGGATAAATGGGGGAGGAATGACAGAAAGCATTCCAGAAATCACACATAGCCCAGTTTTCCCTCTCTGTGAAGAGCTCACAGAGATGGACATTGAATGATGGCAGTAATAGTTATGACAAATATGAATAATTGAAATGCTCATGAGTTGTTACTTTGAAAGTTACTTCTATTTCTTTTTTTAACTTAGAAGCAAATTTGATTAAGAAACCAAATTAATATTTTAAGCAGGCATATCAGCAAAACACATGGGCAAGAATGACCCTGAACAGATCTTTTGGTTAATGCCAGAACTAGAACACCAAGTAAAAGCAGACCATGCAGTGTAACTCATGAAATTTGCAAGACAAGCTGGGTGTGGTGGTGCTTCAGCACTTTGGAAAGTAAAACCAGAGGATTGCAAGTTTGAGCCCAGCTTGGGCAATTTAACAAATTAGCAAGACCTTGTCTCAAAATTTTTTTAAAAAATTTAAGGGGTTGGAAATATAGCTCAGTGGAAAAGTTCAATCCCCAGTACCACCAAAAACAAAACAAAGAAATTTGTAAGAATGATATTGAGTTTAAAAGGTTAGTGAACACAGTCTATAGAGTTTTTGTTTTACTCTTCAGGTATATATACTTCTGTGGAGTTAGGAGATAGGGAAATAATTAGACTGCATCTAGAAAACAAAACAGTTTTTGAAACCAGATTAGCTCTATGTATTTATTATTATTATTAGAAAACAATCATTTTGAGATTTTTAAATGACTTATTTAATCACTCATTTGGATATAAAATTAATTTCTATATACTTTTATAAACACAATGACCTCCATAAAAGGCTTATGACAGCTTTTCCTCTGCTTTTCTTATGCTCATCCCCCAATTTGATGAGGTTTTGCCCAATTCTGAGAATATTGTATAGAATAGTTTCAAATTGCCAAGAAACAAAGTAGAAAAAAAATGAGCACCCCTGTTTCTGCCTGAAGTTGGCCTCAATTCTTCTGCCACACACTCTGTACCTTCCTAGGAAGCTTTAGGTTGGCCAAGAACAAGATTTACCCTTAACAACAAATGAGTGCCAGGGTTGCTAGGTGATTGTGATATAGGAAAGCAACCTCCAATCAGAGAGAAGCCCCAGCAATCTAACTGTGACACATCACTCACTATAAATAGGGGAACGCCCCCCATGCTTAAGCCCTTCTCCTCACCATTCGTAACTGATAAGAGGGAACAACATCCACAACTCCCACAATGGTCAGATCCATCATCAAGCAGTACGGATACTCCAGAAGACATCTAACACCAACGTACAGGAAGAAGTCATATCTCAGCACCAGTTTTGGCCACAGAAATTACTCACTCTACATAAGCAGGGTCCTAAAGGAAGTTGCTCCCCAGAGGCACATATCATCCCGCACCTTGGACATGATGAACGCCCTGATCAACAACATCTTCGAACGCATTGCTACGGAAGCCCACCACCTGATGTGTTCCAGAAATCGTTGTACCCTCGCCCCAGAAGACATCCAGAGGGCAGTGTATTTGCTGTTGCCTGGGAAACTTGCTAAGTACGCCATGGCTTTTGGAGATGAAGCAGTCCACAGATATGTCCACTCCTAAACTCCATGTACCAGCTTCATCGAATCTTGAGGAAAATAAATCAAACTTAACCTAAACAATTACCTCAATGTTGAATTCTCTTCTTTTTTAATAACAGAGTAGAATTTCTTGATATTTTCCCATTTCTCTTATCTCTAGAGATGAATTGTGTTACTATTTTAACTTCTAACACTGACTAATTAGATTTTCCTGGCAACTGCCCAGGCTCCAGTTAGAAATTGTTTTTCTTATGGATATGAAAGCTTATTACAACAGACCCCTGACTTATGAACTCAATCGGTTCCCTAGGGCTAATTGTAACTCAAGTTGGTCGTAAGTCAGTACAGTTGTCTAGATATTTACCTGGGCACACGCTTTAGATAACAAGAGGCAGATGACTCTTCCATTAACCTAATTAGTCCAAGTTGTTCATATGTCAGGCCGTGTATATAAATTCAGTGCTTATTATATCTTTAAGGTTATTATCTACAGGTTTATTTGACAGCTATTTTGACAACCAGGTTACACTGCTTTTGAATTTAGAAAGACAATTTTACTCAAATATTATACCAGCAATTTGCATCAAAAAGTATTTTCTCAAGCAAACTACATTCAACCAGTGTAGTTGCTTAATGAATGTCTTTATAGAACATTTTAACAGCTTCCTTGTTTTAATTCTTATTTCCTGCATTTCAGCCAGTTCAGTTGATGACCATGTACTGTATATTTTTAAAATTTGGTTCACCAAGGTTAATTGTTAATAACATAAGAACACTCATGAACTTACCACCCAATTTGTGAACTTTAAAAACTTCACAAAGTGAGCTAATGATCTTTCCCAATATCATCTTCCTGTCTACTATCCTGAGTTTTGCTTCTTTCCCACTCCATTGCTCTTCTTTGTCCTATTGCTGTCTATGTATTGTCTGAGTATGTATACTTTGAACATGGGTTTAATTTTGCTTATGTGACAACATGAGATCATATTACATGTGTTCTTCCACACCTGCAGTTTTCTCTTAACATGGGTGTACAAATACTTCTTGTTTCTAAGACAAATTGATGTATGTTGCTCTCTTTTCACTCCTAAT
This sequence comes from Heterocephalus glaber, assembly GCF_053883595.1. Taxonomy (NCBI): domain Eukaryota; kingdom Metazoa; phylum Chordata; class Mammalia; order Rodentia; family Bathyergidae; genus Heterocephalus; species Heterocephalus glaber. The sequence goes on along the minus strand of NW_028258471.1, from coordinate 1,752,432 downwards.
CCTCTATGAGACTCCATAGTTTGAAAATGCCACACTTTATTATCCATCTTCTGTTGGTGGAGGTTTGGGTCAATTTTTGTTTTTTACTATTATGAATGATGTTGCTATAATAATGTGAGTTATAACAATAGCTAAAACAGGGCCAGGGATTTAGCTCAGTGGCTCCTCTGCCTGCCTTGCAAGCGCAAGGTCCCGAGTTCAATCCCCGGTACCAAAAAAAAAAAAAAAAAGCTAAAACATATATTGCTTGGTATATGCCCAGAACTCTACATATATTACTCATTTGATCACCACAACAACCTAGTGATTAAATTATCCTACACTGCAGATGATGAAAATGGGGTCTTTGTCTGAAGCCATACAGCTGTGTTAAGTGGCAGGGCTGAGATCTGATCAGGTTAACAGTCTCAGCTGCAGACAGTTGACTACATGCTATGAACACTCTTGTACATATCTTCTGGTGCACAAAAGAATTTCTCTAGGTAAACTATCCCAGAGTGAAATTGCTGGGTCACTGATAGCCCATATTTAACTTTACTAGGTGTTGCCAGACTGTCTTCCAAAGTGTTTGCATCAATTTACATTTGTAGTGGATGAGAGTAATTTAGTTTTCTAATTACAAGGAACACATAAATTTCCTGAAGAAAGAATGGTATATTTTATGTATATTCTCAGCTTGGAACTCAGGCTATCCCAGGGGAAGGCCTCTTCAGTTCTCACTTAGGACCCACTCTGTTTGTTTCTCTTGGGGTTGCTCACTTCTAAGTCTTCTTTGTAAGAGTGTTAGGAAATGGACTTGACAGGGTTCACTCATGCTGCTTCAGTTAGGCCTGGACAGAGGTTACTGGCCATCCTCAAATTTAGTTAATCAGATGCCCACATCTGGCCATGAGGTATGGCTTGGTAAAAGAAGGGCTTCATAGTCTACCAGGGATCAGCAAATTACAGCTTTACCAAATATGGTTTCAGGGAAATAAAAAGGATTAAGATGCGATATGTATATGTACCAGCTCCTCACTGATGAATGTATTCATTATGTATCACAAATATACTAACAAAAGAAAAAAAATAACAGCCTTTTCTCATTTAACTCCACAAGATAATAAAGGTTTTTATGTTTTGGTAGGGATGTTTAAAGACCAACAGGAAAAATATTCAACAGGCCTAATGCGGCCCACAAAGCCTAAAATATAGATGCACACAAAGCAAATTTTTAAAATTAAAGACAGGTTACATTTGTGATGGTGGTTCCATAGGATTATAATGGAGCTGAAAAATTCCTATCACCTAATATTTTAATCTACCTTTTCTATGTTTAGCTCTGTTTAGATACTCGGATGTTTACCATTGTGTTACAGCTGCACACAGTATTCAGTACAATACATGCTGTACAAGTTCTTGGCCTAGAAGCAATAGGCTAACCCAGATCACTGAAGTGTGTAGTGGGCTGCACTGTCTGTGTTTGTATGATCACACTCTATAATATTTGCACAACAAAAAAATCACCTGATGATGAAATCACCTGACAATACATTTCTCAGAACAACTATACAGCATTTACTATCTGGCTGTTTACAGAGAAAGGTTGCCCACTTCTGTTTTGCACGGTGCTCTACTTCTGCGGGGCTTGTAATAGATATGTTTTCTGAGGCTTTGCCAGTTCAGCTCAGTTCACAAGTAGAAAAAGTTCATCGTTGATTTTCAAATAATTGGAATAAAAGGGGTAAACACAAATATTATTCAATAATTAGGACAATGGTCTGATTACTCACAAAACAAGTGTGCAATTAATTCCACAGTACTCGGGACACTCACATAGTTGTACAACCATCACTGCTGTCCATCTCTAGAACCCTTTCCCATCCCAAAACTGTACCCATTAAACAGTAACTCCCCATTTTCTCCCCTCCCAATTCCTGGAAACCACCATCCTGCTTTTAGTCTTTATAAATTTAACTTCTCTAGGAAACTCATGCAAGTGGAAATATCCAGTATTTGTCTGTGACTGACATTTCACTTAGCAAAATGTCTTCAGCACTCATCTGTGTGGGAACATGTGTCAGACTTTCTTTTTAAGGCTGAATGATATTTCTTTGTCTCTATATTCCATTTTGTTTAGCCATTCATTTGCTGATGGACCCTTGTGTTACTTCCACCTTTTGGCTATTGTGAATAGTACTGCTATGAACATGAATATACAAATACCTATTTAAGGCTTGCTTTCAATACTTTGGAGTATATGCTCAAAAGCAGAATTGTTCAATCATATAATTCTATTTTTAAATTTTTGAGGAGCTGCCATCTTATTTTTCAAAGCAGCAATGCACAAGTGTTCCAGTTCTCCACATCCTTGACAACGGTTACTTTTTTTTTAATAATGTCATCTCATCAATGGATATAACAGTGGCATCTCTTTCGGGGTTTTTGTATGGTTTTTTGTTTACTTTGTTAATTGGTCTTTTTGAGACAGGATCTCTCTATGTAGTCCAGGCTGTCCTTGAATTTTCTATGTATCCCAGTCTGGCTTTAAACTTCAGGTCCTCCTGCTGGAATTTCAGGCATGAAATTCAGGCATGAATGCCTCCACCTCCCTGGCCCTTCTTAGGGTTTTTGATTTGCATTACTTTAATGATTAGTGACGGTGAACATCCTTACATGAACTTACTGGCCATTTGTAACTTTGTAAAAAGGTTCATTCAAGTCATTTGCCCATTTTAAAAATCAGGTTGTGTGGGGGTTATATTTGGTGAGTTGCAGTTCTTGATATTATTCCCTTCTCAGATATATGATATACAAACCTTTTTCTCCCATTTCTTGGGTTGCCTTTTCACTATGTTGATAATGATCTTTGATAAACAAAAGTTTGTAATTTTGTTTTGCCTTTTGTTGCCTGTGCCCTTAGTGTTATATGCCACTTTATTACTTTTTCATGAGACAATTATTTGCAACATTAATAATTTTTAAATATTTTGAACTCAATTCATAAAATCAACATAGTTTCTAAAATTCAATGAGAGTTTCACACTAGCTAACACCCTAATTTTGACCCTTCAGAAACGCGTATTTCTTTTTTTTTTTTTTACATTTAAGAAAAAAAATTTATTATTTCGAAATGCTGAGTGGGAAGGCATAGACTATGTTCTGATTTACTGATAAAATATTAAAGAGAACTTCAATTTGCTAGCAGAAATTTTCACTCCATTCTTAAGCTTCTAAAAGCAGTTCTGGAAGGGATTAAACAGCTGTTCCTCTTTCCAAATTCTGTTTAATTTCAGCCGTATACTTCCCATAGAACCTTTCAGCTTTCTTATTGAATTTGGCGTTCCTTTCATTAATGTAGTCGATGTCTGCACCATCATTGTAAGGACGTCTTCGGCTATATTTGTCTCGTTTTTCAATTTGTTTTTCCAGGTCTATGACCATTCTATCAATTTCCTCTGTGGAAGGCACATGTGTCCCATGAAGAAGACTGTTGGATGTTGGGAAAAACTCTTCTCCATATTTTTCTCTCAGGCTCTCATACGTTTCCATGTCAGGTCTGATCTGCTTGGTTAGCCGGTGATACTGAGTAACTGGGCAGCAGCATAAACTGAAAATCCAAGATCAGGATTTTTTCGCTTCTTTTTCCTCTCCCATCTTTCTGCATCTTCTGCACTGATCTCTAGCAACTTCATCTTCTCATAGTCTTCCCCTCTTGCTGCACATTCCTTTTTCTTTTCTTCTTCCTGTAGTTCCCATTCCAAACGAGCTTTTTTGGCTTCTCAATTTGCAGGTAACTTAAGTCTTCTATCTTCTGCCACAACTTCCTGGTGATTTAATTTATGAGCTTCATTCCGCTTCAGATGCAGCTCCCGGAATTTTCGCAGTCTCTGTTCGCGCTTCTGTGGGGCCAGATTCTCTGCCACCGTGCGAGACCCCTCCTCTGCGATGTCCACAGGAGCCTTCTTCCACTTCAGCCGCAGCCACCATTATACGCGCCCTCTTCCTACTTCCGGCAACAACACCGAACACTTCCCAGAAATGCGTATTTCTTATATCAGCAAGCATTTTACTAAATCTTTTTTTTTGGAGCCTTAGACCCTATTGATCTGTGGCAATTAAGTGCCAAAGACAAAGTAGCACAGACTGGTAGTCATCTTCTCATATGCATTTACTTCCTCTTCTCAGAAATAGGATCCCCAGTTCTCTAGCTGAACACATAACCACCCAGGACAAAGACCATACTGCCAAGTCTTCGTTTGAACTATATATATATATATATATATATATATATATATATATATATATCCCCATGACCAAGTTCTAATGATTGGGAAAGTATATGCAACTTTCAGGAAGTATCCTTAAATAGCAATAGAATGTTTCTTTCCCTTATCCTTGGGCTGGCTGGACTGAAGATGTGAAGGCTGGAACTGGAACATCTGTTTTAAAGTAGGAGTCAAACCTCCATATTTAAGGATGGTAGTGAGCATCAAGATGGAGAGAGCCTTGGTTTCTGATGATTGAACTGTCTTTCTGGCCCAGGACTGCCTGTTTATATAAAAGAAATAAAATTAAACTTGTTCAAACCACTGTCATCTTGAATTTGCACCATTCATAGTCAGACCTAATTCTAATATAGACATTCAGAAGATTATTGACTTCTACACAATGCAGTTAGTCTCAAAATGATTACACACTTATTAAATAAAAACATATTAATCTAGAAATAGAGGATGATGAATGTCTTGCATATTTGTCAGATGATTTTTTTTGTAAAATCAAATCTCATGCCATTTACCAGCCCTTTCTCGGGGATATGTAATACAGATAGCAAGAGCTTGCTGGTTACTAGTCTATTGGACACATGATGTGATTTTAAAACATTGTTTATGACACAAATATATATGATGTATTGAAAGAAGACAAAAAACAGAATTTTCAATTCAGCCAACATCATGACCGATACATGGATTCTGTGCTCCTTTGAAACTAGAGATACACAACAGCATAAGAGATGTTCCACACCAACAGGCAAGAGCTGAGCTGGTATCTGTAATACAAATTACTCAAGCAATACATTTCTAACAAACTTAGGTAATCTTTTTCTAAGTCTAGAAAACTTGCTTTGGAAGTACATGTGCTGTCATTTACTTTATCATTGTTTAAAGACTAGCTATGCACATTGTAGCTTGTTCTGGTATGAACTAAATGTGTCAGAAAGTGGGGAATAGGGAGCCATCTCTCAGTCTAATAATACCTTATGAATGGAGCTCATATTTTACTCACGCTTTCAGAGAAGATCAACTGCCTTCTTTGCATTAGATGCCGAGAAAACAAAGATAAGCCCCATCTCTTTAAAAGCTTAGGATATTATGAAACAGCAAACTGAAAATAAAATAAATTATTGGCATCAACTGACATGCACTGAGTGTTCACACTAAGCTAAGCATTATTCTAATTTCTTAAGGCCATCACCAGAGACAGGTGTCACCATTTTTAATCAGGACAATAGATGCATTTAAAAAGCTAAGAAAGCTGTCAGAAGTTGCACACGTTGTAACTGAAGACATTTGATTTCTACCTACATACTTTGGCTCCAGTGCCCACCACTTAAGCCACAATGCAATATTGCATCTGACAGGAACAGAGACATATAAATGATGCTGTAGAGCATGGAAACGGCAAATAACCCAAACAAGAAAGGTATCTTCAAGGTCTTGAAGGATGAGTAGAAAATGCACATAAGGCAGAAAAAATATTTGCAAAACCGTAGGGCAATAAATAGCGTATACCTGTAAGTTAGGTGCCCGTCGATAAGCTCAGGAGTAGGGATTCTAGAAATGAAGTCAGAAAAGTAGGCAAAAATCTGTGGGCTTAGGAGGCTGAGACAGGAGAATAGCAAGTTCAAGGCCTAGACAACTTAGTGAGACTTTGTCTGGAAATTAAAAAAAAAAAAGGCTTGGAATGTAGCTGAGGGCTCCCTGAGTTCAATCCCCAGTTCTGCAACAACAGCAACAACAAATCTGTGGAGCTGATTGCTAGGTTGAGTTTGATCCCACTACCTACAGAAGACCTATAGAAGGACTGTAAGCAGGAGAAAGATGTGACTTCATTTATATTTAGGTTGTTCTGACAGAAATAATGTGGAAGATGAATTAAAACAGGATAAGATTAGTCTGCATAATACTGAAATTATCCAAGAAAGTCTTGATAAGGCCCTGTGCCAACATATATGAACAGGAAGAGATCCATCTGAAAGGTATTTAGAAGGCACAATCCACAGTGGATATGCGTGATGTGTGCAATAACAGAGAAACTGCCAACTAGGGATTCCCAGGGCTCTGGTCCAGGAGACTTAATGGTTGAATCCAAGTCATTAGGCACAGTTTACTAAGTACTGCCATGTAACATATCGAGGCAGTATGAAAAAGACAACTTTAAATGATGACGTGTGAAGGATATCACAAGGGTGTTCAAAGTCCAGAGGATCTGGCAAAAGCCAAGTGACCTTGGGCAGATGGTTAGCAGTTGTTTAAAGCTTAGAAGAAGACAGCCTGAATTTTTAATACTTGAGATCATTTCTTATCACAGCTCTGTGTTGTGCCACACATCAGATGTTGATAGATTTTCTTAATTCTGAAAGCTATTTTTTTTTCAAAAGATGTTTGGCAGTATGGGGGAACAAGATCAGACTGAATAAATGGGAGAAAGTAGCAGTCTATAAATATAAGTCAAGGCAGAAGGTTAGTCAGTTACAATCAAAGACAAAAAGTCCAGAAAATAAATATTTTTATTGCTCAGCAACTGATAAAACTATTAGAAAATCATCATGAACATGAAATATCTGAACAGTATAATTAGCCAACAGCAATTAATTGATATATAAAACATTTCACCCAACAATAGCAAAGTACACACTTTCTTCAAGTTTTCACAAAAATCCACCAAAAACAAACCATCTCCTGGGCCATAAAATCTCAATAAATTTTTTAAAATTAAGAATCAAACTAAAAATAAATAACAAAAATAAAAGAACAATCCTAAACTCTTGGAAATTAAACAGTACACTTTAATCTGCAAGTTCAAAATGGAATTTCAAAGGAAATTTCAAATTTCCAAGGAAATTACATGTCAAAATGTGTGGATGCGGTTAAAACAATGCTGAGAAGCTTGGGGCACTTAAATGCTTTCATTTGAAAAGAAGAAACGTCTAGGGCCAGGGATTTAGCTCAGTGGTGCTGCTGCCTGCCTCACATGCGCAAGGTCCCAAGTTCGATCCCCAGTACCAAAAAAAAAAAGAAGAAGAAGAAGAAACGTCTTGAGTTAATCCATTTCCTATCTCCTACTTCAAGAAATCAGAAAAAGAACAAAATAAACTCAAAGCCAGCAGAAGAAAATAAATAACAAAGAGCAGAAATCAATGAAATGAAAAACAGGGGAGCAATAAGGAAAATCAATTTAAAAAGAGACCAGTTCTTAAAAATTTATTAACTTCCAGAAAGACTGAAACAAAATGACAAGAGAGGAGACAAATATTACCAATACCAGGAACAGAGCAGGGCTTATTACCACAGATCCTGCAGGCTCTGAAAACATAATAAGGAAGCATTATACATCACTTTACACCCATCTATTCAACAACTAGAAGAAATGGGCAAATTCCTCAAGAATCACAAACTACCAAAACTCATCCTAGAATAAACAAATAACCAGATTAGTCTTAGAACCATAAAAATTAAATTTATAATTTCAAACCAAAAAAAGAAATCTTGGACTTCCAAGTTCTAGTCCAGAATTTGTAAGGAGTTTAAAAGTGGCCACTCTTCCCTAACAAGCAAGAAGCTGATCAAGTTGAAAAAATCAGTAACTCTTCTTAGGTCCATTATAGAAGTGAGGTCACAGGGCAAATCGCTGCTCCCAAAATTGGAGTGTGCCGGAGACCCTTGCAGTCAGGTTCCAGTCCCCACCTGCCCAGTATGCAACACAGGCCTGAGAAAAAGAATACACTAGGAGACAGAACTAAGAGAGAGAAAGGGGGGTGTGAGGTCGGCCAGTGCTGGTGCAACCGACAAAGGTGCTGGACAGTCCCGGGCCTTGACTTTTATTGGCAATCAATTGGGGTAAAGGCGACATGTGGTTTCTAAGGAAATTAATGTAAACACGGCTCATAAAAGGACAAGACGAGGCATTCTTGAGTCAGATACAGAATAGACAAAATGTATGATTGTAATTGGAACATTGTCCTTCTAGTCTGAAGGTTTTAGTTGTGGGAACCGAATTTGGGTGCAAGTTGCTCTGACCTCGGGCATGTAGGCTTCAGCCAGACTCGCTTCTATAAATAAGCCATTTGTGGGGTTAACTCTTCACAGCCTGTGTTGGGCATAATCAATATTACAGTCCTCTGCAGGAGAGACCGATAAATAAGAGAAACATAACTTACCAGAGCAGAAATCCATGAGCAGAAAAGTGGAAACTGGTACGGGGTAGGAAAGCCTGAACAGGAATTGACAAATTGCTGAAGGCTCAGTGTGTGCTATACTGATTGATAAAAACTCCAGGGAGACCCAGTCATGGGTCACGGAGGGACCTGGGAGAGAAAAAACACCAACCTAGAATTCTGTAGACTATAATATTATTTTCAAAAGTAAAGGAGAAATAAAAACTTTCTCAAACAAAAACTGAGAAAGTTTGTTGCCAATAGATTTGCCTTCCAAGAAATGTTAAAGAAATTCTTTAGTGAAAAGGAAGAAAACATAGTCAGAAACTCAGATTTACATAAAGGAAGAGCATCTGACAAGGAATAAAGCTAAAATTAAAATCTTCATTATTCTCATTTTAAAACAAAATAATTTGATCAAAATAATAGTAACAGTGTTTGACTATGTATGCTTGTTTGTGTGTGTTCTGTGTGTGTGTATGTGTGTGCACATAGGTATGCTTGTGTAGGCTTATGTATAAGTGAAATGAATGAAAGCAAGGACACAAGGATGAAAGAAAAGAGAACTACCTTTTAATTCTAAGACACTTGTACTTCCTGTGAAGCCATATAAAATGTGAATGTAGACTTGGATTAGTTGTTAAAGGATGCTGCCAACTCTAAAAGCAATTACTCAAAAAAGAAAGTATGTACTTGTTAATTTGCTAAGAGAAAAAAGGGAATCATATAAAATGCTTTAAAAACACAAAAGGTAGAAGAAGAGTGGAAGTCAAAAAAGAACAAAGAACAAGATTAACAAATAGAAGACAGTAAGAAATATGGTATAAACCAACTATATAAATAATCACTTTGCATATTAATGGTCTAAGCACACTAATTATAAACAGATTATCAGATTAAATTAAAAAGTACTCAACTATATGTTAAGAAACCCATTTTTTTATTCTTAAGTTTTTTATTGGCACATTTTAGGTATACAATACACTTACATTTATCATTGGGTGCTTGGACCTGTACATGATGTATCTTGGTTCTTATTTTTTTCCCATTACCTGTGCACCCTTCACCCCCTCCACCCTTCCCTATTTGCATAGATTTTGTTTCCATTTTTTTTTCTTTTCTCATAATTTTTCCTTTCCCTTCTTTCCTTTCCCCTTCCCCTCCCACCACCCCTACTCCTTTGGACCTTTCTTCCTATTTCAAATTATCAGTTATTCATTTTAATCATTTTAACCCTTATTTACACATTCAGTTTCTCACACGAATAGAGAAACTATTTGGTATTTATACATGTGTGTCTTATTTATTTCACTTAAGAGTATGGTCTCAATATGCATCCATTTAGCTATAAATGACTCTAGTAAGAAACCCATTTTTAAATACAAATGTACAGAGGTTAAAAGTTAATGAATGGAGAAAGATATACTATACTAACAATCAAAAAGGGAGGAGTAACTCTATTAGTTTCAGAAATAGCACATCTCAAAGTAATGAAAGTTATCAGGGATAAGGAGGATAATTATGGTTCATAACAATAAAGGACCCAATTCTCCAAGAATACATAACAACTCACCACATATATGTACCAAACAGGTGAGCCTCAAAATATACAAGCCAAAAGCTGACAGAGCCAAAGGAGAAATGGATGAATCCAATATTACAGTTAGTGACTACAGTGCCCTTCTATCAGAAATGGACAGATCCAGCGGGTAGAACATCAATAAGTGTTCAGTTTAACTCGACAGCATCATCAATCAGTTAGATACAATTGACAAAAACCTGCACACAGATATTTATAGTGGATTATTCATAATTGCTAAAAATTTAGGAGCAACCAAGATGTCCTACAGTAGGTGAATGGATAAACTGTGGCATAACCAGACAATAGAAAATGAGTCAGCACTAAAAAGATAAGAACTATCAAACCATGGAAAGACATGAAACTTAGATGCATATTACTGAGTGAACGAAGCCAATTTGAATAAGCTATGTACTATTTTAACTACATAATATTGTGGAAAAAAGGCCAGACTATGGAGACAATAAAATAATCAGTAATTACCAAAGACTAATGGGGGAGGGAGACATAAATAGGCAGGACAGATGGAGGGGGAGTTGTCTCTCAGCCCCAATTGTGCTACCTGTACCAAGGCGAGGCTCTTAAATAAATCTCACAGGACTAGCAGCAAAGTTACAAGCACATCAAGTGTTTGAATTAGCACAAAAAAAAAATCACCAGAACTAGAGACAACTACCCAAGTTTTGGAGGATCTCAAAGATGAGATGGGATGAGGCCAGGGATTTAACACAGTGGTGCGGCTGCCAGCCTTGCAAGTGCAAGGTCCTGAGTTCGATCCCTTGTACAAAAAAAAAAAAAAAAAGAATGAGATAGGAGTTTTCATCATGCATGGTTTTGTATTTTAGTTTATGCTTCACCTGTCTGCCTCTTGCCCTGAATCACAAGCCCAATAGAAGGCAGGGACTTGGTGCCTATCTCAATTCACTGCCCATAGTTAGTGCTTTAGTCCGAGTTCCCTAGGGAAAAATGAGTCTGAGGCTAGACTTTACTGCTAAGTACAATCCCAGGGTAGTTAAGTGTGAAGGAAAAGATCATTGAAGCAGAGGAGGATAAGAAGCAAATGCAAGATAAAACACTGACCACACTGGCTACATTCTACAAAAAGTCATCATCTGACTGATGCTTCCACCTGGCCAGGCAGGACATGGAGAAATGGAGAGGGAGTTTGTCTGCCAGCTCCATCCTGACTTCTATTTCTCATTGATGAAATTTGTTCTATGGGAAATGTATTCCACTGAATATATTCCACTGAATTCCCTTCAACAGCCAGAAGGGAAACAGTGTTCCATGCCCTGTGGCATAGAAGTGCATAGACTATGCAAATGGTAAGAGGGTCCAGAAATCATAAAGATCAGCCTCAGGTAAGAGAAATGCATGGGCCATATCCAGTCTTTCACCATGGTAAAAACTCAAGGCTTCCCAGGTCAGGTGAGTCTGAAAGAAAGCATTTGGTATAGGCAACATTGGTAGTTATGTGTAGCTAGACCCTCCTGACAGTCTGAATAGCAAACGGGAGGGATAGGCAGCAGCATAGACTCAAAGTTCAGTTTTATCCAACTTTATACATAAATCTAGCTTCTTTAGTCAGCTCCAGCCAGCCTTGGCACAACCTCAGCAAGGCTCACTTGTCTCAGAGACAGGGCTAAGGTACAAAGGATTTTTGTCAGTACTCTTTCAAGACTGATCATCTGCTAGGTGCAAAGGTACACATACACACCTGTAATCCTAGCTACTCAGGAGGGTGAGGCAGAAGGATCACAAATTCAAGGCTAGCTTGGACAACTTAGTGAGACTTTGTCTCAAAAAATAAAAAGGGGTGGGGATGTAGCTCAACAGTAGAGCAGAAGCCTCACATGTACAAGGCCTACTGGGTTTATCCCTGAGAGGATGAGAATGAGCCGAAACACGAACACCCGAGACTAGGCCTTTATTAGGGGACAAGGTGCTGGGCTGTCTCGAATAATGGTGAGAGCAGCAGCCAGGGGCTGGCTAGGTGACCTCTTATATGGGCAAGGGCATAAGAGGGGCGGGGACATAGTGGAGGTAGATGTTTGGCTGCAGCCAGAGGTGAGGTTTAAATCCATTGGCAAGTTTGAACTTCTCAGTGGGAAGGACTGTAAGGGGGAAAGCTTCATGATGGGAAAGTAAGGTTATTGTTTCCCTGAGTGATTTATTATCTGCTGGGAAGAGGCATTTAGGAGGTGGGGCTGCCAGAGCCATTTTATCTAGCAGAGAACTCTATCAATCCCTAGTAAAACAAAACAAAAAAAGATTGGTTGTTTTAAGAGCCACCACCATGTTTTGGTCTAATTACTGTTCTCAAGTCTTCCAAATGATTCAGACTAGCCTCAGAATCCCCAAAATGCAGCCCTTCTCCTGAGGAGCAGCATAAGTTTATTCATTTGCTTGCATCTTATGTAAATTTTTAAGTAAATGAATTTAAATTATTAGGAATGTCATATTTGGTATGTAAAATTTTAAATAATTCAAATTCCCTACTTTTCAAAGAAATTGTCAATAATTGTACAAAATTGAAGCTACTAAATGATGCTTCTATTATTACTCTTTGGAAGGACACTTTTAGGAGGTAAATAAGCCTATTATCGTTTTTCAGAATGAGTCATGAATTATGTGAGATCTTTAAAAATGTACCTATATATAAGGTGCCTGCCTGGTATTTTGCTGGTGTTTTTATCATTTTACAGATGAGGAAACTGAGTCACCATGTGACTGAATTTTGGGACTTAAAGCCAACACTTTAGTCAAACCACATCCCTTTTCCATTATACTGCATTCATGGTTCCATCTCTTCCAACTTTGTGTTATCATCAAGGGTAATAAGCAAAACTTATCTTCACACATGGCATTTAAAACTCTGGTTGAGCCTGTGGCATTCTATCCAATGTGTTCCTTTAGATTGATGTTAAGCTAGTTCTTTTTATACTATGGTTCAACTACCGATCCACTTATCTATTTTAAATGTCAACAAGCCATAGTTCACATTTATCTCTGAGAAAATAATAATAACTGTAACAACCACAAAATACCAATATTTTTCATTTTTTAGCACCATGGGCTCCTCACATACGTTATTTCATTTAATTCTCACAATAGCCCTGTAAGGCAATACTATTTTGATTCTCATTTTACACATAAGTAAACTAAAGCTCAGAAACATTAAATTATTTGATCAAAATCACATAGCTAGCAAATGTATACTTATTCCTGAACCCAGATTTTTTTCCATTGATCCAAACTGACTTACAGTTGCAAAGTACATTAAAGCTAAAAACAAAAACATGCTTATTTCTTTAAATGTGTGCTAGCTTGTTTAATCTTTATCACAACTCATTTTACAAATAAAGAAACTGAAGATCAAGGACTTAAGGTATCTCTCCCAAAGTCTTACAGCTTAAAGTGTCAGAGCTGGGAGTCAAAGCTCTAGACTCCTTGAAGTTCTTTGTAACCACTTCTTCTCCTTGGAGACTCTCTAATGTTTAGCTGAAATCAAAACTCCCTGTGTTCTACTCCATGTTTGTTCATCTATCATCATAGAAACACTATCTGAAAATTAGTTTACACAAGTTGTAAAAATTAAAAATCACTTAGAACAGTGTCCGAAATTTCCTGCCCTCTGACTTAATGAGAAGCCTCTGTTCACTGATGTAATTTTATGCTCAGACCTCATGTGGATTTTGGAGATGAGAGGGTCAACTGAGAAACATATATGTAAGGTCTTTACAGAGATACTGAAAAGAGGCATATAGCAATAAGGGTCCTCAAAAACATAAAACTAACATCTTAATGGAAAGGGGAAAAAACTATTGAATGAAGGCAAATAGAACCAGAAAGCTAGCGAGGAACAGAAACAAAACACCACATAATGGCAGTACCTTAATATGCTAATGGAAATATAATGTTTTCTTGGAAAGTTTCTGTCACTTCCTTAGAATGATGGTTTATTCACTAAGATTGGGTCTGGCTGCATGTACAGAAAGACCCAAAGTTACAATGGAAATAAGATGCAACTGTGTATCTCTTATACATAATGAAAGCCAAGCATTGGTAATAGGAAGACTGCATGGTGCTAGAGACTTAGGACCTTCTTACATTGTTGTTTGGTCATTTGTGCCTTTCATTTTTAAAGTTATCTCATGGTCCAAAATAGCTAGTGGAGTTCTAGCAATTCCAAATACATTCCATGCAACCAGGAGAAGGAAAGAAAGGAAAAGAGTTGGGTCTCTCCCTTTTAAAAATATTTTCCAGAAATAACTCATACCCTTTCACTTTTATCTTTTTGAGCAGAATTGCACCATTCAATCACATCTAGACTTAGTTGTAAGGAAGATTAAATCCTTCAGCTGGGTATACTCCCCTCATAAATTCAGAGTTCTGTGCCTAAGGAGGAAAGTTAAAGAATATTGGGACGTTCCAGGGATTTAGCTTAGTGGTTCTGGTGCCTGCCTTGCAAGTGCAAGGTCCCGAGTTCGATCCCCCATACCAAAAAAAGGAGAAAAAAACCAAGAATATTGGGATGTGGACAACTAGCAGACCCTGCCACAAGTAGGAAAGGGTAAATATAAAAATAAAAATATACCAATAATGTGCCTGATCTGTCTCCTCAAAGACATCCACAGCAGAATATTTCAACACCATAAATGGGCACCCTAGTACATTTTCTATTTATGAAATTTTTAATAGGAAATCAATTTACATACTTTTGTAGCAAGAATAGTGAAAAGAGATTGGCTATGGAGCAAACAATGAGAATATTAAGTTCTGTATTATACTAAAATCACAATGTTCTTCTAATCTGGCAGTTGGCTTTTGTCCTCAGGCTGTAGGGGCTGGATGCATTTGATAAGAAACCCTTTTACATCTAGTATCATCTGTATTCTCCCATTGTTACACTGCAAATTGCTTAAATTGAACTTGCAGGAGCCTGCTTCTCCACTTAATTGTATTCATATTTCAAGCAAGTTCAGCTCAAATTCCAAAAGAAACTATCAGAAATGACATTGTCCTATATGTTCAAAACAATACATAGAAACCAAATACCTCTTTATAAAATCATATGAAAATATGTGGTTAATTTAAAGAAAATTTTGAAAAAAATTAAAGTATATGATGCATACATATGCAAGTACAATTGTTCTTTTAAATAAATATATTTTATTTCTAACAATAATAGTAATTGTTAACATTTATTAATTATTATGTGCCAAGCAGAATTGAATATTTTATCCTATTCATTCATAAACTGAAAGAAGAGCTTTGGTGTATTGTGTGAAATTTTCCTTAGGCTATCTTTCATTCATCCTTTCTGTAAACATTTCCCAAACACTATGTGCCTGGCACTGTACTAAAAGATAGGGATACAGAGATAAGAGACAGACACAGTACTATCTTAAGGAAGCTCATAGCTTTGTTTTTAAAGTGGGCAATAAATGAGAACATTCTAATACCTGCATACACTGTCTCTGGGCCAGTCCCTCTGACTTCACATCCTGGCTCTGCAGTGGAACTTGAGGGAAATCACATAATCTAAATTTGATTGTCCTCAACTGAAAAATGGGCATAACCAAAGCACTGAATGAGATAATCCATATAAAGTTTTAAATTCCCTGTTAGACACAATGTAAGCATTCAAAAAATGTTAGCTGTTATTACTATATACTCATATAAACAATGTGCTCCTCAGCTATTCCCTCAACTTCTTTCAAAGGTCAACCTACTCTTTAATGTCCAATGACAATAACATGACCCATATCCCTTTAAAAGCAGAAAATCTCTTCTTTTTCTGTGTTAAACCCTCAAGTATAGTAGTGAAAACCTACATGTGTTAATCAGCTTTCCATAACTTTAACAAAATACCTGAGATAATCAGCTTTTAAAGAGGAAAGATATATTTTGGCTCATGGTTCAGAGGCTCAGTCCATGGTTGGTTGATTCCATTCTGAGTAGCATATCATAAGGAGTTCATGGTGGAGCAAAGCTGCTCACATCATGGTAGCAAGGAAGGGAAAAATAGAGGTAGTGCTGAAGAGACAGTAATCCCAATAATCCCTTCAAGAGGATGTCCCCAATTACCTAAATTCCTCCCCCTTGACCCTACATCTTAGAGGTTTCACTTCCTCCCAATAGCACTACAGGCTGGTGATGGAGCCTTTACCACAGGGGTCTTTGGGGACACATAAGGCCTAAACTATAATACTGAAGAATGATGACAAGAATCCTCAGAGGCCCGGGCCAAAGGGCTCTTTCTGGATCATTGCTCTACTTGCTGCACAGCATCTTCCCTCATACCTATCCACTTATCCCAGGCTCTTTCTGCTTTCTGCATTTCATTTTAGTCTCAAGCATGGACATAGACTCCTCCATTAGTGTCCCAGGCTACATCTAGGAAGAGACAGTTGCTTTAAACAAGGCTTCACTAAAGAACTAAAGAGAGCAGACTACATCTAGAAAGCAGCCATTGCTATAACTAAAGGTGATTACTCTGAGAGACACAGCCCAAACACAAGGTGACTTCTCCAGCTACGACAAGTTCTCTCCTAATGAAAGTCTCTCCCTCCCCTAGAGAAGGAGCCCTTCTTTCCACTGTCCAAGGCCCATCTCTTTCCTTCCTCAGGATGGCAGATGCATGAGCATCGATTTCCTTCAAGGTAATGCTGTTCTCATCCTAAAGATACCTGGGACAGTCACTCAAGTCCTTAACACTTACCCAAAGCAGGATTGTTCCATCCTAACTGCTGTACAGCACATCAATGGTCCAGTCCACCCAGGGCTGCATCCGAGCTGTTCTACATCCTTGACACTAACATCCACTTGTCTTGAGAGGCAGGAAAGTCCTGGTCTAAATGACTTCCCTGCCATGGTTCCCAATCTCAAATGCATGCTTCTTGGATGGAAAGACATATAATTCCCCCAATGCAATCACTTTCAGGCAAAAAGACAGCCTAAATCCAGATGTAGGTGAATGTTTTCATTAAGTTGCTAATATGGTATATTTACATTATTAAATAGACAATATCTTATTCTGAAGCTTTTGCATTTGTGGTTATTACCCTACATGCTGGGCATCCCTGAGAAAAATGCAGAGGTGTTTGCCTTGCAAAAACATTACTAAAAGGATTCACTCATGTGATCTATCTTAAAACAAAGGAAAGTTTCACCCCAGAGACAAATGTTCACCAGTTGACTATCTCATTTCCTCACATTTCTGCTCTCAGGTAGATCATGTGTTAGGTACATTTAGCTTTTCCCTAAGCATATGCTTCAGTAGTTTAGACTGGAAATAACCTAGAGCAATTTAAAAGTAATAAAGAACTGTCTTATTAAAAGCCACTTTTGCCTTCTACTACTATTAAACACAGTGTCCCTTAGCCAGAAACTTTTTCAGGGAAGTTAGACACATAAGCTGGAGCTTATATGTCTGAAAACCAAGGAAAGCAAGTTTTGGACAGTCAAGAATCATTGATATTCAAATATATACTCAAAAAGATTTTCATTAACATATTCAAGTAATAATTGAATGACTCATTACATTCCAATATTACAATTCAATTTGTCTTCAATTGTCATTTCCCAATATCTCTCCTTTGGTTTAAATATGCAAACTTAGACAAGTTTAGATTTTCCTGTCAAAATGACACTTTTTGTTGCCTGTATGCAATGGGAAATTTTATGATACATATTTTGGTAATATAAATTGTTATTAAATGTTACAGAAATTTAAAGAATATTTTGTCATCTATTTCAATAATTAGAAAAATTGGCTGAGGTAATAGGATAATGAATATAGCAATTTTTAGGAAACTGTAGGTCAGATATAAATTATGATCATTATTGCTTTATTAAGGTAGGAGGAGGGTAGATATGGTCTAATTATAGGAATACCACTTAAACTTGACCCAGGCGGCTGAAAGAAAAAGTAGTTTTTATTGAGACTAACTTGCAATCATCTTGTGTTACTGAATTCTCACAATCTATAAATTCAATATTATTTCCACTTTATTCTCAAGGAAACTGAGGATATGATAGCATAGTTTAAGTGACTTATTCTATGGCTAACCAACTAATAAGAGCCTGCAGAGAATTTAAACTCAGAAGGGAGGGTTCAGAAAGTAGCAAGAATTGTCCAATGCGCACTGGACATAGTGGTGGAGTCAAGGCCCCAGCCTATCTGAGTTGGGGCAGGATGAGGCTTTGCCTTACCATTGAGACCCTGTAAGTGTTTGCCACAAACAAAAAGTGCCCATGCTGCAAACAGGTCACCTGCTGCAAATACTCGAGTGTCAAAATTGGTTAAGCTTGACTGGAGTGTCACAGCTTGACTGGAGAATCACAGAAAAGAACAGAAAAGCCAGAAAGCATGTCCTTCAAGAATGGATCATGAATGGTATAGCATATTCCACCTTGGCCTCTCAGATCACTCATTCTGGGTGAACTCAAACACTATGTGTCAGATACTTGAGAGGCCCTGAGGAGACCAAGAATTAAGACCCTCAGCCAAGAGCCAGCACCCACTAGCCATTCACGTGAGTGTGACACCCAATACTCCAGCGCCAGTGAAGCCTTCCAACAACCCAGCCCCAGGTGATGTCTGACTACAACCTCAGAGACCCCAGATCCAGAAGCCCCACCTCATTGAACTAACCAAAATTCCTGACCAACTATAACTGCTAGAGATAATAAATAATGACTGCTGTTTCAAAAAAGAAAAAGGCTTTTGAGAAAACAAAGATATAAGAAGCTTGTTCCACTTTCTAGCTGTGACATCTTTAGCTAATATTTTAGGTTTTGTGCCTCATTTCCCTCACCTGTGAAATAGGGGCAGGAATACCACGTCACTAGATTTTTTAAAGAATTAATTAAGTTACTGTTTTACAATGTTCAAAAACAGAGCTATATGGTAGATAGTCAATAAACATCATACATAATTGATTCTAAAAATGTACATTTATTTTCACCTTTTTTTTTGGTACTGAGGATCAAACTTGGGACCTTAGGCTTGTGAGGCAGGCGGCAGAACCACTGAGCTAAATCGCCAGCCAGCCTACTTTCATCTTTTAATATCTCTGAAATAGGAATGATGTTTTTTATTTGCCTCAGTTTAATGGCCAGATTTTTTCTTTCTTAATAGTACTTAAAATAACAATACACCTTCCAGTCAGTGGCATCTTAAGTTTGATGACATTTTCTCTTTTGTTTAATATAGTATCCAAGAAAATGTTTTATTCCCTTCCCAACCTAATAAGTACACAGCAAAAGTAATAGCAGCAATATAATGGATGGTGCCTTAGAACCATTTAGAACAACTGAGAACAATTTTCCCCACTTCACCTGACTATTCTACTTTTAGAACTGTGAAAACAGCAACTAAGATTTTTGTAAAATAACAAGATTTTTTTTTTGGTACCACGGATTGAACTCCGGACCTTGCACTTCTGAGGCAGGCAGCAGAACCACTGAGCTAAATCCCCAGCTCAACAGGATTTTAAAGAGGATTGTTTTTACCTTTTTCACAGGCAGTGCTTGTTAAAAAAAAAAATTAGTTGTTAACTATATGGTCATGGTTCTCCTGAGAAAAAGAACCAGGAAGAGAAAGAGATTGCGATTATGAGGAACTATCTCATACTAGGGAAGCTGAAAGGTCCCATGATCTGCCATCTGCAAGCTGAAGACCCAGGAAAGCTGATGCTGTGGTTCCAGTCCGAGTCCAAAGGCCTGAGAACTAGAGGAGCCAATGGGTAAATCCTAGTCCAAGGATCAGAGAAGACAGATATCCCAGCCCAAGTGGGCAGGAAGGAAGAAAACAGGGGCCAATTCCCCTTTCCTGCACTTTTTATTGTATCTGGGACTTCTAGAACGATTAGATGAGGCCCATAGTCATTAAGGAGGGCTGTCACTTTACTGCATACTCCAGTTTAGACTCTACTCTCCTGGAGAAACACCTTCCCAGACACACTCAGAAATAATGTTTAATTTGGGTATCCTGTGGTTAATCAAGTTGACTCAGAAAATTAATCAGCACACTCTAGATAAGGTAAGTCTATTGGAGTAAATATGTCTCTTTACTTAAAAATGTTCCACTTAGAACACAGTGGTTGGTTCTAGCAAATCATCAAGCATTTCTAAGCAAATAGAGTTGTTTTGGCCCAAGTCCTGGTCTTAAAAATGATTCCAATGAGAACAGCCATGAATGAATGAGTCCCACAAGCACACACACACACTCACTAGGTCACCTGTCTCCTCCTTCCTGGGATCCTTTCTCCTTACCTCTCTATCTGTTGAATTCTTACCCAAGACCCACCTAATGAAACAAAACACTATAGAACTTTACAACTGGACTGAAACATTGCCTGATGGACCTTATCCCAAATCAGTGTGTCTTCTGAGTTTTCAAAACCATTTGCCTTATTTCCAATATCGCTCTTACTTGCTACAACTGTATTTCATGCTGTATGTCTTTCATTACTCTTCACTGGCTTAAAAAAGTCAAAACTGTATCTTTTAGGTATCTGTATCTTCACGCCACCTCATAAAGTATTTTAAATAGATTAGTTGTGCTGTTTTAGCTGGAATGTATTCAACTGAAATAGATTCAGGTATAAATGCGTCCACAAAATACAATGCAATGTGCCTTTGTCAGTATTGTGACTATCTTCAGTATATCAGAGAACTGAACTAAATCATAAATGAATAGCACCCTGATGATGAAATTGGATCTTCTTTGAAACCTGATTAGTTTTCCCCATATCTCTATTTTTAAAAAATTAAATCCTCAACAATGACGAATGAAGGAATCTTCACTCTGCCTTCCTACTATCTACCCTGGTATACATAATTTTTTCTCTGGTATATTCAAGAAACAAACAGCATATTTTCTTCAATCTCCTTGTCATAACCATCATTGCTATGACTCTCAGAAGCCCAACACCTACCTCCATCCCCTTCCCTTCTCACCTCAAACTCTAAACTTCAGGCTGTCAATTACTTAGTTTGCTAATGACTCTGACTGTCTTAGTTACTTTTCTTGTTGCTGAAACAAAATACCTGACACCGAAAGTTAAAGGAGGAAAGGTTTATTTAGCTCACAGGTTTTATAGGTAGGTATTAGTCCATAGTTGGCTGGCTCCAAGGCAGGGTGGCATGCCACAGGGTCTTCACAGAGGAGAAATAGTCCACGGCAAGCAGACAGGTGAGAGCACATTAGCCCTTCTGTCCCTTATAGCTTATGCACCCTAGGGCAGGTTTAGCACTCACACCCTTAAGCCAGAACTATGCCAAACCAATCAGTGGACTGATTTAGTAATCACACACCTTTGATCCCAGCACCACCTACTCTAGATCCAGCCACCTGTGAAAAGCCCCACCTATGACTGCATGAGGCTTTGGGGGGACATCTAGACACAAACCATAACACTGACCAATTATATATAATGTATCTTTTAAGACCCTATAATACAGAAAATGAAAATTGGAACACTAAAACAAACCAATAAATTTATTAATTTAATAAATTCTCCCTCTGTGAGAGAGGGAGAAAATAGAATGGAATTAGAGGCAATAGTTCTATTGTTCCAAATAGTTTAGACACGTAAATATTTTAAGCAATTACATAACAGATAAAATTTAAAATTAATTTCCACAAAACAAAAACAAATCAAAAATAAAATTAAAACAAATTAAAAATAAATCACAGGTTTTAAAGTAACATTGCAACAAAATAAATAATTCGATTGTACAATCTTAGGATAGACCCTAAAGACAAAAAGAACTATATTAATAATCATAAATTGTTTTCAATAAGAATGCTGTTAGTATAGTACTGATGCTGTTATCTTGGGAGGTATGTTTTGTAAAAGAAAGCAAATGAATAATTATGTTGGCATCCTTGGGAACCAACCAATTTTGGAATGGAGAAAGGAGTTACAGATAACATAGTATGGGAAACACTGAATAAGAACCTTGTCATCTTGAGTTTGAATTATATCAGTCTGAATTCATCATGTATTTTCTTTTAAATTTCTATCTCTGTCCACTGAAAAAAACCTAGAAACTCGATTGCAGTTCCTATCCCCCTGCCAAAACAAAACAAAACAACAACAACAAAATACCTCAGAGAAACAGAGGATTCCAGACCTGTGAAAGAAAATGTGCCAGATGAAGCTAGTATATCACATTATTCCAAAAAGCAAGGAAATTATAAAAAACTAATGGGATCTATAAAAAGGACTCAGGAACCAATTTGATGATCCTCTCACTGCCAAAGATGAGACAAACGGAGTGTTCATAAGGAGTAAAACACACCAAATAAGTTTAAATCTGTGAATTCATAATTATACTCTAAGAAAATCATTGATCACATTTTTAGGATACTAAAAAACAATTCATTATTTTGAAAACCTGGAAAATAAAGAAAAAAAATCAAGTAGGTCTTATTTTTTATGCACACTATACAACAACTATCTTTTTCTTTTTTCTTTTCAGTACTAAGGATTGAACCCAGGGCCTTAGCAATGAGCTACATCCCCAGCCCTTTTTTATTTTGTATTTTGAGACAGGGTCTCACAAAATTGCCTAGGCCAAGTTTCTATTTGAGATTCTCCTGCTTCAGCCTCTCCAAGTTCTGAGATTATAGGTATGCATCACCACGCTCACCTATAAAAACCATCTTTTATACAGAAAATCTTCTCTTTATAGAAATGATCTGGCTAATAAATAATAATACAATTAAAATATAACCACTTTGTAAACCTTCAAGAAATCATGGATCTGAGAAAATATTTAACGGTTGCAGTATTAGTTACTTTTCTCTCATTGTTAAGACAAAATACCTGACACTCAAAGTTAAAGAGGAAAAGGTTTATTTAGCTTACAGTTTGTAGAGGTTTCAGTCCATAATTGGCTGGCTCCAAGGAAGGAATGGCAAACAGGCATCGTAGAGGAGAAGCACCAAGTAGCAAAAGCAACAAGGGACCTTAACAGCTTCTTCCTGCCTCTTTTATCTTATTCATACTACTTATGGCAGATAGCACTCACACCTTTAATCCTAGTGCCCTCAGGCCTAGCCCCACCATGAATCAATCACACACTCTAGATTCAGCCACCTCTGAGAAAGTCTGAGGCTTTGATGGGACATCTAAATACAAGCCATAACACTTGCTAGCATAAAAAAGGAATATTATTTCATCTAGACAGAAACACATAAGGCCACATTTAAAGTAGCCCCATGGCAAAAAAAAAAAAAAAAATCAAATACATAAATCTCTCAAGCCTACAGAAACACAAAGAACAAGTTATAGAAATATAAGGGAAAACACAACATACTAAATAATGTCTAAGGAATATGTCTTAGTCCATTTGGACTACTATATTATAACAAAATGCATTAAGCTGGTGGCTTATGAACATCAGAAAAGTGTTTCTCACTGTTTTGGAAGCTGAGAGGTTCAACATCAAGCCACTGACCAATGTGATGTCTGGTGAGGGTCTGCTTGCTGGTTTATGTATAGCTATCTTTTTACCATGTCCTCACAAGGTAGAAGGAACAGGGGTCTCCAGCGAGCCTCTTTGATAAGGACATTAATCACATTCATGAGGGCTCTACCCCTATCATATGATCACTCCTCCAAGGCCTTACTTCCTAATGCTATCTCCTAAGGGGTTAGAAATTCAGTACCTGAATTTGGAAGGGGCAGGCAGGATAACACAGCAGAATGCAAGAAATAAAATCCAGACCATGAATAATTAATCTGTTTCTTCAACAAATAAATTGCAAAGAAAAAAAAAAGGAGGTGGGACAACTATTTGTTAAAAAGAGACTAAAGAGTCATACCAACTAGTGATAGTATGTGGGTTTTGTTTGGATTGTGATTCAAACAAATTTTTTAAAACTGTGATAATTGGAAGAACTTAAAAATAATTTTATAATATTAAGTTATTGTTCAATCTTTAAGTGAAATATTACCTAATCTTTTAAAGATGCACATTGAAATATTTGCAGATAAAATGAAATGATGTTTGGGTTTGTTCCAAAATAATCAAGGAGTAAAGGAAGCAGGCAAAGATACAGATAAAGCTCAGTCATAAAATGATTGAAGCTGAGTTCATGAAACCTAAGATCATCACACTATTCTCTTCATTTTTTTATTATGTTTGAAATTTTCCATAACAAAGTGTTTTAATTGTACCACTGTAAAAAGTAGTATGATGTATTTCACACCCACAGTAAATGAATCATGTGGAATCTTCAGGAAGTGGTAAAGATTACACGCATGCATGCACGTGAGTTAATTCCTCAAGGTTCTTCAAGGTGATCAGATATTTCAAAATGAAGGACACCATGGCCTGAAGGAAGTACATAATTTGGTCAGTACAAATTCACTCATTTCTACATTCTGTGCAAAAATTCATCTCTGGATAGTTGGATCAAGCACACGAATCTTCATGTCACACCATTCTGAAAGATTCACAGTCACCTATAATACTAATTACAACTGTGCTTATTTTCATGGGCTCCTTGGCAATGCTAAGGGTTTGTTTTGGGGTTTTTTCTGGACATCTGTATCTCTGTGTCTGTGCCCCTGATTTTAGACTTACTGGTGCCACCAAGTCTCAGCTACAGAAGTTCCTCACATTTGAGGCTGCAAAGATATCTTACATAATTTTATAAAGAAGATAAACATCCTTTGCTCTTCTTCTGCAGTATTCTGCTCATCTTTCAAGGTCTTCAGTACCCAAAGAGATTATATTTATCTGACCAAGGCTGCTGGGCTTGGACCTTTGTCCAGATTGGTGGCACAGTGATGGGGAGAGAGTGACTGCAGCCATTGGAGAGGGAATGGGTTCTGGGTGTGACATTCCTGGGGCCCTTGAGAGGAGGCTGGCTTGCCCATCAGTCCCTGGAGCCCAACCTTGGGCGAGTGGCACAAATATTAACTCTGGCCTGAGGCACCACAGGAACTGTTGGAACATGGGCTGCGGACTGACTAAATTACTGTGAAGTGAAAGTGCAAACATGGTCATTGCAAGAAACTGCAACAG
This sequence comes from Heterocephalus glaber, assembly GCF_053883595.1. Lineage (NCBI taxonomy): Eukaryota > Metazoa > Chordata > Mammalia > Rodentia > Bathyergidae > Heterocephalus > Heterocephalus glaber. The sequence continues at coordinate 1,727,383 of NW_028258471.1, read as the reverse complement.
GAATTATTAAAGAGTTTAGACTCTTAGTTTTTGAAAACTACTTCAACATTGCAAAGCACATAGCCTCAGGCTTAAAATAGAAAATAAATATAAAGATTATGACATTTGATGAAAAAGTACACTATGTGAATATGAAGTTTCAGATGACCAAATTATTAATAAGGAAGATAATTTTAAATAAAATTTTCCTTACAATCAAAAATACATTGGTAGAATGCATAAGATAGCATTTTGAATTTTATACAAATTATGAAGCCACATTTAGTTTCTTGTACAGCCTCCATGAGTTACAGAAAATGTCAAAGGAAACATTAAAATTCCATTGTATAAATTTACATTTAAAATTAAATTTAGTTTTATACAAAACTGATTGATATGAAAAATTAAATGTTTTTAGAAAAATTGTTCCACACGAATCATCAGCTCCACATGTACTAAAATTTTTATTGCAAAATAATTCATCAGAAACTCTCATCACAAGTTATAAAATACTCTCAACAGCTCCACTAACAGCTGTATCAACAGAAAGATCTTCGTGAAAATTTAAAATTCTCAAAACTTATTTGCAACCTGTCATTTTCCAAGAACAACTATGTCACTTTCTATTGTATCAGTTGAAAATAAAATTGCCCAGAATTTAAATTTTAATGACCTATTAGGTGAATTTGTAGAAAATCCTGAAAAATGTTACAACTTATCAAGATAAAACATTAATAATGTATTAATCTTTATTGTTATATAAACTTATGACACCCAAAATTTGTTGTACTCTGTAAGTTCTTGTTACTTGTATATCACTATTATCTCTATTGTATTTTAGAAGTAGTGAGATATATCAAAAGGAAAAATATTATTTAAAACACCTATAACAACATTTTTCCTCCTTTCTTGAAAAAGAGCTCTGCCTTTCATTTTAAGGCCATTTTAACTCTTATATGAGAAAAAAGAAAAATTATAACCTTTATACATGTTGAATCATTCTTTCAAACATTTTAGAAGGTTCCAAGTGGTCAGGGTGCTGTGAAGACTTAAAGCAAAACTGAAGCACCCAACTGTGTTCGTTTCCAAATGATTTAGAGGCAGACTTGGGACAAAATCTCAAGTTCTATCTGGTACAATTTCTACCATCTGTTCATGCTAATTATTATCAGTGGTCCAGGAAATCAGAAAGCACTCTAGGTGTTTCAAACAAAAGGAACTTAATAATGAGTGATGTAAAAGCTGAGACTCCAAAAAGGAAGGCAAGCTAGCCTGGATACCTACACCATCGTGCCTGTCCCACCAAAAAAGAAGGTATGCTCAAAAGATCTGCAGCAATGGAAGAAAACATAGGTATTGCTCAAGCCACCTCCAGAAGCAGAAAGGAGAAATATCCTCTCTTCTCCCTCTCTACCTTCCCCTCCTCCAGATTCCCATTAGCAGGACTGATCTAGAAGCTAGCTGACAGAAAAGCCTGCAAACCACCTGAGGAGTAGCCTTTTGAGAAAGGGAAAGGGTGAGGAATGAATTTGAAGGCAAACAGACAAATGACTACAATGAATAAGCCAAGGCTAATAACTTCAGGTCTGAGTGATACCTGAAAATCTAAGTAGTTCCAGTAGCAGATATAACTGGAAGCCCTCAGTTTCTGTCATGTTTTAAAGCCGTTACCACAGTGTGTGGCACACCATAAGTGGAAGTTAACAAGTCTGCAACAGCAGCAACAGCATTACTATCACTATTAGAACTAAAATGTAGAAGGAGATTTAAAAATGATAAAAGAACCCAGAGTCTTCCCAAGGATGATGAGACCACCACTCTATACCTGAAATAAAAAGACAATGTTGAATATATTGCTTATTATAGTAAGGGAGGGCTACACTGGTAGATATTGTCTCTCCAAGCATAGCTTCATGTAAGGTTTTTGTTTGGGAGAAGCATGGAGAGTCAGGAATGCACTTTCGGGGTGGACATGGGTTGACATCACCTGGAGAAGCATGATTACTCAGGTAAGACTGTCATTGATTAGCTGGCAGTCAGAAGTGTGTTTATTGGAGTGAGACTGTCCCTGATGGGCTGATTCTCTCGAGTAAGGAGCTTACTGAGGCAAGTTATTTTTTACTGACTGAATGGGTTTAAAACTGGTTCTTCTGGTTACTTGTTCCCATTGCTACAAAAAAAAAAAAATCAATCTTTTCTTACATTTATGGGAACTTCCTTATTTCTGATCCTTCCTATTGGTGTTCATTCAATTGATGCTGTAAAATAGATTAAGTGCTGAGAAAATCTTTACCATTGTTGTTGTTTTCCTTGAAGATAAGATTTTGTTGGTGAAGATTTGATTTTAGTTTACATGTCTATCAGCATGATTTTACTTTGGTTTTTCTTTAAATCACTTGCTGAATTGTCTATCAGAGCGTGGCTGCACAAAAGCCACACTTAAGACTGCAAAATAGATATTGAAGGAGTCAGACAACTAAGCGCAACCTGAAGCCCCTAGAACACATTTCAGAACCATGGCCCCCAATTTCCCAGACCTGATTATGAAAAACAAGCTCAAAGATTTCCCAAGTCTATGTTAGATACCAAGGCTGCCTTTTCTTTTTCACTTTAGATATGTATTATTCCAATTTACTTGTAGTGCTTAGATATGATATACAGTGTTAGCAATGGTAAAAGAAAAAAAATCTTCGCTGGTTGACCAAAGGAAAACTCCTAGGCCATTCTGTTACCTATAAGTACATACTTGGTTTAAGGAATTTAAACTGGTTTATGTCTCATGGATTGAGCTGTATTATTTACTATGTCAGCCAAAGTAATGGAGCACAATTTTTTTGGTACTGGGGATAGAACTCCGGTCCTTGCGTTTGCGGGGAAGGTGGTGGAATGACTGAGCTAAATCCCTGGCCCCTGGAGCACAGTTTTGATCAAGGCCTCCAGTAGTTTTATTTCTGTGAATATGATCATTATTCTCAGAATTCTGTCCCCATAAAAAGTTTTGTATTTTTTCTACTGTTTGAAAGGAGATATAATCCATTTGGGTGTATTGGGTATTTGTTTTAGTCATGTATTGCACTATAATGAATAACTCAAATTTTGTAGCTTGAAAAATAAGAATAATGTCTCACAGTTTCCAAGGGTCAAGAACCTGGAAGCAGTGTACCTGGGGTTGATCTAAATTCGTATCTCTCATGAAGTTGTAGCCAAGATGTCAGCTAAGGCTGCAGCTCTCAGAAGGCTTCCATGAGGGTGTAAGATCTATTTCCCAGAAGGCTCACCCAGTTGGCTGCTGACTGGAGGCCTTGATTCCTCAGGGCTGTTTTCAGAATGTCTCAGTTCCCACCACATGAGCTTCTCCATAGGGCCATTCACAAAATAGCAGCTAACTTCCCCTACAGGGATTGACATGGGAGACAGCAGACAGAAAATGCAGTATCTTTTATATTCTAACAGTGGAGGTAACATGCTATCACCATTGTCATATTCTGTTGGTCACACAGGCCAATCCTGGCACCATGTGGGAGGGCTACAGTGTACAGGGGCTTGTACTCAAGAGGTGAGAATCATTAGAAGACTAACACCTAGGAACGGTCTACCTAAGCTTAACAGAATAATTAGCCTTGGTCCTGCACTGACAATGAAGAGTCTGATCCCTTTAGAGGAAAAAAAGCAAAAAACTGTACAAGAGATAATTCCAGTTTGGTGGAGTTGTGATATATTGTCTATGAATATTATGTAGCATATAGTTAACTAGTCTTTACATTTTGTAATTTCCCTGGTACAGGGACATTTTACTTCATCTATGTATCATTGTATGCAAAAAGTACCACTATTGGTGAAATTAGAGCAACATAGCTTTACATTACTCATTAAAATGGCTAAACTAAAAATAGGTTGAAAGAGCTGAGTTATAGAGTTATGATAATTGTCTAGATCACGAGTCAGCAAACTTTCTCTGTAAAAAGGTAGATATTAAATATTTTTGGCTTCATGGGCCATATATTCTTTCTCAACTCTGCTGTTGTAGTACAAAAGCAGCTGTAGCTAATATGCTTTTTTTTTAATGGCTCTGGATGTGTTCCAATAAAATTTTATTTACAAAAAGATGCAGCAGGCCAGATGTAGTCTGTAAGCCAGTCTACTAACTCTTAGTCTAGACTTAGATGTGTCATTACTAATAGGGAGAATGCAATAGAACTAATTCAGAAATGAAATACCTTTTATTTTTGGTACCGGGGATCGAACTCGGGACCTTGCACATGCGCGGCAGGCGCCAGAACCGCTGAGCTAAATCCCCGGCCAGAAATGAAATACCTTCAGGCAATAAAGAAGAAAAATACTACCAAAAATATCATACACAAAAATATGCAGTGAAGACTGTGACATAGGAGAATCTTCTTGTATACAGGTTTTATAAAATCCACTTAGAGATAGATGCTCAGATGATCTCATAGGGCATGGTTCTATTTCATGCCTAACATTTACAACATTTTCAGCTTAACTGGTTATAGATTAGGCATGAACTGGCCATGTCCTCTGCTGTACTAGAAAAGTTTTCCAGTCAGTATTTAATATCATGACAAATTTTGTCCCTACAGAGTGGATTGTTTCATGGAGAATTCTGGCAAGTGTCAATTTGAGGCTTCATCCAGTGCGACAAGATCTACTTTGGCCAGCTTTTATATCCATGGATCTCCTAACCAGATGATTCTTTTAAAATTTTGGGCATCCAGACTTTGTATATACATTATGGAATTCATAAATTTCCCCGTGGGCTAATTATTATCTTGTTGTTTCGTTGTTTATATGAGGTCTTTGTATACGGATTTTATCCAGTCTTTTCTTTTTTTGGTACCAGGATTGAACTCGGGTCCTTGCGCTTTTGAGGTAGGCGGCAGAACCACTGAGCTAAACCCCTGGCCCTATCCAGTCATTTTAATGTGTGCTAGTCTGTTAAAATACCTCTACTGTATTCTAAAGTATTTAGTATCTACAGTTTAGCATACTAATTTCTATAATAGCTGTTTTATTATCCCTATCTTTATTAGGTGCAATTATTTTAGATATCAACACATCAAGTAGTAATATAATGTGCTTATTTTTATTTTTTTATTTTTTTTGGTACTGAGGCTCGAACTCGGGACCTTGCACTTGCGCAGCAGGCAGCGAAACCACTGAGCTAAATCGCCGGCCCTATGTGCTTATTTTTAAAGTGTACCTAAGATTTATAAATATCTTTTTTCATCATAGTTTAAATAAATGAATTGTTTTAAAAAGTGTATCAGCTATTACTTTATGTATTCTTTTATTTTTGTATTTAGAAATACCCAAAAGAAGACTACAGATAAGTCATTTGTACAATTTGATCAATTTGGTAAGGAATTGAATTTTACAAGGGAGATTGTACTGATTATTGCATAACAAACTTGGTCTTTTTTCTTTTTTTATACAGTAAAAAGTACATAACCTATAAATTATCATCTTATTGATTTTTAAGTGTACAGTTCAGTAGTGTTGGGTATATTCACAATGTTGTAAAACAGAACTATTCATCTTGCATATCAGCCACTCTATACTTGTTATGGTTTATATCTAGATGTCCCTCACAGCCCCATGCTCTCATAGGTGGGGCTTTGGGGAAGTGATTGGATCATTTGTGGTGTGATATTCATCCATTAGCATACTAATGGGGCATGATACTAATCCAGTGGATTAGTCTACTGAGGAGTTTAGAGCTAAATGTGATTTAGGTCTTGCAGCCTGGTTAGAGAAGGTGGGTTACTTGGGGGTGCGGCCTAGAAGAGTATATATATCTCCCTTCCTCTTCTCTTGGTCTATCTTTTTCTGGTTCCCACCTCTATGCCCTGAGTTCTTTCTCCTCGGCCATGCCACCCTGGCTTGGAACCAGCCAACTATGGACTGAAATCTCTACAAACTGTGAGCCAAAGTAAATCTTTCTTTCTTACAGTAGTGGGTGTTATTGTATTTCAGCTATGAGAAAGTAACTAAGACAATATCCGTTAAACAACAGTTCCCCTTGTCTCCCACTCACCACCTCCCCCAAACTGTAGAAACCACCATCTTTCTGTTTCTGTGAAATTGACTATTTCAGCAATCTCATATTAGTGGACTTATACCATATTTATCTTTTTGTGTCTGGCTTATTTTACTTAACTTGATGTCCACAAGGTTCATTTGTGTTGTAGCATAAGACAAAATTTCTTTCCTTTTAAAGTCTGGATAATATTCTTTTGTGTAAGTATAATATTCTTTTCAAATATTCTTTTATGTGTATAATATTCCTTTTTAAAGACCGAATAGTGTTCCTTTAATATTCTTTCAAAATATTATTTTGTATGCATACAAAATTGTTTTTAAATATTCTTTTGTATGTGTATAACACTCCTTCTTAAGGCTAAATGATATGTCAATAATATTATTTCTTCTATGTGAATGATATTATTTTGTACACACACATCACATTTTATTTATCCATTCATATTCATAGACATTCAGGTTGCTTCCAGCTCTCTGCTATTGTGAATAGTGCTGCTATCACTGTAAGTGTGCAAGTACAGTATTGGATATATATACCAAGAAGTGGAATTGTTCAATCATGGTAGTTGTATTTTACAATTTTTTGAGGGATTTTAAGTTGCTTTCCAAATTTTTTGTACCATTTTACAATCCCATTAACAATGCACAAGGGTTCTGATTTCTCCACAATACCCCCAACACTTGTTTGGATTTTTAAAATAGTAGCCATACCATTGGATGTGAGGTGAGGTGATACCTCTTTGTGATTTTAATTTACATTTTTTCTGATGGTTAGTAATTTTGACCATCTGCTCCTAGGTTTGTATTTGTACTTGTATTTATCTTTAGATGAAAGTTTATTTGAGTCCTTTGGCCATTTTTAATCAAATTATTTGATTTTCCATTGTTCTTGAGTTACAGGAGTTTTTCATATATTCTGGATATTAATACCTTATTATGAAAATATGATTTACAAATATTTTCTCCCATCCCATACATTGCATTTCACTGTTAGGTCATTTGATACATAGAAGTTTTTAAGTTCGATGTAGTCCATTTATTTATTTTTGCTTTAATTCTCTGTCATTTTGGTATAATGTCCAAGAAACCATTGCCAATTCCTACATCTTGAAACTTTCTCCCTATGTTTGCTTCTAGGGCTTTATAGTTTTAGCTCTCACTTCAAGGAATTTATCCTTGTTATTTGTAAATGGTATAAAATAAGGAACTGACTTCATCCTTTTGTATATGAATATGCAGTTTTCACAACATCATTTGGTAAAGAGAATGACTTTTCCCCATTAAATGGTTTTTATACCCTTGTCAAAAATCACTTGACCATATATATACAAGAGGGTTTCTTTATGGACTCTGCCATCTATTCCTGTGGTCTATTTGCTAGTCTTATTTTTTAAATATAAGACCATCAAAAAACAATATTGTCAGCAAATAGGATTGGAGCAATAAAGAATATTAAGTCAGAAGAAAAAAAAAAGAATATTAAGTCAGAAGTTGGTGCTAAGCCATCCAAAACTCTGTTCTGGCCATGGAATTACAGACATACAATCAGAAGAGTCTTATTATTGGTAAGGGGAATAGAATTACTGGAATAAATGTGTTTCACCAATGGATAATAATGTCAGAAGAAAGTCGCAATATTTCATAATTGACTAATTTAAATAATTAACTAATTTTAAAATACCAAGTGTTTCTCACTGGCAATAAGGAGTTATTACATATAATAACATCAGATCACTGTACAAGATCAGAAGATGTTTTAAGTAATTTAATTGAAGCCTATAATTGTTCTAGGGCAAGAAAGCTAAGTTTTGTCTTTGAATTAAAGGATAGTCTTTAAATAGGCAAGTTTTCTTCAGTATGTGCCACATTGGTTAGCTACTACCGCTAGAGCATGTTTCGTGTTTATAACAACAACAACAACAACAAGAAAGATGGTAACATCTAGAAAGACTTTTCAGGGCTTTGTTCTAATTAATCACCTTGTGTCTTAGTTATTTTTCTGGTTGCTGAGTCAAAATATCTGACACCCAAAGTTAAAGTAAAAAAGGTTTATTGTAGCTCACAGTTTGTAGAGGTTTCAGTCCATAGTTGGCTAGCTCCAAGGCAGGGTGGCATGGCAGAGGAAAAACAGTTTATGCCAGGCAGAAGGCAGAAGGCAGGAAAGTAGCAAAGCTGCAGCAGGAGCAGCAGCAGCCTGCCTCTCCCTTTTATGTCCTTCCAGGCTCCCCGCCCTTTAGGTGGTGTCACCCACACCCAAGGTGGGCCTTCCCATTATCCACACCCAGAGCTATGCAAAACCAATCAGTAGATTAATTTAGTAATCACACACCTTTAATCCCAGCACCATACACCCTAGATCCAGCCACCTCTGAGAAGCCCCACCTATGACTGCCTGAGGTTTGGGGGGACATCTAGACACAAGTCGTAACACTCTGTGTCCACAGAGTCTTTTGCCCATCCAGAGGGATTCTGGAACCATTATTTTGGAAATTTTTTGTTATTGTTTATTTGTTTTATTGATTTCTTGAATCTCACATAGGCTTTATTATCCATTATCCTAGCTTTACATTCACTGTGTGTGAGAAAATCCCTGGGATTTTAAAAAGTAATCCTTTCATAATACATTTTTGTCTGGCAGTTTGCAAAATAAATTATTTATCTATTAAATTTGAAGAAATTGTACCACAAAGAAGAAATGAATGTCCTTTGGATAATGATTCCAAAATATCAATTACAAGTCAGGACTTGGAGTGGACTTGAATGTTTTAGAAATTTTCAATATTTGAGTGCTTTCAATAAACCAAGGCAAATAAAGCTTATTTATCTTCAAGTCTTTCATAATTTACTGTGTATACTCAAGTTTTCTTATTTTCTTTTGCTATCAGGTACAACAGGTCACTTTTACTTCAATATAAATTTTTCTCTTTTTTATTCACATAAAAGTACTTTTTGTTCTTCAAGTGACTACATTTGTACTCTGTGAAATCTGATGTTCTAAATAAAGAGATTAAAAGATACAATTGATATAGTAGACATAGTTGCTGTTATTACAATAAAAAAGCTATATCAGTCTCCGTCAGAACTTAAAGGAAGTAAAGGGAAGTGGAAGTGTCCAATATCTCTTTTAGAGCAGCATCAATGGACAGATTCTGGATAATTATTCCTCTGTTTATAGTCAATATGGGACATTAATTCTTTCTATTGTCATTTTACTTGTGACATCTACAAATAACATTTTTCACAAGCTTCTTTAATATTTCCTCAAGTCTATTTTGTTCTTCCTTTTGTTTATAATTTGAAACTTTTTCTAATTTTTCCCTTAAAATAATGTTTCCTTAAGTTTCTTTTTTTTTTTTTTGGTACTGGGGATCAAACTCGGGTACTTATGCTTGCAAGGCAGGCAGCGGAACCACTGAGCTAAATCCCCAGCCCCTTAAGTTTCATTATTATAGTTAAATTTTTATTTTATTGCTATTTTAAGGCAATTTTAAAATTTTTGTATAATTTAATATTTTCTTTCCTATTTTTATGCTTATTAAGCTTTCCCCCTATCTGAGAGGCTAATAGGTGAATTGAAAGGATATCAAGCGTGAAACAAAATATTGAGTTTTATAATAACTTTCTGTCTATATTCTGAAAGTTGATGAAAATCCTTAATTAGCTCTAGAACAGAATTTGGGGACCAGAATTTTTAATTCATCCTATGTTCTAGAAATCTTATAATACACTTGTTATTTTCCTGAAAAGAACAATAAAATCAAAACAAAAACCTGTATAAAGAATAGTTCATTTAGAAGGTGAAGTAAAACTGAGTAGAAAAAAAATTAAAAGAAGATAGATTTCAAAAGGCTACATCTTTGAGAAAGACTGTCTTGGAGTTAGAATTCTTTTTTGAAACTTTAGCCGGCCAATTAAGAAGAGTACTTACTGTTTGGTATTTTGTCTCCTAATTTTTTCATATTTCCTCAATGATGTTAAATACTCAGACATATTGGAACCTAGCATTATTATTCCAAGTCAATTGTTCTTTTTTCCATTTATCAAGAAAAATGCAAAGATTAGAATTATAATATGTCTTAAAGGAAACTGAAGCTCTTCCAGAAGGAGAATGAGATGGTGACATGAATGAAACCATAACACACAAGGAAAAAAGGTGATTATGGTCAATCTACAATGTGAGGTGTTGATAGGTGTTTGAAAGGGCCACACAACAATCTGATAATTCTTGACTTCTACCTATGGACAAAACAAAATAACCTTTCATGAATTAACAAATAAAAGGGAGCCTTTACACAGGTTTTATGGTTGATCACTAGACCTACCCTTAACCAACTGACTGTTGTTCAATGGTTAGTCCTTAACGTTGGCTTCATTGAGTTGGAAACTTAACAAGCCTATGTTTCCACATGTTCCATATGGGATACTCCCTCATACACTCCAAAGAAACAGGAAAATTCAGACAAAATAAAAACACATGAAACAAGACTATGTACAGAGAGACATACAGCAAGAAAAACAAGGTGAGAAACTGGAAAATAAACAGGTTAAAGGCTTAAAAATTATCAAATGGTTTACCTCCAAAACAAAAGGTCTAGTTATCTTGAACAAAGTCTCAGGTCTAATTATTTACTGTGTGGTGCATCTTCAAACCAAAAGGTCTAACTGCTTTGTACAAAGACCTAACCCTAGACAAAGACCTATTAGCTACAAATCTTAGAATAACAAGATAAATTTGACAATAGGAACTCAGTGAAAATAACCAGAGAACAGATTATTACTGAGCCTGTCTCACTTGGCAGCATAGCTGAAGGGTAAATGGAATCTTGGCACAAAGTGCCTGGTGAGTGCACCTGTTGGCCTAATGGTCCCCTGGAATACTGCCAACTGAGTCTTCAAAACAATCTCAGTGAAGCCTTCACAATTGTCAAAAGACCATTTATTCAATATCTAAAATAAAAAGACAAGGCTAACTTATTGCTTATTATAAGAGACGTGAGTTAGGCATTCTTTTCAAGCAGAACAAATGGCTGATGTTACACAGTGTTTTGTGGAAGCATGAAATTTGGGGACTGGTTGGCTTTCATAAATGTGAATATGTTGACATCATCTGTAGAAGTATGGTTACTCGGGTGAGATTTTTGTTGCTTGGGTGATACTCAAAGACATGCTTATTGGAGTGAGACTGTCCCTGATCGGCTGACTTTCAGAAGTGAGAGACTGATCATGAGTGATTGCCTTGTAAAATTGTGTTTACTGAGGCAAGTTGTTCTTTGATTGAACAGGTTTAAAACCAGTTATAGTAGCCACTTGCTACCATGGCTTCAGAATAATGTCTTTTCCTATGTTTGTAAAAAATTTTTAAATTCTGAAATTCAAGAATAAGATAAAAGAGGAAAGAAAAAATAAGAGAGATTGCAAACTACACATGGTTGAACTCTATCAAATATAGTAAAATTTATTGCTGCGGAACCAGTGTCAGTCTGGTTAGATGGTAGTCTTTTATGTGAGTGAGATCCCAGGTGTAGTTTGTATGATTGAACCAGTGAAAGAAAAAAGGGTATATTTCTGAAAAATTGCAGCTGAAATGAGTACTTATTTAAGTAATTTCAAATTTTTATTCCCTGATGGTATTAACACTTGTATGCAATATCTCTTTTTGAGAAACGTATTTGTGAAACATATGTAAATTTTTGACAGGGTGTTCTATATTCTACTTCTACATTCCTTTGTTTTTCTTTTTTATTTTATCATATCGGGTTTCTCTCCAAAGAGCTCCATAGTCAATACTATAAACCATGCCTAGTTTTGGGGGGTGGTCTTTGGTACCAGGGATTGAACTTGGGACCTTGTGCTTGCGAGGCAGACGCCAGAACCACTGAGCTAAATCCCCAGCCCAAAGCCATTCCTAGTTTTAACTTATGATATCCTTTTCACTTCCAAGGCAACTGGTTATAATATATTTGTAATCACAAAGTTAGAACTTCATGATAGAACTGAATATTACAGAAAGTAACTCTGAATTTATTTTGGGGAAAAAAGAGGAAGGAGGCCAGGGATTTAGCTCAGTGGTTCCGCCACCTGCCTTGCAGCCACAAGGACCTGAGTTTGATCCCTGGTACCAAAAAAAAAGAGGAAGGAAAAGATATAATCTTTGGTAATATATGGTTAATATATGATTTGTTAATATGATTAACAACTTGCTATCTAGATGCAGACAGACCTAGGTTTAAATCCTGACTCCTCCACATACAAATTGCGTGACCTACAGCAGATGCTCAGCTTCTCCAAAATTCTATGTTTTCACCTGTGAAATGACAATAAATAAATAACACCTACTTTTATGGACATACAGGGGATTAAAAGCAATAAATTATGTAGAGAGTTTAGCATGGTTCCTAGCACATAGTAGATATCTAATAAATAGGATGTATCATTTTTATAATTTATAGAAAATGTATGAAGGGACTTTATGGTAAAATACATAATTTATGTGCTTTATTCTCCATTGTTTCAATTTCATTTCTGCATAAACAAAAAATTGTTTAATTTTTTGAAACCCTTTTTCTAACATTAACAATACAAAAAAATCTACATAGAGCTTCACAGCCTTTTCTTTTAGTTCAGGCTGGTCTTGAACCCACTCTGTAGCTCAGGCTAGCCTTGAATTCACCACTGTGAGTCCTCATGCCTCAGCATCCTGAGAGCTGAGATTACAGGCATGAGCCACCATGTCCAGGTTTTACAGCCTTTTAAAATAAGTATGTTGACAAAGATGTTGATATGCTTAAATTAAGATATGAAACATTTTATTTGAATAAAGCAATAAGCATGGAAATATGAGGTCAATGAAATATGAGTCCACTAAATGTGGCCCAAGTACCCAGGGAAGGTGGTAATTTATATTCCTAAATTTATATTTTATATTTTATATTCCTATATTTATATTTTCACTCCAGCAACACTCAGTCCTAAATGAGTAATACATGGAGCCACAGACCACTGCAGCAGAATACAGTGAGGCATCCATTTGGGACAGGTCCTTCTGAATTTTACAAATGGCTCAAATTTGAAGGGACATGGACCACAAAAAGGACATGTGACATTTTTTTTAAGTGTATGCCCCATACCATTGCACCTGGGGAAAACAAAAGTTCTGAACAACCTACTGAAGGAATAAATCATAATGTAGTTAACTGTTTTTCTACTAGAGAAGATGTAGATTCCCATAATCTTTTTCTTTTTACATTATAAATGATGATGCAATTGGCGGTTTTTCACATGGAGCTTTTCTTCTACTGAAGTATAGTACAATGATAATGAGCCCAGACCCTGAATCATACAATCTAGTTTCAAATTCTAGCTCTGCCATTGACCATCCCTGTGATTTTAAGTAATTTTTAAAAACTTCATGTACCTCATTTTCCTCATCTGTAAAATGGAGATAATGAAAGTTTCTCCTTCATATGCCTGCTGTAAAGATTAAATCAATTCATATATACAAATATATACGTGTGATGTGTGTGTGTGTGCGTGTGTGTGTGTGTGTGTGTGTGTATCATATATATTAGAAAAGTTCTTGGCATAAAGTGAGTGTTCTAGATGGTAACTACTGTACTACCAATAGTGAAATTTTGATTTACAATAAATCCTCAATTGAAAAAGGGAATTTATAGGGGCTGGGGATGTAGTTCAATGGTACCGTGCCTGCCTAGTAAGTGCAAGGTCCTGAGTTCAATTCCCAGTACTGGAAAAAGTGGGGGCGGGGTCACTTATATTTTTATGCTCAATATTTAATGCTGTTATTTTTTCAAAATTACTGTATTCCATCAATTTATACTGATAATAGCAATGCCTAATTGTTTATTTTTCCATAGAATCATTCATAGTTTTATATCTTTTCTTATACTTTAAAATTTGTTGATCAGGAGATATTACTTTATTATTGTTTTTAATGTGAATTTATTTGATTGCTATTGAATGCACACACTAAAGTCATGTTTATTTCCCTTTATTTGAATGCTGTTAGTATTCTTTCATTCTCTAGAGGGTTTGGTGTTCGGCTTTTACTTTGACTAAAGACTAATATATTCAAAATTTCATTACTTCATCTGTCAAATTTACAACAAGAAATTTCCTAGTTTCATGTTTTGTTTTTTATGTACTTTTATGTTGTTTCATTTTATACACATTTTAAATGTTTATATAGCCACATATATTAATCTTATAATTTTTTCATTTCTGTTTGCTCTCCTCTCTTTTCCTCTTATTTTCTTACATTTGATTTGTTAAAGTTTAACTTCCTATAGTTTTCTCCTAGAGGGCAGAGACTCTGTTAGTCATCGTTGTATCTGTGTGCCTCACCCAGTCTCAACATGTAATGAACAACCAATATATATTTGTGAAATGAATATATAAAGGATAAGTGAATTAGCCCCTAGTAGTCTACAGATCACACAAATGTGGAGTTATATAAGATCACCTTTATTTTAACAGCCAAATTGCAAAAACTATGTATCTGCACTCCATAGGTTATGACACTATTTCTCCTTTAGGATTTCCCTCCCATAGGCCTCTTTCATGTTCCCCTAAATCAGCTCTCATGATCCTTTATCACCACTGATTAGCTCAGTGGTATACTCTGGCCATCTGATAACTGCTTCTCCTGAATGCAACTCTGCCCTATCAGTTTCTCTCCAAACATGGACTATGATCCCTCCCTTAACTCTAAAGCACAACTGCAGCAAGAATAAAACAGTATAGGTTCCAACAAGTAAATGGAAGGAGTTATTTTTGGAATACCCAAAAGCCAACTCACCTTCACCAATAGAAAATCTTTAAGCATCTCCACACTCTGGAAAACTGACCCTAAAAAGGGGAGATCCTCTCTAAATCCATGCTCTCCTTCATATGGGGCTGTTATGAAGATTAACTGAGTTAGAAAAATTAAACAATTGGCAATTGGAGCACTCATCCAAGCAGAGGGTAATCTGGCTCTCATGCCTCAGACAAAGCCATGACAAACATTAGCAGTGTATTTCCCAGGTCTCAGTTGTTCTGCTTTAAATAGAACCCAGCCAGTGTTTTACTAAGCCCAGTCCTACTGATTTCCTTGCACGTTTCTATCTCCAGCACAAAAACTCCCTTCTTGGCATGGTCCAGTGTATCAGTCTCTTAAAAGCAATTATTTAGACAACACACATGTATGCACACACACACACACACACACACACATACACATACACACATACACTTCCAAAATAAACAGTACTCTGGAAGGACAGTTCAGGCTAAAATCTTATTTCAAAAATACATATTTTCCCTCTTTCAGTCCAGAAAGAAAGAAAGAAAGAAAGAAAGAAAGAAAGAAGCCAATAAACCCAACTTACACTTCTAAACCAAATTTATCAGCTTCCTGGAAACTTCATTTACCTCCAAAAGCAACAAGTAAATACTTGCTATACATTTATTTAATTAAAAAGGTCCATTCTGCTGATTTTTGCAAACCAAAGAAATTCTTCTCCAAAGATGAGTTGATTACTTCACTTCTATATAAAAAGAAAGCAGCTGGCAACTTTTAAATGATTTAATGCCAGCTTTCAAAACAAAAATTAAATCCTTTAATGTCAGCAGAATGAATAAAAATGCAGTGTGAGGTAAATGTTCAAGTTAATTTTTCTCTGCATCAATGGCTGATTTTTTACTAGTTCTTGAGTGGTAATTCCTTTCCCCATTATTTAGGTAGGCTGAGTTCATCATATCATAAAGTATTATGTAAACTAGATTGTCTATCCATTCAATTAACCTTTTTTTCCTTTTATTTCCTCTTATATCATTGCCACTCATTTCTTTTAAAATTCTAGTATCTAGTAAGAATAGTTCTTCTTTGTTCTTTTTATTTTTTTCTCTTAGACTACTATTTGATAATTCTACCTAATTATTTCGCCAAGATAATTTTGGAATCATTTTATCAAGTTCTATAAAACATTCTTTTGTATTTAATGGCAATATGCTAAATCTATACATTAATTTAAGAGATATTATCTTTGCTATCCATAATATACTACATCTCTGCATTTGTTTGATTTTTTAAAAATTCTTTCATTAAAGTTTTCCATTATCTTTTCTAGCTGGTTATTACTAATATTTGGGAAAGATATGGGTGTTTGCAGATTTATCTTGTATTTGGCCATTTCACTGAATGCTTTCAATATCTCTAATAGTTTTCAGAGATAGAGATGTCTTAATTTGGGTCCTTTGTGTCTCTTCAAATAACACTTTTGTTTTCCTTTTTTGTCACTTAATTCTCATTTCTTTTGGAGGTCTAAAGATGATAAAAAGAATTTGGGGCATTAAACTGAAAACATAATTATGACAAAAAGCATCTTTCTTTTGTTCATTTTTTAAAGGAAAATGTTGCTAGATTTGCTCTACCATTTATGTAAGTCAACTCAATTAAAAATTCTTAGTTTTAAATTTTTTTAATGTCAGGAAAAGCAGCCCTAAATCCCAATTTTAAGGTGTTTTAAAACTGGATGTTGAATTTAATCAAATGTCATTTGGAATTTTTCTTGAGATGATTATATGGTTTAGTTACTGAAGTTGTTGGTATATAGATTTTATTTTGACAATTTCCCTTTCATTGAATCATTCACTGATTCAGAAAAAAATTCAGTGAATCCCTCACTCTTTCTCACATCTCTCTTTCTATTCTCTACATGGCAATTGCTGTTGTCTGGAATTAGCTTATTAATTTGTTTACATGTTTCTTTTCTGTCTGCTATGCATGGAGCCCTTACTGACACTGGCTGTTTGACATCTTTATTGGTCAGATCATCATTGCCATATAAATTGTGATATATAGTTACCATCTTGGAACTAATGCAATCCAAAGCTGCTTCATACATCTTGGTTTTTCCTGCAAATCTCCGTGCAAATCATCTCTGTGCAAAAATGGCCTTTCACTCAAAGAGAGTACTGCGTGGAACTGACATCCCTCCGATTCTGAGCTAATATTCTGACCTGCTTTAAGTCTTGTTGCTACTAGGCACCTAGGGCTTATGGACACTTTGACTCAAAGATTATACAAATAAAGACTCATTATCCTTAATTATTTTAGCAAAACACAAATTGTTTCTAAACAAATAATGAGATCAAGATATCAGCACTAGATAAGAAATAATCCTTGGATTCCAGCCTGGATGTTTTACTACTTACCATGTGACCTTGATCAAGTTATTTATCCTTTAGAGTCCTCTTCTAAAAAATGAAGGCTCTGCATTAGATATATTGATGTTTTCTATCTGCAATTCAAAATGAATAATTTATGAGAGGAATCTATAAAATTAGTATTAATAAACTATTGTCTCATTTCTAAATTGTAAAAGAAACCCTAGAGAAGTTTCAGGTATAGCTATCTTTTCAAAATATGACACTGGGATAGGATTTTTGTGCCCAAACATCAAATTAATTTCTTCTAATTAAATCCTATTAATTCAGTGACTTCAAAAGATACTTCTACAGTGGAAAACTCTAGGATAGTCTCCCTAGTCCCTCTGCTTTTTCTAGGTACTGCTACATCTTTCTTTTCCTCTCCCACTATAGTTGAGCTATAATGTGATCCTTCCTCCTCACCAGATTTGATCTTTTGTGGTCCAGGCCTGGGCACCTTCCAGGGCCAATGAAGCCCACCAAGAATCTGGGTCATAAATAGGAAAAAAGGTGGAAAGCAAGGTGTTCCCTAATGCTTGGTTGAAGCTATAATGCAGCTATAAAATGTAAGTGTATGAAGCAGCCAAGTTCCCCAGGAAAGATAGGTTGCAAAACAAGAACCAAGCAAAGGATCTGACATTGCTGGTTGCTGGGCTCGATGTTTCCCTGTCTCTACAGTGGGTTGTTCAATCATCTTAAGAAATACCCCTATATAATATACTCTTCATAACGTCTCTTTTTTGCCTAAGTTGCTCAGTCAATATTTATTGCCCTCTCCCATCTCCATTCCCCAAAATATCTAAACTAATACAACTTCTTGCTGAATAAAAAGAAATGTTTTAATATCTCCACCAGGAACAACTATTTCTCTCGTAGCCTTTGTAGTCTGTGTGACTTTTGTATGACTGCCTAGAGATATCTGTTCTCATTTCTCCTTTCTTTCAAAGGAGTACTCTTGAAAGATTCCCATCTGCTTAACTAGTGTAAAATGTACTTCCTTCAGCTAAAACTGATCTGGCTTAGAGCTATTTCCACCTTGATTTTTTCACTTCTAAGCTCTCTCCTTCAGTTCCTATACAAAAGTACTCTAGTTCCCATTTTTTAAAAATTAATTTTATTGGTATATTTTAGGTATACAATATAATGACATTCATCATTGGAAATTTGCACCTTTACATAATCTCAATTGGTTCTTATTTTTCCCCCTTCCTCTGCCCTCCCTTCAACCCCTCCCTCCCTATTTACAAAAATTTTGTTTCCATTTTTTCTTTTTCTCATATTAATTCCATTTTCTTCTTTCTTTTCCCCTACCCTCCCACCTCCGCTTCCCCTTTGCCCCTTTTCTCCCTATTTCACATTATCTATTATACCTTTTAGTCCTTATTTACACTTTCAGTTTCTCATACTAGAGAAACTATTTGGTATTTACACGTGTGTTCTATTTATTTCACTTAAGAGTATGGCCTCAATGTGCATCCATTTAACTATAAATGTCTCTAGTTTCTCATTCCTTATGGCTGAGTAGTACTCCATTTTACTAAAAACACACACACACACACATTTTCTTTATCCAGTCTCCAGCTGATGAGCAATTGGGCTGCTTCCAAATTTTAGCTATTACAAACTGTGCTGCTATAAACATGGGTGCACATACATCACTGTTGTATGATTCTTTTAATTCTTTGGGGAAGAAACCCAGCAGGAGAATAGCTGGGTCAAATAGTACTTGCAATCCTAGTTTTTTGAGGTTTCTCCATACTGATTTCCACAGTGGTTGCACCAGTCTACACTCCCACCAACAGTGGAGTAGGGTTCCTCTTTTCCACACGGTCCCTCCAGCATTTGATATTGGTTGATTTCTGGATATTTATTAGCTAATTTTTTGCGGGGGAGGTAACAGGGATCAAACTCAGGACCTTGCACTTGCAAGGCAAGAAGCAGAACCACTAAGCTAAATCCCCAAGCCTGGTTGACTTCATGATAGCAGCCATTCTTTCTGGGGTGAGGTGGAATCTGAGTGTTGTTTTCATTTGCATCTCTCGAATGACCAGTGATGTTGACCATTTTTTCATATATTTATTTGCTATTTCTACTTCTTTGTCTGAAAAATGTCTGTTCATTTCACATACCAATATTTGGATTGGGTCTTTAAATTTGGGATGTCTGATATTTTAAGTTCTTTATATATTCTAGATAATACATCTTTGTCTGGGGGACAGCTGGTGAAAATTTTTTCCCACATTGTGAGTTCTCTCTTCACTTGGTTGGTGGTTCCTCTTGCTGTGCAGAAGCTTTTTAGTAAGAACAGATCCCATTTGTTGATTGCTTGTGCTAGTTCACGGGTAACTGAGGTTTTGTTCGTAAAATCTTTTCCTACACCAATGGCTTCAAGAGTTCTACTAACCTCTCTTCCAGCCAGTTTAGTGTTTCTGTTTTAATATTTAGATCTTTAATCCATTTTGATTTTAGTTTAGTGCATGGTGAGAAATATAGGTCTAGTTTTTGTTTTTGTTTTTTTTTGGTACCAGGGATGGAACTTGGGATCTTGTGCTTGCGAGGCAGGCAGTGACACCACTGAACTAAATCCCTAGCCCAATATAGGTTTAGTTTTAATCTTTGGCAAGTTGAAATTCAATTTTTCCAGCACCATTTATTAAAGAGGCTATCTTTCCTCCAGTGAGGGTGTTTGGCTCCTTTTTTGAAGATGAGGTGGCTGAGTGTATCTGGAATTGTTTCTGCATCTTCTAATCTATTCCACTAGTCCTCAGGTCTGTTTTTTTGCCAGCACCCTGCTGTTTTTATCACAGTAGCTTTGCAGTATAGTCTCAAGTTGGAGATTGTGATACTCCCTACCTTGTCTTTATTGCCTACTATTGCTTTTGCTATTCTAGGTCTCTTCTTGTTCCAAATGAATTTTTGGATTGTTTTCTCCAGGTCTGTGAAGTATGCTGCTGGGATTTCAATTGGGATTGTATTGAATCTATATAGCAGTTTTGGAAGTATAGCCATTTTCTCTATGTTGGTTCTTCCTACCCAGAAGCAAAGGATGTCTTTCCATTTTCTGATATCATCTTCAATCTCTCTTTTCAGAGTGCTATAGTTTTCAAAGAAGAGGTCTTTGATTTCTTTCATTAGGTTGATTCCTAGGTATTTCAGTTTTTTGGATGCTATTGTGAAAGGAATTGATTGCCTCATTTCTCTCTCAGTGAGTCTGTTTTTTGTGTACAGAAAAGCTATTGATTTTTGTGTGTTGACCTTGTATCCAGCTACTTGACTGAATTTGGTTATTAAGTTTAGAAGACTTTTGGTGGAGTTCTTAGGGTCTGCTATATAGAGTATGGTGTCATCTGCAAATAATGACAATTTGACTTCTTTGTTTCCTATCCTTATTCCTTTTATTTCTTTCTGTTGTCTAACTGCCATGGCTAATGTTTCCAAAACTATATTGAACAGGAGTGGTGATAGTGGACATCTTTGTCTTCTTCCTGATTTTAGTGTGAGGGATTTCAGTTTTTGACCATTTAGTATGATATGGTTGTTGGTTTTTCATAGATGGTTTTTACCAAGTTGAGGAAGAGACCATCTATTCCAATTTTTTGTAGCGTTTTTCTCATAAATTCTTGTTGGATTTTGTCAAATGCTTTCTCTGCATCTATGGAGATAATCATATGGTTTTTGTTTTTGGCTCTACTTACATAGTGTATTACATTTATTGATTTGCATATGTTGAACCAACCCTGCATTCCTGGGATGAATCCCACTTGGTCAGGGTGTATGATCTTCTTGATGATCTTCTGCATTCTATTTGCCAGTATCTTATTAAGGATTTTTGCATCTATGTTCATTAGTGAGATTGGCCTATAGTTCTCTTTTTTGTTTGGGTCTTTCTCTGCTTTGGGGATCAAGATGACGCTTGCTTCCAGGAATGAATTCAGAATTATTAATTCCCTTTCAATTTCATTGAAGATTTTAAACAGTAGTAGCAGTAGTTCCTCTCTAAATGTCTTGTAGAATTCAGCAGTGAAGCCCTCAGGACCTGGGCTTTTCTTAGTTGGTAAGTTTTTAATTACATTTTCAATTTCATTGGTTGATATGGGGTTGTTTAGAATTTTTAGGTCTTCTTCATTCAACTTTGGTAATTCATATGTATCTAAGAATCTGTCCATTTCTTCTGTTTTCCATCTTATTGGCGTATAGTTTCTGGAAGTAGGTATTGATGATCCTCTGGATGTCTGTTGGATCTGCTGTAATTTCACCCTTTTCATTCCTAATTGCATGGATTTGGGCCTTTTCTTTCCTTT
This sequence comes from Heterocephalus glaber, assembly GCF_053883595.1. Classification (NCBI taxonomy): domain Eukaryota; kingdom Metazoa; phylum Chordata; class Mammalia; order Rodentia; family Bathyergidae; genus Heterocephalus; species Heterocephalus glaber. The sequence goes on along the minus strand of NW_028258471.1, from coordinate 1,705,838 downwards.
TTTGATAAGGTTGGCTAAGGGTTTGTCAATTTTGTTAATTCTTTTGAAGAACCAACTCTTGGCTTCATTGACTTTTTGTATCGTTCTGTTAGTCTCTATTGCCTTGATTTCTTCTCTGATCTTTATAATTTCCTCCCTTGTATGAGCTTTGGGTTTGTCCTGCTCTTCTTTTTCTAGAAGCTTGAGGTTCTGCATCAGGTTGTTTAATTGAGCTCACTCTATTTTCCTAATGTGAGTGTTCACTGCTATGAATTTCCCTCATAAGACTGCTTTCATTGTGTCCCATAGATTCTGGTATGTTGTATTGGCATTGTCATTTAATTGTAGGAACTGTCTGAGTTCTTCTTTAATTTCCTCTGTGATCCATTGGTTATTCAGAAATGTGTTGTGCAGTTTCCATGTGTTTATGAAATTCTTGCAGTTTCTTTTGCTATTGATCTCCAATTTCATCACACTATAGTCTGATAATATACAGGGAATGACTTCAATTCCTTTGCACTTACTTAAACATGTTCTATGACCGAGTATCTGGTCTATTTTAGAGAATGACCCATGTGCAGCTGAAAAGAATGTGTATTCTGATTTTGTGGGGTGGAACACTCTGTAAACATCTGTTAAATTCATTTGTTCAAGAATTTGATTGAGTTCTGTTATTTTATTGTTTATTTTTTGTCTAGTTTATCTATTTGTTTGTGATAGTGGGGTATTGAGTTCCCCCACTACTATTGTATTAGTACTTATATGATTTTTTCATGACCATTAGTATTTGTTTTATTTAGTCGAGTGCACTAGTGTTTGGTGTACATATATTAATGATTCAGGCTGGGGATTTAGCTCAATGGCACCTTTCCTGCCTCTCCAGTGCAAGGTCCTGAGTTCAATCCCCAGTACCACAAAAAAAATTCCTTTCAAGAGATGCAGATCAGTAAACTATAGATAGATTTCTGTTGCACTTGTAAAATTGGCCTTAATTTTATATTCTCAGATATTGAAGTGAGAGAAAAAAGATGTGTTATAATTTGTTAGAAACTAAAAATGTACAATTAGAATCACTGTAAATCCTCATAATAGTAATGTTACATTTGTGAGAGACTGAAAATGTACAATTAGAATCACTGTAAATCCTCATAATAGTAATGTGATACCATTCTGCCTTCTTAGCAATTCAAATTCCAGTATTATATCCATTTGTAACAATAGTAATTATGGACTCTGTATACTAAAACATGCTTCTGAGAAAGAACACAAATTATCTGAGCAAAAATGAGCATAAACATGACCAACTTGTAGAAAGAAAAGGGTTAATGAGGAACTAGGAAAAGTATTAAGAGACATAAATTAATAGCTTATATTTTCCTTTGTTTTGATTTTTAGACTTCTTATTGGCATATATTCATCATAATAAAATTTCCTAATGGCTTTGTTCTCTAATTTGTGTGAATATGTATTCCCTTAGAAAAACTAGATTCCAAGATTAGAAAGTTTTCCTTCTGTTCCGTCCTAAGGGACCATGAGGTTTCTTTTCCTCCACAGGCAACATAAGCCCTGTAAAATGGAGGCAGAGTTTTATGCCTTAAAATTCATTTCTCTGACTGTATAATCATTAAGAGCAAAAGCAAAGCAAATCCAAGTTACTGCTTCCACTTCAGGCCAACTAGTGAAGAGACAGTCCTCATTTTAGAATTCTTTAAATCTTCCCTGACAGGAGTGCTAGGAAAAGCATAACATACAGAATGACTAATTGGTCTTCTGACAAAGTGCCAATCTATTGACTCCTAGAGGAAGAACTTCAGTGAATACTAAGGACAAAACAAAAGTGATAGCTGAGAATTGTAGTTGAAAACCGAACTAAAAATGGGGGGCAAGGGAGTCCAGCATATATGTAACTTGAGAGCCCCAAGAAAAAACTTCATAGGAAAATTTTTTATTGCTTTAAGAGTTTTGAATATATACATTTATAACAGAAAGCCCCATGGTTATCTGAATGCATGAGATGCTTAGATATTAAGATTTCAGAATTTGGGGTACAGAAATTAAAAATTATAAATATATTTTTCTGCTGCCTTTGTTTGGTTTCTATCTCCAAGGTTGATTTATTTTAAATGCTATCCATATAGATTTCTTGACTTTTCAACCTGTAAGTTTTGCCATAACAACTTATGAAACCTTTGTGGATAGAATGTATCTGTTTTAGGAAAGCTATCATGTCACTTGTAAATTAATTTGTGCAAATTTTTATAACACGCAAAACATGAAAAGTTACATGGCAGTTTACTTGAATCAATTACACGTAATTACATGTGGGCCATAATAAAATCATAACACTGACACTTAAATTATCAATGGAATTCAATCTAAATTTAATTTTCAACTATTTTATTCCAGTTGCTAACCTGCTAAAATTATATACATTGAAATACTTCTATTTCTCACTGAAAATTAAAAATGAAACAATGTCTAGAATATCATTTAACTGCTTTAATAAGAAGTGCCAAAAATTCTGGTTTAGCCTGTTAGACATATTTTTCTCTCTCCTCTTCTGTAAATAGCAGTAAAGAAAATATTTCAGAATGAAGGGAGGGGAAGGGGAAAGGAAAAACTATGAGAAAAGAAAAAAAAAAAGGAAATGAAATCTATGTAATAGGGAAGGGCGGAGGGGGTGAAGGGCACACAGGTAATGGGGATAAAAATAAGAACCAAGATATATCATGTACAGGTACAAACAACCAATGATAAATGTAAATGAATTATATACCTAAAATGCACCAATAAAAGAACTAAAAAAAAAAAAGAAAAAAAAGAAAATATTTCAAAAGGTTGAAGTCTACAAGCACACAGAACTGAAGAGAGACTACCACAAATAAGGAATATTTGTGGAAAATAGATTTAAAAAAAGATGGAAAATAGATGAACAGATAGCTTGGAAGAACAGAGAAACCTGAAGTCAAAGCACCTAATACCTGGATTAAGCTGATTCTCTCTATTAAACTAGGGAAGGGTTCAGGTATAAGGCAGAGAGGCATGGGTGGTACTGATACCAGGAGAACCAAAAGAAAAGAACACTGGGGACCTAACACCATGAAGCCAGCTAATTCCTGTTGTTTCATCCTCAGGGAGAGAAAAAGCTTATTTTCTACCGTAATCAAAACATTCAGGCCCCAGATTTAAATACTCCAGGCACACAGAGGGCAGGATTGAGACAACAGCCTAAAAATAAGGAATTAGGCATAATGAATCTCCCACCTTGAGTCCTATCCTATTGAAGTCCTATGACACCAGGAATCAAGCATATTTATCTCAATCAGAACATCAGAGGAGCCTTCTAAGGAGACTTAAAGGATCCCCTCAACACAAAAGTTGTCTCAATGCCCTTTACAAAACTGTCAACCTACAGACTTCTGGGAAAATGGCAGAGTGGTAAGCAACAACTCAGCTTCTCCAAGACACTGAAAAATCACAACTTGGGGAAGAAAAGAAGGAGGGAGGTGGATTCTTGGGATCCAGGAAGAATTTGACAGGAAAATTGGAGCCTACAGAAAAATTGAGCATGGATAAAGGAAGAGGCAATCTGCACTTTTTCCCCAGCTCCTGGCTTGTGGCTCATGAGAAAGGAATACCAAATCTACAAAGACAAAGTGAAAGCAGGGAATTCCAGAAACCCTCAGGGAGAAACAGAGCAGTGGAACAGACCTGTAGATGCTGCATGCTGCAACAGCTAGTGAGTGACTCCAGTTCAACTGCCTGCCATATACCACAGAGAGAGTGGTGGGACACCATTCTAGGGAGGGATGGACTGAACCTGGTACTCAGAACAGCCAAGAGTTGGCTTCATTTTAGGGCTCCCAGAGTTATGCATCCACAGTGACTGGGTGAAGGACTGAAAGAGGAAATAAGACTCAATCAGGGAGCCATGGGCTGTCAAGAGACTCCCTGAGGGGTTTAAGGTAAAGGAATCAGGCCCCATCCCCATGAGCAGAGGCCCAGCTCAGCCTGAATTGCTCTAGATTTAAAAGCCAGAGAATTTCTCATCCTAATCCTCCTGCCTGCTGGCTCCTGCATCCAGCATGGATCTGGGATCTGCCTTCTGTATCTACCACCATAAGCAGGGATGACGTAGGAGATTAGGGTGTGGCAAAGCTGGCTGGGGAAGTAGCCATGACCTGTTAATTACAAAGATCCCAGAACACATGCACAGACCCTGTACATGAATTTCTTAAAAAAAAAAAAAAAACTCCAGCAGGTTTTCAATAGGATGACCTAGAACTGACATCAGCCTGAGGCATGGGAACTTAGCACTGCCACTAAGGACCTATATGTAGAAATTCTTGTGGGTTTCTTCAAGACTTGGACAGCATAAAAGGATACACCAAAGCCATGAAGAGCTTGCTATCATGGCTTTCCTCAAGATAGCCTGCACTGTGTCCTCCAGGGTGTACCTTTATCTTACTTTTTCCTCTTTTACTCAGCCTAAACTCACTCTGCAGAGCCAGTTTCTCCCTCATTCTTCACTTTTACTTTTTTATTTTTTATTTATTAAATTTTATTTTATTTTATCCCATTCCCTCCCTCAAACCCCTCCCCTCCCTATGGACAAAAGCTTTGTCTCCATTTTTCCTTCTATTTTCACTTTTTTCTTGTCCCTTCCTTCCTTTCTCCCTCCCTCCTGCCTTGTTCCCCTTCCCATTTGAACACTTTCTTCCCATTTCCCAACATCCATTATACATCTCAGTCCTTATTTCCACATTCAGTTTCTCACACCAGAGAAACAATGCAGTAGTTAAATATGTGATTTATTTCACTTAAGAATCTGGTCTCAAAAAAGGAAAAAATAGAAACAAAGTCTTTGTAAATAGGGAGAGGTGAAGGAGTTGAATGGAGGGCAGGGGAATGGGGAAAAACACAAGAACCAAGATACATCATGTAAAGGTACAAGCTCCCAATGATGAATGTAAGTGCATTATATACCTAAAATGTACCAATAAACTTAATGGGGAAAAAAGTGTATGGTGTCAAGGTCCATCATGTAGCTATAAATGTCTGAAGCTCATCATTCTTTATGGCAGAATAGTACTCCATTGTATAAAAAAAATCACATCTTCTTTATCCACTCATCGGTTGATGGGCGTTTGGGCTGTTTCCAAGGTTAGCTATTACAAACCGTGCTGCTATAAACATAGCTGTGCATATATCACTGTGGTATGATACTTTTAATTCTTTCAGGAAGATACCAAGAAGAGGTATAGCTGGGTCAAATGGAACCTCTAGTTTTAGTTTTTTGAAAAATCTCCACACTGATTCCACAGTGGTTGCACCAGTCTATACTCCCACCAGCACTGGAAAAGGGTTCCTTTTTCCCCACAACCCCTCCAGCATTTGTTATTGGTTGATTTCTTGAGAGCAGCCATTCTTTCTGGAGTGAGATAGAATCTCAGTGTTGTTTTCATTTGTGTCTCTCGAATGACCAGTGATGTTGAACATTTTTTTTATATATTTGCTCTTTCTAATTCTTAATCTGAGAAGTGTCTTTTAATTTCAGATGTTCATTTTTGCTTTGGGTCTTTAAATTGGGGGGGGTCTTTTTTCTTGAGTTCTTTATATATTCTAGATAATAGTCCTCTATCTCAATATCTAGTAAAATTTTTTCCCACTCTGTGGATTGTCTCTTCATTCTGTTGGTGGTTTCTCTTGCTGTGCAAAAGCTTTTTATAACTTTTTAAAAGATTTTTTTTGTTTGTTTATTTTTGTTGTTTTTTGTTTGTTTTTGGTACCAGGGATGGAACTTGGGAACTTGCGCTTGCGAGGCAGGCAGCAGAACCACTGACCTAAATCCCTGGCCTGTGCAAAGGCTTTTTAATAAAATGAGGTCCCAGTTGTTGATTCTTTGTAGAATTTCCCATGTGATCTGGGTTTTGTTCATGAAGTCTTTGCCTACTCCTCTGTCCTCAAGCATTCTACCTATTTTCTCTTCCAGGAGATTTAGAGTTTCTGTTTTAATATTAAGATCTTTGATCCATTTCAATTTTAGGTTAGTGTGTGGTGAAAGATATGGGTCTAGTTTCAATCTTCATCATGTGGAAAGCCAGTTTTCCAGCACCATTTATTAGAGAGACTATCTTTCTTCCAGTGAAGGTGTTTGGCTCCTTTGTCAAAGATGAGGTGGTTGAGTATGTCTGGAGTTGTTTCTGCATCCTCTAGTCCATTCCATTGATCCTCAGGTCTGTTCTTTTGCCAGTACCATGCTGTTTTTATCACCATAGCTTAGTAGTATAATTTAAAGTCAGGGATTGTGATACCTGCTGCTTTGCCTTTGTTGTACAGAATTGCCTTTGCTATTCTAGGTCTCTTTGGTTCCAAATGAATTTTAGGATTATTTTTTTCTAATTCTGTGAGATATTCTGTTGGGATTTTGATTGGGATTCCATTGAATCTGTGTAACACTTTTGAAAGTATGGCTATTTTCACAATAATGGTTCTTCCTATCCAAGAACAAGGGATATCTTTCCATTTCCGTTTTCTGATATCCTCTTCAATCTCATTTTTCAGAGTACTGTAATTTTCAATGTAGAAGTCTTTTACTTCCTTCATTAGGTTGATTGCCAGGTATTTCATTTTTTTGGATGCTATTATGAGAGGGATTATTTCTCTAATTTCTCTCTCTGTGAGTCTGTTATTTGTCTACAGGAAGGCTATTGACTTTTGAGTGCTGACTTTGTATCCAGCTCTGCCTTTGAATTTGGTTATCAAATCTAGATGTCTTTTGGTGGAGTTTTTGGGGTCTTCTACGTAAAGTATCATGTCATCTGCAAATAATGATAATTTAACTTCTTCCTTTCCTATCCTTCACTTTTACTTTTTAAAATAAACTTTGCCACTGCTCTTCAATTCTTTTTTCCTAAAGAACCTGGAATCTAATTCCAGAAAGAGAGGTGAGCAACACAGAACCCAGTATCATTTATTTGGTGAGGCACTTTTAGAAGGAGCTTCCAATAACAGGGGCACATCTTGAATTGTACACTGTCCCAAAATTGTAAATCCTGGAAGAAAACCACATTTGAAACCATAGGAAATATTTTTTTCTTTTCTCTCTGTTTTTGGTTTTTTCTTTGTGTGTTTGTTTCTTGTGGGGGGGTGTTATTTTTAGGTTTTATTTTGTTCTGTCTGGTTTTGTTTTCTTTTTCTCTTCTTTTCATCTCTCCTTTCTTTACCACTTTCCTGGAGCTTGGAAGTTTCCTGTCTTTCTGCCTTATTTCTTATCTCTTTCTTACTTATTTTTTTCTTTATTTTCTCTTCTTCTCCCTTTTAATTTTTCTCCCTTTTTACTCTCCATATCCTCCGCACATTGTAGAGTTTAAGCCTAAACCCTATGTATTTTAATAGTGTAACCATAAAGCTGTGTTAATCCTTTGACAGATAACTCAGTAAAATCACTGTTGCATTCTTTTCAACCACTAGTGGAGATATAACTATTGCATTTAGTACATGTAAGGTGCAAGTCAATATCTGGGTTGCCTTAATGTTTACACCATAACTGCAAGTTTCTTTTCTAGGATCAAGGGTGGCACATAATTTTGGTACTGGGAATTGAACTCGGGTCCTTGCACTTACGAGGCAGGTGGTGGAACCACTGAGCTAAATCCCCGGCCCTCATAATTGGTTCTTATGGTATTTTAATATCTAATTTGTCTTGGGCCACACTACTATATCTGATTGGCTTGACATTATCAGGGTCACATAATTGTTGCTTTTTCTTTGTAAACCAACACTCAGATTGCCTTTGGGACATTCACAATACTAAAGTACCGTCCAGAAAACTTGATTCCTGAGCTAACTACACTGTACCGTCCCTTCCCAAATTAACAAAGGTGGTTGTATCTTGGGGCTGTTACAAAGGATTGTAGTTAACCATACCCAAAATATATCACTAAAAAGCAACTAAAGAGAGCTCTATATTAACAACAGTCTTTAGACTATAAGTATCCACAAACCTCAGCACAAAACAAAACAAACAAACAAAAACAATAGAAACATGAGGCAACAAGATGCCTCCCAAACTCCCAACTCTACCAAGGGGCAGAATAGCTTAAGCCACACACCCAAATTAGTTGAAGAAAACACAGGTTGCAGGGATAACAGAGGAGTTTAGAAGGCATCTGAAAGAGGTTCTCAGTGGGATTAAAGAAGATGTAATTAAACAGATAATGGAAGTAATAACCAAAAAGATGCAAGAACTTTCAGAAGACACTAATAAAAAGCTAGATAAGTGACCAGTTTAGCAAAGAGTTAGAGCCTATGAAGAGGTTTCAATCAGAAATCTAGGAAATTAAAATTTATATTCAAAGTATGGGCAGCAGAACTGACCAATGTGAAGACAGAATTTCAGAACTAGAAGACAATGATGCCTTCAAAGAAGACCAACTACTCAAAGACACCTTAAAAACAAGACAACATGAAAAATGGATCCAACAACTGCTAGACTGTTGAAATCTAACAGACTCACCATGTTTCCCTGAAAATAAGACCTAACCAGAAAATAAGCCCTCATATGATTTTTCAGGATGCTTGTAATATAAGCACTACCACAAAAATAAGCCCCAGTTAAGATCATCAGCCAGATGGATACATTTAGTACATCTGTTGTAACACATGATAGACTATTGAATTATAAAATAATATTAGTATATAATTAAATATAAATAAATATTATTGACGTTAATAATTAAATGATTATATAAATTATAATTAACTATTTGTAAACACCAAAGTGGGTGCTTTTTGATGAGAGGTAAACACCTATGTAAACAAATGAACTGGAGACTTACTGCCAAATGATCAATTAGAGTACAGAGACAATGTGCAAATAAGTGCACACTTGATAATGAACAGATGTGGTTGTATCTAATATGAATCTTCATAATTCAATACATCATGCATTGTAATAGATGTAATTAATACATTCACGTGAAATAAAGAAAATATTTTCTGAATTTTTGTGCCTGCAATATTTTGTCATTTTGTGTGGACCATCATTCTTAACTGTCATTTTGTTGCAACTCTTGTCATGTAAGTCTTTAATTAATATTTGATTTAATGAAAACTTGGTGAAGCCTAACCTGCAAGAAGTCATGACTTGGGTGAAGAATTCATGGGATAAAATCACTGACAATTATCTTGCCAATGCATTATGAGCAAGCTTTATGAACAAGAAGTACTCATTTAAAGAGCGCTCTATTGCTGGACATCAGAGATTAGGGACAATGGTTCTACATAAAAATGGAGTCACAAAAAATTCAGGTCAGAATTCGGGTTTAGAGGGTTACAATGATGTTCCAGAAGATGATGTGACTGTATTTGAAAACATGTAGATTTTTATACATGAATAAATGTTGATTTTTTTATACAATAATAAATTGCTATACATGAAGAATAAGACCCTCCCTGAAAATAAGCCCTATTTATTGCATCTTTTGGAACAAAAATTAATATAATACAAAGTCTTATTTTCAGGGAAATATGGTAAGAATAATTGGAATAAGTGAAAAATCAGAAGATAACACAAATAGCGTAAAAAATCTGTTCACAGAAAACTTCACAAATATAGGGAAAGAAATAAAAATACAGATAAGTGAAGCATATAGAACTCCAAATAGCCATGACCAAAAGAGAACCTCTCCATGCCACATTATACTCAAAATACCAGAAATCCATCACAAGGACAAAAATCTTAAAAGCTGCTAGAGAAAGGCAATGAATCACATATAAAGGTAAACCCTTTAGAATTGTGTAGACTTCTCTACACAAACCTTAAAGGCCAGGATAGCTTAGGATGAAGTGTTTCAAGCCCAAAAAGACAACAACGTCCAACTCTGACTTATGTACCCTGCAAAACTTTTTTTTTTAATTGACAGAGAGAAATATCACAACTGGGATCTCATCTTATAAGAAAGCTTTTGCACAGCAAAAGAAGCCACCAACTAAGTGAAGAGACAACCCACAGAGTGGGAAAAATATTTTTCCAGCTGTTCCTCAAAGGACTAATGTAGAATACATAAAGTACTCAAAAAAATCAGACCTCCCAAATTTAAAGACCCAATCCAAAGATGGGCAATTGAAATGAATGTAGTAGAAATGGCAATTAAATATATGAAAAAATGTTCAACATCACTGGTCATTTGAGAAATGCAAACTAAAACAATGCTGAAATTCTATCTCACTCCAGAAAGAATGGCTATCATCAAGAAATCAACCAGTAACAAATGCTGGCAGGGCTGTGGGCAAAAAGGAACACTTCTGCACTGTTGGTGGAAGTGTAGACTGGTACAACCACTGTGGAAATCAGTGTGGAGATTCCTCAAAAAACTAAAATTAGAAGTTCCATTTGACCCAGGTATTCTGGTATCTTCCAGAAAGAATTAAAATCATCATACCACACCAATATACGCACATCCATGTTTGTAGTGGCACAATTTGTAATAGCTAAATCTTGGAAACACCCCAAATGTCCATCAACTTACAAGTGGATAAAGAAGATGTGTTTTTTTATACAATGATTACTACTCTGTCATAAAAAAGGATGGCCTTCAAACATTTATAGCATTCCTTCAAAAACTAGAGAAAATAATCCTAAAATTCATATAGAACCAGAAGAGACCTAGAATAGTAAAAGCAGTTCTAGGCAATAAGGGCAAGGCAGGGGGCATCACAATCCTGGACTTCAAGTTATACTACAAAGCTACAGTGATTAAAAAAAAAAAAGACAAACAGCTTGGTATTGGTCCAAAAAGGGGGGGGGGGGGGGGGGGGCGGGATTTAGCTCACTGTCACTCTGCCCGCTTCACAAATGCAAGGTCCTGAGTTTGATCCTAGGTACAAAAAAAAAAAGATTAGTGGATCAATGGAACACAATAGAAGATGCAGAAACAATTCCAGAGACACGCTGCTGCCTTATCTTTGACAAAGCAGCTAAATCCTCTTGCTGGAGGAAAGATGGCCTCTTTCACAAATGATAATAATAATAATACGTGAAGTAAATCAGACACACATGCTTAAATACGGCATGATTTCTCTTATATGAGAAACTCAATATATAAATAAAGTGAAATATAAAAGATAGATACGGGGGAAAAAAAGAGACAGGAAAAAAATTACCATAATCCAGCATGGTCAATGAGTCTAAAAGTGTACCTTGACTAGTATAATTGTCTTATATGTTTTATATATTCTTTGGCCTATTAATCTGTTAATCTCTATGTCTGATAATTAATTTCATAAGGACTTATATCTGATGCTGGCCAAAAAATGGGGGTTGGAGAAGGAGAAAAAAGTATTAAGATGTGTTATGTACATCTCACAACAAGTGTAATCATTAAAAACTGCAAACATGTACTAATAAATTTTTTAAAACATAAAAATATTTTTTAAAATATCTGTCAACTGTCAAAACAAATGCCCACCTCCCCACAAATTTCACCATTACAACAGAGCTTCCAATTAGCTTGTCAATGCCTTACTCTTCAATGTGCCTGAATGGAGAACCCAGCCTCCCTATATACTTAAGGAAATGCATGGAAGAGAGAAGACAAAAGACAAAGAAATTGGTAGGAGTTGGTGCAGTCAATAGAAGACAACTCTATTTTTAATTTTTAAATTTTATTTACTTATTTACTTTTTGCTTGTTTGGTTTTTGTTTTTGTTTTTTGGAACAGGATCTCACCATGTAGTTCAGGCTGGGCTCAAACTCACTACACAGCCTATGATAGTTTTGAACTAGTGGCAATCCTCCTGCCTCAGCCTCCCGAGTGCTGGAATTACAGACATGTATCACCAAGCCCAGCTATTTTTTAAATATCTGGTTAATGTCTTATTAGAAATAAGAGAAAATTAACCCTCTCATTTCCTACCGGTCCCCCCACAAAAGATTTGGATTTGAGATCCCTTTAGATACCATTTTTACTAAGTTTTGCCACTATTTGCCATTATTTCTGTTTTGTTGGGATTAGACAACGTGCTCAATTCATCTTTGTTTTTAATAGAATGTAACGTAAGCAGTCAAAACATTTATCAAAACCAAGACAGCAGGGATTAGACACTGATACCCAGGAAGTTTCGGGAGAATGTCCTGGACGTGTTGCCTACCCTGCTGAATTCAGATGACTATTTTCTCCTGCACTGGCTCCGAGCAAGAAGTTTTGACCTGCAGAAATCAGAGGCCATGCTATGAGAGCGTGTGGAGTTCCGAAAGCATAAGGACATTAATAACATCATTAGCTGGCATCCTCCAGAGGTGATCCAGCAGTTTACCAGGGGACATGTGCAGCTGTGACCTGGAGGGCTGCCCAGTCCAGTACAGTATCACTGGGCCTCTGGATTCCAAGGGTCTGCTATTCTCAGCCACCAAGCAGGATCTGCTCAGGACCAAGATGCGGGACTGGAGCTGCTTCTGCAGGAGTGTGCCTGCCAGACCACAAAGTTGGGGAGGAAAATAGAGAGACCAGCACCATGACTTTTGACTATGAGGGCCCTGGCCTTAAGCATCTCTAGAAGCCTGCAGAGCCTTTCTCTGTTGAGGACAATTATCCTGAAACAATGAAGCGTCTTCTTGTTGTTAAAGCTCCCAAGCTGTTTCCTGTGGCCTATAACCTCATCAAACCTTTCCTGAGTGAGGACACTCGTAAGAAGATCAGTGTTCTGGGAGCAAACTGGAAGGAGGTTTTACTGAAACATGTCAGCCCTGACCAGTTGCCTGTGGAGTATGGAGGTTCTATGACTGACCCAGATGGAAACCCCAAGTGCAAACCCAAGATCAACTATGAGGGTGACATCCCCAAGAAGTATTACATGAAAGACCAGGTGAAGCAGTAGTATGAACACAGTGTGCAAATTGCCCGAGGCTTCTCCTCTCAAGTGGAGTATGAGATTCTCTTCCCCGGCTGTGTCCTCAGGTATCAGTTTATGTCAGAGGGAGCAGACGTTGGTTTGGGGATTTTCCTGAAGACCAATTTGGGGGAGCGGCAGCAGGCAAGGGAGATGACAGACATACTGCCCAACCAGAGGTATAATTCCCATCTGCTCCCTGCGGATGGGACACTTACCTGCAGTGATCTTGGCATCTATGTCCTGCAGTTTGAGAACACTTACAACTTCATTCATGCCAAGAACGTCAGTTTCACTGTGGAGGTCCTGCTTCCAGACAAAGCCTCAGAAGAGAGGATGAATCAACTTGGGGAATAAACCTCAAAATAATGCCTCCTCCTCCAGGCCTGGCCCCCAGTGTTGGTTTCCTTGTAGCAGTCATTTTTCTACTACCCTGCAGCCCAAAGAAACTGGGCTGGAGGGAAGATTTCTGCCTGTATCTGGGAACATTTGCATCAGAATTAGGAAGAGGAGGAGTAGCTGGAGTGGGTCTTCTTGCTTCTCAAATTACCAGGGAATCCTCAAGAGCTGGTCATTGTGTTAGGATCTATCTGTCCTGAAAACCTTGTCAACTTTACCTCTCCACCAGCCAAGACAAGGAGACTGGGCAATAGCAGGGAAGAAATTAGAAAAAGGGGGAGAGATTGGGACCTAACACTTCAGGGGAGCCAGCTTCAGAGGAGAAATATGCTCCCAAATGAACATGGAAGTTCAGAACCTAGTAAGAGAAAGCAAGGTAGCTGATTGCTAGAGTTACGGTAGGGACTAGAAGCTCTTCCAAACTTGTTTTTTTTAATCATTGAGGCTGGGGTATCTTTTGGCTTTTACCAAGTTTTAGGAGTGGCCCAAGTCAGCACAGATCTTTCCAGCCTCTCTCTCACCTTGAGAACTTCAGAAGCCTCTTTAATTATTAATGATTGTCAATGAATCAGGGCTTTCTTTGACTTTGGAAGCCAAACACTGTTCTTCGATACAAAAAAAAAAAAAGCACAAGGGTGATTATCTCTGGGGACCACAGTTCATGGAAGGGGATATAGGAGGTAGCAAGTAGGAGGAATGAGTTCTAAAAGGGGGGCCTCCCATCCCCTTTTCGATGCCACTAGCCTCTCACTACATAACCCTCCAAGTGGGCACCCTAGACAAAAATGATGGGATCAAGGTAGTAGTACTCTGAGCATTTCCTAGTCAGCCTCAAGCAGTGCCCACCAACCGGCTTCCTGACTGACCTGGACAAGGCCTTAGCAGTCCCATCTCTGTGGGAGGCATATGAATAGGTGCAGTGGGTTCCTCGTGCCTGTGAATGTAGGTAGCCAGGATACTCGTTTGCCTGGGCAGGAGGCCAAAGGACCTGGCCAGTGTCTCGAAGAGCCAGGGGCTGGGGACAACTGCAGTCCTTGACCTGGCACCCCTTGGGATGCCCAGAACTCGGGAAGCAGCTCCAAGCCCTGGCCCAGCCTAGAGAGCTGTCTTGCGAAGCGGAGGGAGCTCGGGGAAGGGACAGGCCCTAACGCGGACCAGAGGGAGCAAAGGCCTGCACAGGCAGCTCCAGTCAGATCTCTCGGGAGGACATCCTGGCCTTGGTTTACAATGCTCTGTTAGCAAAATTAACCAGTGAATAAAGCAACATTCAGTGAAAAAAAACCAAGACAGCACTAAAGAAAATAAAAAGTTTTCATTCTTCCATTTTGGTAATATTACCAGAATGTTGGTGTCATATCCCACAGTGATGAAGAATGAAAACCACAGCAAGGAGAATGGAGGGTGCAAGCAAATTTATTTAGAAGACATAAAGGCAAGAAAGTGAAAGATATAAAGCCAAGGAAGTAAAGCTCCTGCTAGCCAGGAGAGGGCTCTGAGTAGGATACCCACAAGAGCCTTTTGTCTAGGGGTTTCTAAGGGATTTAGAAGGGAGCTCAGGCCATTGGGTAAGGAATATAATCCTACCTTGTAGGAGACTGCATACTTTTTAGGGTCCAATCTAGGCATTGTTCACACAGTGTCCATGTATGGCCCATGTGCCCTTGAGCCAGTGGCCTGCCTGATCACGCTCTGGGGAGGTCCTAGACAACCAGAGGATACCTGGCAGGTTCCCCCCACCCCCCAAGCTCCCTGAAGGGTCATGACTCAGCAGATTCCATTTTGGGCTTCCAAACTCCATTTTGAGGCCACTGTCTTTACTCTGTAATAGAATCCTAACTCCTGTCTCACTAATTTCTGTTATGGTTATACTATTAATGATGTTAGAATTGGCATCATTTTCAAGTCAACTATTACTCATTCCAAGTAATGATGATAACAACTGCAGGCTTTATTGAGTGATCACATTTATAAGCATACTCTAATTAATCCTCTCAGCTCAATCCTAGGTGGGTACTACTATTCTTCTCACCATACAGATGAGGAAACCAAGACGTCTAAAGGTCACTTAATATCTCCGAGATGGCAAAGCCAAGATTTGAATCTGAATGTACTGGCCTTAAAGCTTTGCTTTTAACTCCCATGTTTACTACTTCTTAAGAAAAAAAAAGAAATCAAAGTTTATTGTGAGGATGTGAAAGGAAGATTAAATGGCAAATTGGTAATCTGTGCCACTTGACAGATATATTCTTCAAAAGTTTTATGCATTCAAATTAAAAATAGACCTAAAGGGCCAGGGATTTAGCTCAGTGGTTCCGGCACCTGCCTCGAAAGCACAAGGATCAGAGTTCGATCCCCACTACCAAAAAAAATAGACCTAAAAAACATTACAGAGGGAACAGAGCTGTTCTCCGAGACAGAACTTTACACAAAGCCTTTACCTTAATAGAGTTACCATGGTCTGAGACTGGGGGCTTACTGCTGTTTCAGGAAAAAGTACCCAGCAAGATCAGGTAACCGGGTAAGACTCTAAACTCAAAGGCAGATTTCCCTCTCAGGAGCAAATTCCTATCAACCAAATAAGGGAAACATACATAAAAACAAGAATGTCAGTCAATGTTCAAATATGACTGGAAAGTTTTTCCCCAAGTAATGAGATTTATATGGGAAGCTAAATTCTAATCAGAGATTTGCTTAGTGAACATGGAAACAAAGCACAGAGTCAGATACTCTTAAAGGCTAGTTTCTCTGAGCCAGTAATCCATTCATTTATTCATCCACTCCATAATTACTTGTTGCTGGGATGTAGCTCAGTGGTGCCCCACCTGCCTGACAAGCACAAGGACTGAGTTCGATCCCCTGTACCAAAAATAATAATAATAATAATAATAATAATAATAATAACATCAAATCCCTACTTTTTTTTTTTTTGACAGCTTGCATTTCCTCCCGTTTCCAGGAAGGAACTTTTATTTTCCTCACCACAGAAGTGAAAAGTCCCGCCCCAAGTAGGAGACATTCTGCTTTTCATTCTGTGACCTTATTTGTGCCCTTCCACAAGATGAGGGATAACTAACCCATTAGTCACGCAGAATCCAGAACATTCATTGGGCTGAGATTTATCAGACAAGTGGCCAAGTGCATGAGATGGGGCTAAGTTGACTATGTCCTGTTAAGTCAGGGTCTATTTTCAAACCTGGTGGAGAAATCGCACTTGAAGTCAGTATGAAGCCCCGCTGCAAATCTATTTTTAGTTCTAAGGACAAGGACATTCAGAGTCAAACCCAAGGCAGACCCTACTTCACTAGTTACCTGAGGACATGATATCAGTGAATTCTCCAGCCTGACTGCCAGAGGCGTCCCAGTGCTCAGGAAAAGCCTGGTCTGTTTTGGTTTTACTCAGTGCTCAGGAAAAGCCTGGTCTGTTTTGCCATGATGTGAGGATCACACCCAGGACCTCATGCATGCTGGGCAAGCCTCAAGCCCACAGTCCTTCAGTCTTAATCAAAGAGGCTTGGTCTTAAATCAACACTACAGACATTTTTGTATTCTCATCTTATAATAGGGTCACGTGTCTCACTTTTCTAATTCTCAAAGTATGTGGTTTCCTTTTTACATATATACACAAATCCTTTTAGACATAAATACCAAAATCTCAGGAGAATCAGATGGGCAGACAAATTTAAACTGCCAAGAGCATGGAAGAAAAGGTCAGTCACCAGACTTTACAAATGGTCATCTGAACTTCTCTGGTCTCAACTTGACATAGCATTCAAAATGTCCTATGTACACGGTCCACAAGGTCTTCCTTTGGGAGTCTGAGGAAATCAGTAGCCATGCTTGTCATTCAGAGGGGTTCTGCCATCTCCACTTTGACCTTCAGGTGGAACCCACACACAGTAGTCTGGGTCATCTTCCGGATATTTCAAAGAAAGTGTGGGTAGAAATCTGCCTGGACCAGGAGCTTTCTTTTTCTTCAATTCTTCAGTGCTGCTCTCATATTCATTCTTTGATGCTGAGGGCTCCTCTGGTGATGAAGCTGTCTCACTAGGCTCTTGATAACCTTTATTCTGATCTGCTTGGCTGAGTTGAGGTGTGTTTTCACGGCCTTGTTTCCTCAGAGCCCGTGAGAGCTGTGGGAACACTCATTTCCTGTCCCGCTGCCTCTGTCTCTATCTCTGGCAGCAGCCCAGTGCTTCCATCCTCCATTTTCTTTTTGTGCTCCTCTTTTTCTTTCTCTTCTTCCTCTTCCTCTTCTTCCTTCTCTTCCACTTCAGGCTCATCCTTCATTCTCATTAGAGTTGAGGGGAGTTCTGGCCCCTTAGGGGGGCAACTTCCCAACTGTTCCAGTTTTTAATTTGAATTTGCTTCCACCTTTCGTGGCACCAAAAAGAGGCAATGTAAGCTTCTTAGCTTTGTTTCCTGAATCTGCAGTCTGACTTTCAGTCTGTTTTAGTTCAGGAATCTCTGCTGGCTTTACAATTTTTATTAACCCTTTAAGTCTCTGCTGTTCTTTCCTCAGTTCAAAAGTTCTCAGGTGAAGTTTCTTCCAGGATACACCATCTAATGCATTCCCTGATTTAATTTCTGACATGAATGCATCTAATGAGTCCTGAGATGCTGACTCAGAGAGAGCTTTGCTTGAAGCCTTGAGCCTCTCAGAAATTTCAGAGCATTCCTTTTCTGCATCGCTTAACTTTGCAACCAGTGATTCAAAGGTCTCTGGCTTCTCATCAATCTTCCCAGCCTTTTTCATTCGGTTCAGACGCTTCTTCTCAATCAGTCCAGTCCGATCGAGGAATGTGTCATCATCACTATCACAAAAGTCTTCATCTTCCCAGTTCTTGGCTTTCCTCTTCCGAGATACTGCTTTCTGCCTTAGCAATCCCAAAGTGTCAAGAATCCGACAAGCTTCCAGGGAGCACGGGATCAATGCTTCCTTTTTCTTTCCTGAGTGAATGGCCCTCCGCCACCAGTTGTTTCCCAGTTGAATCATCCACCAGTAACCTCACCCTGCAGAGCCAAGTGCTATGTCCCCGTTCATCAAATTCATATTCTAATTCTCCTTCTTGGTCAAAGAAACCTTGGAGAGCCTTTTTTGGATCCTGTACATAAAAGGCTTCTCTTTCCTGCTGAAACTCTAAGACAATGGGATTCTCTTCAGCCTCATCCTCTACAGCATCTTCACCCATTCCCCAGGTGCAGCCCATGTCATCATCTTGGCCACTAGCACTTCCCTTCCTTTCCATGGTATCCGTTTCCTCTTCATCTGAGTCTTCTCCCAGCATCTTCTTCTCCAATAATATTTGTTGCTGTTTTCTCAGTTCCTTCAACTGTGTTACTGTTGACTCGGATTCTGCCTCTCGGTCTTCCTCTGGTCCCTGCAGGATAAAGAACCGAGTACTGACTGCCTCCGAAGCGAAAAACGTGTCCGACTTGGACCCGACAAAAGGTGCAGGGTGGGATTCGAGTTTTGTTGAGAAAAGTGCCGCGAATACTTCCCAGGTCGTACAGGTAGACGCCCTGCCCGTGGCCGTCGCATTCACCGTCTGGGTCGGGCGCCCTGTGCTGCAGCACGGCGTGGTACCGCGACACCTAAGGATGCTCCAGGCAGGCAGCAGCTCGCTCCTTTCAAGCTACGAATGCCAAGGATGGTGCCGCCCTTCGGTGTCTCTAGGCTGTAGGGGGCCGTGGCTGGGCCGCCCCACGGAGGCCCTTGGTACTGGGGTCCACGGGCCGGGCCTCCTGGGGAAGAAACCGCAGTGAGGGGACGCAGCTGCTGCTCCAGGAGACTCCTCGTCTCCCCGCCGCCCGGCCCAAGCGGCCGGACTTCGGGCTCCCCAGAGTCGGGATCCGGCAGCGCCGTGGGACATTCCTTCGTCAGCTCCTCAGGGTTTGCGGGACTGACGGCCGAAGCCTTACCCCGCACTGCTGAGGACCCTGGCAGGGCTGGCTTCTTGAAGTCGCCACTGAGTTCTATTCTCACATCCCTACTTTATGCCTGGCATTGTGCTTACTACTGGAGATACAATTGTAAGGGAGAAAGTTGTAAGAAAGAAAGTTGTAAAAAATAAATTATCACCTTAATAGTGTCAATATTTTAGGAAAAGAAATATCAAATGGAGAGTATGATTTTAAATATTGACAAATGTAATGAATAAAATTAAGCAAGATAAGAAGATAGTGTTTGATAGAGAAGTCAAGTTATATCTAAAAGGGTATTTGAGATCTGAAGAAATAATATATTTAAATATTGGAGATCTGAAGATGTGAGAGAGCAAATTGGGTTAAGTCCTGCAGGGGAAACACTCCAGCGGAGAAAACAGCAACTATAAAAAGCTTAAGGCAGAATGAGCTCAGCGTTTGAGAGACAGTATGGCTGGAGACCCATCAGCAAGTAGGGAACAGGTAGGAAATGAGGTCAGAAAGCAAGCAAGGGCCAGATTGTGTACAGTTTCAAAGGATCTCACTCCAAGAGATATTGAAAACCACTAGAGAGGTTTTGAGCTCAAGTATGTCATATCCAACTTGGGGGAGGCAAGCCTTGGACTGGAGAGGAACTTACACTTTCCTTTGGGAGTAGAGCTAGTCCTAGATGTTAAACTAGGTAAGGACACGTGAAGAAGTTCTAATTAATGAGAAGTAAAAGTGGTATACACAATTTAAAGGAAGGAGACATGTCCCTCTCCTTATCTTTTCTCCTAAGAAGGTGGTTGTGAATCACTAAGCTGAAGCCTGGGAGTCTAGACTGGACCATGAGAAAGAAGCTTCATATTGCACATGGAAAAGCAGCGATATGGAAGATCCTACATCTCTGATAATTATGATGCTTCCAGACCAGCTGTGAACCATCTATGCTTACGTGGCAGATAAATCTCTACCTTGGGTTTTCTGTCACTTGAAGAGCCTAACACACTTCCTGCTTGGTTTGTTTGAGATCGCAAATGACTAAAAATTTGGGGTAGGACCTAACCCTAAGAGACTTTTGAATTTAATGAAATCCTGCATTCTTTCTTAAGATCACATAACTGATATAAATATTACAGTAATATTAAATTTAATTCTGGAAAAGTTTTACCATTATTTTACTTTTCTATCACAACTTGGAAAGTCATTTTACAGACAATGCAAAAGATCCAGTGGCAAGGGAGAGGTTGAAGACACTGGAGAAAAAAAGCAAGAGGGAGATCTGGCAGAGGGAATGGAACTTACAAATGGGATTCAAGGATCAAGTTCCTCATACCTCTCATAATTCCCTGGAGATTAATACAGATAGTTGTTTGTATCAATGGCTTGTTCATTTTTATGGTTGAATAGTGTTCCTTGAAACAGATGTACAGTACTCTACTTTAACTATTCACCCACTGAAGACATCTGAGCTTTTTCCAGTTTTGAGATATTATGGATCAAGCTTCTATAGACATTTATGTATAAATCTTCTGTGAAAATAAGTTTTCATTTCTCCGGGATAAGTGCTCAAGGGTACAACTGCTGGAGTCAAACTGTAGTCACATGTTTAGCTGTTTTACCAACAGCAACATATGAGTAATTCAGTTTCTCTGAATTCTTGCGGAATTTTGTTGATGATATTTATATATCTAATATCAGATATTCACATAGGTGTGGGAAGATTTGTCATAGTGATTAAATGTGCATTCACCTAATGGCTAATGATGTTAACTTACTTTTGAATATTGAATCAGCCTTGAAACACTAACATAAATCTCACGTGATCATGGAGTATAATTCTTTTAAATATTGCTGAATTCTACTTTCTAATATTTTGTTAAGAATTTTTTAGTCCATTTTCATGAGAAAAACTGGCCTATAGTTTTTTGTACTGTTTTTGCCTACTTCTGGTATCAGGGTAAGAGTGATTACATAAATAAATTGGGAAGTGTTCTCTCCTATTTTCTGAAAGACATTGTATATAAAAAGTATGAATTCTTTAAACGCTTGGTATAGAATTCTCCAGTGAAACCACAAGGGACTAGAGATTTCTTTTCAGGAAATTTTTAAATTATGAATTAAATTTCCTTGATAGTTATAGGGGTCCGGGGATTTAGCCCAGTGATTTTGCCGCCTGCTGCACAAACGCAAGGACTCAAGTTCGGTTCCCCCCCTCCATAAAAAATAGTTATAGGGTTATTCAAATTATTTCATTTTAGCTGAGTTATAACAGTTTATATTGTACTATTGTATTTACTCATTTTTTGCTTAATGTCTTTTTTTTATGGCTCCTAAATTTCCTTTATTCCTTATTTTATTATTTCCTTTCTGTTTAGAGAATTTCCTTTAACTATTTTTTTAGACAAAGTCTATCAGTGAAGAAATATGTTAGTTTTCCTTCATCTGAAAATGCCATTATTTCTCCTTCATTCCTAAAGGATATTTTTGCTGGATCTGGGATTTAAGTTGACAGTACTTTCCTCTCAGCGCTTGAAAAATAGTTACTTCCTTCTGGCCTTCAGGTTTCTTATGTGAAATCTACTGTCATTCAGTGTTCCCCCCTTATGTGGAAGGTCTTGTTTCTTCTTCTCTGGTTTCTAGATTTTTATCTTTTTTGTTTTAGTTTTCAGAAGCTTGAACTCTGCTGGGGCTGTAGATCTGCGGCAGACCATTCGCCTAGCACATATGAGGTCCTGGGTTCAATTCCCCAGCAGTGCAAAAAAAAAAAAATGTTGAACTCTAATGTATCTTAGCATGGATTTCTTTGGGTTTATCCTATTTGTTTCATTTGGTTTTGGGGTTTTTTTGGTACTGGGAATCGAACTCAGGACCTTGCATTTGTCAGGCAGGTGCAGTGCCACTGAGCTAAATCCCCAGTCCCTTCTTTTTAATAATAGCTTTATTGAGATATTTATATACCATGTCACTCACCTTTTTAAAGTTACAATTCAGTGACTTTTTGTATATCACAAGGTTGTGCAACTTTCACTATCTAATTTTAGAACACTTTCATCACATCAAAAAGAAATCCTGTACCTATTAGCAGTCACTCTTTATTTCCTCTGCCACAAACCTAGGAAACCACTAGTATACATTCTGCCTCCATATACTTGTCCATTCAAAACACTTAATATCATCATATAGTAAGTGAATTCTTTCATTTAGCATAATGATTTTAAGATTCATTCATGTTGTAAAGTGTACTGGTACTTTATTCCTTTTTGGTGCCAATTAATATTCCATGGTATGGGTATATACTATGTTTTGTTTAATTAATTGATGGACATTTCAGTTGTTGCACTTTCTGTGTATTACAAATAATTACAAGTAATCTTGCTATGAATTTTGTACACAGGTTTTTGTGTAGACATATATTCATAGTCATTAAGAGTAGAATTGCTGGGAGATATGGAAACCCTATATTTAGTTGTTTGAGAAACTACCAGACCATTTTTCCCTGGCAGCTGTAGCATTTCAGATGCCCAGCTTCAATAAATGAGATTTCTGATTCCTCCACATTATTCCCAATACATGTTGTCCGTTTGCATTATAACTATCTTAGTGGATGTGAAGTAGTATCTCAGTGTTTTCATTTGCAATTCCCTAATAGCTAATGAAGTTGAGCTTCTTTTACTATCTTATTTATTGGTCATTCATATATCTTCCTTGGAGAAATTTCTATATAGATCTTTTGCCCATATTGATTAGGTTATTTGTCTTTTTATTATTGAAATATGAGAGTTTTTAGTCTTTTTAGAAATAAGTCTTTTATCAGACAGATGGTTTACAAATATTTTCTCCTATTCTGTGGATTATCTTTCCACTTTTTAATGGTGTTCTTTGAAGCACAAAAGTTGTAAATTCTGATAAATTTACTTAGTTTTTCTTTTGTCACTTGTGCCTTTGGTGTCATATCTAAAAAGTCCTTTTCTACTTAAAGGTCACAAAAATTTACTTCCACATTTGTGTCTAAGAATTTTATATTTTTAGTTCTTACATTTAGTTCTGTGATCCATTTCAGGTTTTTTTTTAATAGGGTGAGGAAAGGCCCAACTTTAATCTTTTATTCCTTATTCTTTTGTGTATGGATATTCACTTGTCACAGGATTATTTGTGGAAAAGACTATCTTGCCTCCATTTATATGGGGTTTTTGTTGTTGTTGTTGTTTGAGATGGGGTCTCACTATGTAGCCCAGGCTGGCCTTGAACTCATGAAGATCCTCTTGCCTTAGCCTCCCAGAGTGCTGGGATTACAGGTGTGTGCCACCATGCCCAGCCATTTACCTGTTTTGAAATCCTTCATCAAAAATGTCCTCAGCTTCTTAAATCTATAGCTTTTGTAAAACCTCAGAAGTTTTCAGCCATTTTTAGTGTTTTTTTATACTCACCCTCTTCCCTTTCTCCTTCTAGATACCCAATGACATGAATGTTAGATTTTTTTTGTTACAAAAGTCCCATGTTTATTCGTGAGTGTAAACACACATTTTTATACAAATCATAACATTCATTTTCTTATTTCCTTTCTTTTTGTTCAAATGTTAACAACCAAGCATGTTATAAGTAAGTAAATATTCTGTTGCTCTTAGAGTTCTGACAATTTCTCCTCCTGTGTTCAAGTTGATAATTTTACATTAAGACAATATTTTTGTCTATAAAGAATCATAAAATTTATCTTAATATGATGGCTTAGTATAATGATGTTGATCTTAAAATCTGATTGTGATCTGAAATTTTAATTCAAACTTTTTATTAAAACAAAATACAGAAAAGATGCATAAACAACACGTGAACACTGTGAAATCATGACTCATAACATAAACATCAAGAAGACTGCCTCAGCCTCTGACTTCTAACACCATTTAATACTCGGATGACTTTTGATTTGAAATTTGTGTAATCATACAGTACATGCTGCTTCACACTTAATTTTGTTCCTTTAACATCATATGTGTAAGAATATCCATTATATTGAAGGTTTTTGTAGTTCATTCATTCTGGTTACTATATAATATGTGACAATATCAGCAGTTTTCAGGTTGAAATTTTTGAAAATAATGCTGCTATGAACATTCTTACACATCTGAGGAATATAAGCACACAATTTTGTTTTAGATTTTTTGTTATACTCTCGTCTTCCTTTTCCTCTTCCCCTTCTTCATCTTCTTCCTTTGTCTTCTTCTGTTTCTAGGCTATTTTCTCTCATTTGTTAGACTAGTAATTTATACTCCCAAATTCTGATTCTTTTCTCTGTTCCTTCTGTTGTTGACCCATTCATATATTTTATTATTGTTTTCAGTCCTAAAATTTCCATTTGATTTTTCTTTATGTCTTCTATTTCTTTACTGATATTTTCTATTTCTTATTAGTTTCGAGTATTTTTATAATTTCTCATTGAAGCATTTTTTTACGTCTGCTTTAAAATCTTTGTCAAGTAATTCTCACATTGCTGTATTCTTGTTTTGTCATTTACTAATTTTTTTCATGTAGTTTGAGATATTCCTGTTCCTTTATTAGTAATTTTCAATTGAAGCCTGGGCACTTGGGGTATTATTACAAGATGTAGGATCTTTTTAGTGTTCTTTCCGTTGGCTTTTTCTGACAGTGCTTGCACTGAGTGGGTTGGGGAGCAGGCACCTCCTTCTCACTGCCACTTTGGCAGAGAAGTCCACCCTCCCCACCTGGCCTCCAGTGACACCTGAGATGGGAGACTCCTCATGACTGGTGATGAAATCCTGAATCCCTATTTGATCTTCTC
The DNA here is from genome assembly GCF_053883595.1 of Heterocephalus glaber. NCBI lineage: Eukaryota > Metazoa > Chordata > Mammalia > Rodentia > Bathyergidae > Heterocephalus > Heterocephalus glaber. The sequence continues at coordinate 1,680,868 of NW_028258471.1, read as the reverse complement.
TGCCATTATCCTGGCAAAAAAGGGCTAAGCCACCTCTTATAGCCTAGTGAGTGTGGGAAGCTAGGCTTTCTGCTAAGTCTTTGCTGACACAAGTGGGCTAGGGCCACAATTTTTTTCTGTGTTTTTTGACTGGTGTAAGAGGTTACTGTTTAAGGGCTGGTGATTTTTCTCAGTGGCATGGGTACCAGCCTGGTAAGCACAAGGTCCTGAGTTCGAAAAGTAAATTAATTAATTAAATTAAATGTAATACAAGGGGATTGAAGGGGGAGAATGGGGTAAAATAAGATAAAAAATTTTAAAAAGAAATTATTGTTTAAGTTTTCTATCTGGTATACTGTCCCTTTTGTGGTCCTACAACTAGAGAGAGCAGTGTTTTGTTTTTTTCATTTTGTTTTAATTACTTAGCTATTTTTAAACTTTTTATTAGTACATATTTGACATACATATTGACCACATTCATCATAGGGAATTTGTACCTGTCCATGATATATCTTAATTCTTCTTTTTCCCCCCTTCCTCTCCTTTCCCTTCAACCCTTCTTTTCCTCCCCATTTATAATAGTTTTGTATCCATTTATTCTTTGTTTTTATTTTTTTCCTTTTCCCTTCTTTCCCCTTCTTCTCCCCTCTCCTTTGTTCCCCTTCCCATTTGAACATGTTTTTCCTACATCCCAATATTTATCCTCCATTATGCTCCTTATTTACCCTTTGGGTTTCTCATACAAGAGAAACAATGCAATACTTAAACTTGTGTGTCTGTTTTATTTCACTTAAGATTATGGTCTTGAGGTGCATTGATTTTCCTACAAATATCTCAAGCTTATCCTTCTTTATGGCAGAGTAGTACTCCATTGTATTAAAAAAACACATCTTCTTTATCCATTCATCTGCTGATGGGCATTTGTGCTGTTTCCAAGATTGAGCTGTTACAAATTGTGCTGCTATAAACATGGGTATGCTTATATCACTGTGGTATGATGCTTTTAAGTCTTTTGGGAGGATACCTAGAAGGGGAATAGCTGGGTCAAATGGAACTTCTAGTTTTAGTTTTTTGAGGAATCTCCTTACTGATTTCAATAGAGATTGCACCAGTTTACATTCCCACCAGCAACGGAGAAGGGTTCCTTTATCCCTACAGCTTCACCAGTATTTGTCATTGATTGATTTTTTTGATTACAGCCATTCTTTCTGGAGTGAGATGGAATCTCAGTGTTGTTTTAATTTGCAATTCTCAAATGACCTGTAATGTTGAGAATTTTTTCATATATTTATTTGTTGTTTGTATTTCTTCATCTGAGAAATGTCTATTCATTTTAGATGACCATTTTTAGACTGGGTCTTTAAATTTGGGAGGCCTGATTTTTTTGTTGTTGTTCTTTATGTATTCTAGATATTAGTCCTTTATCTGAGGAATAGCTGGTAAAATATTTTTCCCATTCTGTGGGTTGGCTCTTCACTTGGATGGGCTTTTTGTCTGTGCCATTGGTATGTCTGGGTTGCTGGTTCTTTAGTTTCAAGACTAGGATATATGGGCAAAAACAAACAAACAAACAAAACCAGACAATTGATCATAATATGTGCTCCTTGTGTCCCCAGATCCCTAGTTAGTCTGTTTTCTTTCAACCTTTTGTTTTACATATAATATTTAGGGCTTTTAGCTGCATTTAGTGGGTGAAATAAGGAAAATTTCTGCTCTGTCTTCCCAGAAGTGAAAGTCTATGTAGCCCTTTTTATAAATAGAATCATGTTTTAATCACTAGGAAGTATTAATAGTTAAAGGAAATTTGAAGTTAATCCTTCCTAAGTTAATAATAACTCTCTAATTTATCATTTTATACACTTGATCTTAGCCAAAAGGCCGAGAAGCGATATCATTTTATAAATTAAAGCCTTATATATGGATATACTTTAAAAAATACCTAGAAATCATTCACACATTTCTGAACATTGATCATAACTGTCCTCTTTCAACATTTGAATTAAATTCCCCTAAACAATTACTTTTTAAAATGTTTTTTCTTAAGACCAGTCTGAAAATTTTTGAATGAGAAGACAATTCCTTAAACCGTCTAATGTTAAATGAGATTTCCCATGTCATTTCAAAGGTATAAATGGAAACAATTTTCTCACAAGTATTCTATTTTAGAAACTTGCCTGTATCTAAAATATTACTTCATTTATCTTACTGAATTTTTAATGCTCATAATAATTGCCATTAAAGATATTTATTTAACAATTTTTGGGTTTCCAGATCTATTTTTTCCTCAACATTCATTCCTTCTTCTCAATCAAACATCTGTTTTTATATAGAGAGTAATGACTAGGAATATTTTCATTTAATGTCCTGTAATTGTCTTCCTGTCATTCAGCTTTTATTTAATTCTGTTCAAGACAAAAAAGTGAAGCTCAGAGAGACTGAATGGAAAGTGTTCCTAAATGATAAAGCCAGCATCAGCTGGCTCCAAGCTCCACACTGTTTTGACAATGCTACATCTAATAAAGTAAGCAGATTTTCTTCCTAGATGAAAGTTTATAGGTAAGTTTTCTTTCTTGAATGTTGTTTTGTAACTGCTAATACTCTTTTATCTTGGTCAATTTTTTCACTTAAGAAAAAATTAATACAGAAATTTAAAATATATTTATAAAAGATTTTGAAGTTTAAAAACAGTTTACTATTTTTAAATTTCAGTGTATGTCATTTTAAAATACCGACAATTCTTTAAAGTTTTGCCACGTGAGTGTTACTGTGTTATATTTAGGTATAAAGAGAAAACACTACCAGATAATTGCTATTACCTGTGCGAACTGTGCAAAGAAAAAAAAAATAACAGGAAAAGAAAATTAAAATAAGTCATATTAAGGAACCTTTGTTAACAGTAAAAAATATTGTTTAAAGCAGGTATTTTTGATTTAACATAAAGATAGAGACAAAAAGACTACATGTGTAAGCATTTCTATTCAACACAGAATTATTTTATATTAACATTCATTAAACTTTATAAAATAGATAATTTTTCTAAACTCAATTTTGAAACATTTGATAATCAAGATTTTTTTCTTTCAAAAGATGATTTAACATACGTAAGATAAATCCTCTTATATAAACTAAATAATACTTCACTTTTTTCCCAATCATTTAAATTATTTCTGGGGGCAGAGAAGCTGAGCTGTTCCCAGCACCTGGAAGGAAGCTCCCCCACCGCCATCCCAAGCTCCTAGGGCAGAGAAGGTAAGCCGCGAAGGCACCAGAAGCACCCCCCCCCCCGTGGAAATGAGAAGACACTTAAACAAGCCTAAAAAACAGACTTCCGGATCACCTACAGCAACCCCAAAGGGAAATGAGATGGGACAATCTAATACTCAACCATCTGGACTCTCTGAATGGGCAACAAAAGAGGATCTGGGAAAAATGAAATCAGAAATAATTACTCAGCTAATAGCAAAGATTGTGCTCATGGTGCAAGACATGATTAATAAATCTAGAGAGGACACAGATTAAAAAAATAGAGGAGCTGAGGAACATGATGGAATCCCAACATAGGAAACAAATGGAATCCATACAACAGATGCAAACAGATTTCCAAGAGATTAAAAACTCCATCTAAAGTCTGCATAGCAGAATGAACCAATGTGAGGATAGAATTTCAGATATAGAAGATAAGGTTGCAATTAGAGACCAGGAAAAGAAAAATTGCTTTAAAATTGTAAGGGAACACAAGAAATCAATCCAGCAGCTGCTAGACCATGCAAAGAAGAATAACATAAGACTGATTGGAGTCAATGAAGAAAGAGGAGAGAGTGCAGATGACATAAAAAAATTGTTCACAGAAGTGATGGCAGAAAACTTCCCAAGCAGGGGAAAAGAACTTGACATACAGATAAGCCTTGATCAAAAAAAAATCTACACATAGGCATATAATAGTTACGATTCTAGAAATCCAACAGAAGAACAAAATTCTACAAGCAGTGAGAGAAAAGAAACAAATCACATACAAAGGAAGGCCCATCAGAATCACAGCAGACTTCTCAATGCAAACCCTCAAGGCAAGAAGAGCTTGGAGTGATGTATTTCAAGCCCTAAAGGAAAACAGTCTCCAACTCAGATTGATGTACCCTGCAAAACTATCTTTCAAAATGGATGGAGAAATAAGATACTTTCATGATAAAGAGCACCTCAGGAACTTCATGAATATCAAACCAGCAGTCCAAAATTTTTAGTCAATACCCTAGGAAAGGACAATGAGGATACAACCCCAGGAAACCCAGCAGAATGAATCCATTGGGCATGACAAATTAAATGCAAAGGGGGAGACTCTAACAAAAAGAAAAAGTCATGACAAGGCTTTTAAAACTTTTAACTTCATCTTCCTAATGAGTGTATAATTCAATCTTGTTATTGTACTGATTAGTATTTTTCCGATTCTAGAGTTGCACACCTTTCCTTGTGCTATACTGGCTATTTATCATCTTCTTATGTCTATTTTTTAATTGGGTTGTCTATTAATGAGCTCTAAAAATTCTTTATATATTCTGCTCATAGGTTATATGCATTGTAAATATGGTCTGTTTACGGACTACTTTTCATTTTAATGATGTCATTTAAAGTTCTAAATTTTGATGGAATCTCATTTATCAATTTTTTTCTTTTATACATCATGTTTTTTGTATCCTAGGTAGTTCTTGCCTACCCTGAATTCATAAATATTTTCCCTTATAATTTCTTCTTAAAGTTTTATACTTTTAGGCTCTCTTATTTAGGTTCATAGATCCCTTCAAGTTATTTTTATGTATGGAAAAAAAGGGTTGAGGTTAATTTTTTATATACGGATACCAGGTGTTCTAGTGCCGTTTGCTGAAAACACTATCTCTTCCTCGGCTCTTGAATTGAGTTTATATCCTATAAAATGCTGATGTTAAATAATCTTTCAAAACTCAGTGGACCATATATGTGTGGTTCTATTTCTAGATTCTCTGTTTTATTCCAATGATCTATATGTCTTTCCTTATACCAACACTGCCTTGATTACTGTAGCTTTAGAAGAAGTCTTAAAATTAGGTACTAAACGTCTTACAACACTGTTTTTTGTTTGTTTGTTTGTTTTGTTGTTTTTTGCTTTTTAACTTTTCTAGGTCCTTTGTACTCCTACATAATTTTTAAATTTCAATATCCAATTCTTCACTTATAGCAAGTATACATAGACCTGAATTTTTATATATACCTTGTGTTTTCTAATCCTGCTAAATTCAAATACAAGTTCTAGGGGCTCCTAGAGATTTCCTAGTATTTTCTCTGTAAATGATCATTTCATCTATATATAAAGATTTTGCTTCTTCCTTGCCATTCCGATCCTAATTGTGTCATTTTATTGCCAGACTATTTTGGTGGGGCCTAGGTTTCAAAGTTTAATGGACAGATAAAGTGTAAGCATATCTGCCCTTGTTCCCCACCTTAAGGAGAAAGCATTGTATCTTCTCCATTCATATCAGGTGTTCTCGCTGGAAGTATGGAGTACATGTCTTTAATCTGTTGAGAAGGTTCTGTTCTACTTCTAGGCTCCTGATAGCTTTTACCATGAACAGCTGTGGAATTTAGTCCAATACTTTTTCTCCAACTAGTGACAGGATCATATGGCTTTTTCCTTTCCACTGTTAAAATGATGACTTTTGGGGGTGGATCTTCCAATGCTGAACCAACACTGCCATCCCTATAACAAAACCACTTTCTACATCCTGCCAGATCTGACTTCTAGTATTTTGTTTCGTTAAACAAATTCCTATCTATGTTCATACTTTTTTCTTCTATTATCTTTATCTAGTTTTAGGATTAGCACAATGTTGAGTTCCTAAAATGTGGGGGAAGTGTTCCTTCTTTTTTCTGCTATAATTGTTTGATATGTATATGAGCCTGCTGTTGTCATATAGGTAGGTTTTCAAGCTAGGAATATACTTTCTTTAATAGGTGCTATTCAAATTTTATATTTCCTCCAGAGTTAGTTTTATTAATTTGTCTTCCAAGGTACTTCTTAGAAGTTGTCAAATTTATTTCAAAAAAGATTTTTGTAATACGCTTTCTATATCCTTTTAAATTCTGTAAAATCTGTGGTAATGTCTCCTAGATATTGATATTGTAATTTAAAAAATGTATAATTGATATTGTGTAATAGGAAGAAAGGTCTAAAGGAGCGGGGGAAGTGGGAGGGGTAGGGGAAAGAAAAAAAAGGAAAAGAAAAATATGAGAAAAGGAAAAAAATGGAAACAAAGTCTTTGTAAATAGGAAAGGGTGGAGGGGTTGAAGGGCGGGCAGGGGAATGGGGAAAAAAATAAGAACCAAGATACTCATGTAATGGTACAAGATCCCAATGATGAATGTAACTGTATTTTATACCTAAAATGTACCAATAAACTTAATGGGAAAAAATAAAATAAAATAAAATACACTTAAAAAAATAAATAAATTATTTCCAAAATATTAATCAAATGAATTCCTTATAGTTTAGTGAGTAGTCCTTTACATTTGTCACTATTTTCTAACCTTTTAGATTTTTAAAACTATTTCTTTTTTTAATCTTTAGGAAAGTAGAATGCAGGTACCACACATTTCCGGATTTATACAGGTCCCTATTCCACAATGCAACTTTCAAATACAAAAAGAACTCCTATTTGTTTTTTGTACAAGTATATTTATTCTAGATAAATTTCCCTGCAGACATGCTACACTCGCGTTTAGGAAGGTTCATATTAAAGTATTTTTCTTGGTAACTTATTCCTATTCCTGTGAGGGCCTCTTTTCCATGTGCACTACTGAATCTAACTGCTATCAAATTAACATTAGAAAATGTTGAAATTGTAGATTTTAGTTATTGGAAACATTTCCCCTTGCTATGTTCAACTTCCCAGTGAAAAAGTTGGTCTTGTAGTCTCCAAATTTAAGTTAAATAAACTAGTTCTTCCTATAAAATAATTCCTATACTAAGTGAACTTTAGTAACACGTCTATTAACCAGCTGTCTTAGGAAGAATTTAAGAGCACTTTTTTCTTTGGTACCGGGGATCGAACTCGGGTACTTGTGCTTGCAGGGCAGGCAGCGGCACCACTGAGCTAAATCCCCGGCTTAAGAACACTTTCTAGTCTTAGGTACTGTAATTTTATCTAGAATGTGACTAGAAGTCAACAACTGCTATGTATTTCCAAAGCACGTAGAGCAGATTCAAGCAAGATGTTGAAACTGCACACCTTGATCATGTGAGGAATATTATCACCGGCATTACTACCGTAGGAAAAGATCACCCGGCTACGCGAATTTTAAATATGCATACACAATAAATTCATATTATCAGAACAATCTGGGTAAAGATGATTACGACTGGGTTTAAAAACGTTTACTACACTCATTTTGAATTATTTTCAGTTCCAAAAACATGAAAGAGACATTTTAGTTTCTCATGATGGCTGGTTTAGAAGTGAAAAGCTCGTCGTTTCTAAGGGAATTACTTTTATATAAGAGACACACATATAGACGCAAATCCTCATTTTATACATCACAGCTAAAATTTTAATTTCATCGTACAGTTTTGTGCTAGATACAGCATACTTCAATAGCCTCTCTTGTAACAAGCAGACAGCCGTCAGCCCGTGTCTATTTCCCGAAGCCATTTCTGGATTTTTCCAGCGAGGGTGGATTGTGTATTATTGCGGAATATGCGGCTTGTTCCTGGGGCCCGGGTGTCGCTTGAAGGTTATGCTTGGGTACAGTAGGTAGGCTGGGGTAGGTCCTCCTCCTCCTCCTAGGAGAGCCCTTGCTCTGGGCCATAGCTCCAGAATATGAGAGCTCCGTGCCTGGCCGAGGCCCGAGGCTGCAGGGTCTAAGCAAAGACCTCAGTTGTGCGCTGGACTCAACCCCGCTGGCTCCAAACCCGCTGGCTCCCAAGCCCAGGCTGCGGATTTCCCAGCCCCGCCGCGTTGCCATGGCGACCGCCGCTGAACGTACCCGTGGCGGGCCCCGCCCCCCGGCCAATCGGACTGGCGCTAGCCCGAGCCCAGATTCTCTTTGTTCCGCAGCCATTTCAGGCCCCGAAAGGGAGGCAGCGCCGCTTCGGCAGAAGGCCTGAGCACCGGAGGCGTCTGGGATGGTGTGGGATCGGGTAGGTGGCGTGGGGGTGCGCGGCCCCCGACCGGAGGGGAGGGAGCGGAGGCGAGGAGTTCCAGAGGTGCCTGATGCGCCCCGAGGGGGAGCGCCGGGCCGTCCGCTCTCCGGGTGCCCGCCCGGCCGTTTGGAGACGGCGGCGGGCGCGGCGCGGTTCTGAGCTCAACAGCTGCGGGCCCGGGCGCGCTGCGTGCGAGCGGCTCCACTGGCGTCCGAGGTCGGTGTCTGGACTCTGTTAGGGGCGGGGAAGGGGAAGGGTTTGCTGCTCGGGGAGCTCTGCCCGGGCCTAGGAAGCCACGGCGTCTGAGGGCCCTTGGGTGCGGCCGTGGGCTGCGTCGAGGCGGCTGCTTCAGTCGCTCTGACCGCCGGACGGACGCCCGCCTTTGTCCCGCCGCGGACCCCAGGGCCGGGCGTCCTGGCTCCGCGCACACACCTTTTCTTCAGCACTCATCCCCCTGATCTCTTTCTCCTGGCGGTTCTTTCCCTTTGGGGCCTCTTGGCGTCACGGCATGTTTGCACAATTTCAGTGTTTGTAAGTATGAGTTTCCCGTGGTCTTGTGGTTTTTGCATTTCTGCCTCCACTCCTACGCACGCGCGCAACTGGGGACACAGCTGCCGAGGAGCAGACCCGCCACCACAAACTGACTTGGGGATGGCTTTTTTTCTTTAAAAATGATTGCGTGTTGTTCACTGATTATAAAAATCAACTGAGTTTTGCAAGGGATTTCTTATACAGTATAAATCTATTGTCTTAATCACTGTCGTTCTGGTGAGTCAGCAGATATAAATGTAGAAACTTGAATTTGGAGCCTTCCACAAATTGGTTTTGACAGTTGTGTTAAGAAGCTTAATAAAAGCCCTTCTTTGAAAAGGTGATGATTTGAAGAATGAACACCTATTACCCCTCCCTCCAAGAAAAGATACTTTCAAAATGCAAGATGTTTGGTGTAGGAGACATTTGGAAATAGAGGATTGTAAAGTGGCTGTCCAGATGTGCCCATTTTTTAGGATAACAAAAATTCATGCTGGATTTAAAGTGTTATGTCAAAGACATTTAAAGACATGTTATGTCAAAACTTTCGTATTACAGTGGTAAGGAATTGTTTTTAGTGAAACAGGAAGATTGTTTTCTACATTTGTCCTCCCCTTCTCCCTCCCCTGAACCCTCGTTGTTCCTAAAGAACACCAAGTTGAAAACTTAGAACTGCAAATGGGAAACACTAGTGTGAAGGTATACATTTTTAAAAAAACTACTTGGCATGTCAGTGTATAAATAAATAGTAGTTTGGCAGAGTGTCTTTTACTTGATGTGATTTAACATAAGCCTATTGAAGTGCTATATTGGTACTTCATTTTTTTTTTCTTAAAAGGTCCCTCTACCTTGGATTAGCTTTGCTGTGGTTGCATTTTCAACCTGGACAGGAATTATTAAATCCCTCTCACTAAAATATCTATGCAATTATTTTTCTAAACTTATACTTCCATTCCAAAAGCCTTTTACCACTTTATAATGTGAGTGGAGTAATATTTTGGTAAAAATATGGTACACTATTCTGGTTGTAAATGTTAATATCACCAACACTTGTTAATTGTATTCATTGCTTTCATGACTGTGGTTTTTCTTGTATGTTTTTGTTTTGGGGGTTTTCTTGAGACAGTCTCACTATGTAGTTTATACTGGCCTCAAACTCACTATGTAGTTCATGCTGGGCTCGAACTCACCATGTAGCCCAGGACTGGCCTCGAACTCAAGTGGATCCTCCTGCCTCAGCCTCCTAAGTGCTGGGATTCCAGGCCTTTTTTTTGGTACCAGGGCTCGAACTCAGGACCTTGTGTTTTCCAGACAGGCAAGGAGCCACTGAGCTAAATCCCAGCCCTACAGGCATTTCTTATATAACATTAAAGCCCTCCTATGAACTGAGTTTTCTGAAAGCTGTCAATGACAGTATTGAAATGCAAACAAGCTGTTTAGAAGAATTTCATTTATTTATCATATTCAGTTCTGCAAACATTTAAGAAATCTGTATAAAGGAAGCCAAACTAAGTGATCTGAAATGAAATAAATTTATCAAACACTGTATAAACTGACAAGAGGAGCACAACAGTAAATGGGAGTTATTGGCCATATGGTAAAAATTATGACTATTTCTTCCTGCAGTTGATATTTAAGTACATATTGGTGCCAGAATGATATTGTTTCTTCCAAAACAGTTTGGTTTACTAGCAGAAGGGTAAGAAAGCAGAGTCGATGTGATTAACAAGGTGTTAAAAAACATTGGAGAACAATGCCATATTCGAAAAGGAAGGATTAGGGAGAGTGAAATTGTCCAGATACTGTATTAAAGATCTTTCTTGGTCCTATTCAGCCAGTGCCATGATAGATATTTGGTTAGTGCTGGCAGATAAGGGGTCTCCTGAGTTGTAGAGGGATGAGCTTTACAAGGGAAGACAAGTTATTTTGGAAGTGCTAACTGATTTGTAATTAGGTAGGTGGGAGTTAGCGCTGAGGAGGTTCTACAAGCCAAATATGATTGTGTTGCTCCAAGACTTCCAAGCTAGGTAGGGTTCTTTGAAGTTAAGTCAGTTGATAAAATAAGAATGTGAGTGTTCAAGAGTCTTAATCATCAAATGAGATACTAAAACAGGAAGTAAGCATACAGATTTGTCTTGCAGTTTTCTGGAGTATATAGAAATGGAATACAGGAATGGTGGCCACATCTTATTCTAAAAAGCACTCAGTTTTGAACTCAGTACTGAAAGAAAGTAGATGACTGAAGACCACAAGGTTAGGATTGATATATGCCTTTTTAATGGTTAAAATTTTCAAGCAAAGCAAAACTTTTCAGTGTAGTATAGAAGTCAGGCACAAGAGTGCTACTGCCAGACTCTACTTAGATTCAAATTTCGGCACCCTCTGTAATGACTGTGGGTAAGGGACTTAATTTTACAATGCCTCAATTTTTTTTTTAATCTCAATATTACAAGGATTAGATGAGTTAATACAGTAATCTCTTAGAACTGGGCCTGGCATGTAGTGAGTGCTCCATTAATAATTACTGCTATTTTCATTAATGTCATTATCATTAATTATTTTAGGAAACTGTTACCTGTGATAGAAAAAACCATTAATTAGTAAGAGTCACTAGAATCAGGTTTGTAATAACTAACAATAAGCCCTTTGGTGCATTTCCTTCCAGTATTTTCTTGTGGGTTTTGATTGTTAACACAATTGAAACTTTACTATGTGAATAATTTTGTATTCTGCTTTTTTTCACCTGCATCATAAGCATTTTCTTACACTGTTGAACTGTTTTGTCAGCTTTTTAATGATGGCTTACTGTTTATATGAATTGCTCCTAATTAGAGTTTCTAGTTTTTTATAGTTATAAGAAACACTGCAGTGAAATCTTTGTACATAAAACAATTTCTGCATTTTAGATTATTTCATGAAGATAGATTCCTCAAAGTGAAAATGTTGGAGCAAAGTATGTGATCATCTAAAAGTCATGATCCATATTGCCAAATTGCTTTTACTTTTTTTTTGGGTACTGGAAATTGAACTCGGAATCTTATGCTTGTGCTTGCAAGGCAGGCAGCACACCACTGAGTTAAATCCCCGACCCTAAACCTCAATTTATTTTTTTTTTGGTACCAGGGTTCAAACTCATGTCCTTGCATTTTGCAAGGCAGGTGGCAGCACCGCTGAGCTAAATCCCCGGCCCCAAATTGCTTTTGCTTAAGGGAATTTAATAATGGTCTAAAAGTAAATTGGAGCAGAAACAGTATTTTTTGCCCTTATAGATTAGGATAAAAGAGAATGAATTAATATTTTTCCTTGTAATGTGTTAGGCATTTGTAGATAGTTATTATACATTGATACTTTGATATACATTATTCTCATTTGCTATCACAGCCCTGTTTTAAACATGAAAGTTACTTCTGTTTTACTGGTAGAAGGAAGAATAGATAGGTACTTTGCCCAGGGGTTCTGAGTGTTTATTCCTGGGTGTGAACCTATATCATACTCCTACTTGTACACTTTTGTGTATATATGTATACCCAGAATCTCATATATGTAACTATAGATCATAGACCACATTAAGATAGTTAACTGAGCTGGAAATAATGAATGGATAAATTACAAAGTTAAGCCAGACAGGTCTTAATTTTCCATACACATTTTTTGAAAGGAAAAAATCCTTGCCTCAAGCTATAATTGATAGTGAATATATAAAGTTGGATTTTAAAATGAATGTAGCAGGCCAGGGATTTAGCTAAGTGGTTTCACTGCCTGCTGTGCAAGCGCAAGAACCCGAGTTCGATCCCCAGTACAAAAAAAAAACCCAAAAACGAATGTAACAAGTATTTGTGACAATAGTCTTCGTAATAAAGATCTCAATACATACAGGGGAGAAAAAAAAAAATAAATCAAATTTGATTAAGTTTGTTGATTAGGATAAGTTTTAAGACCCATTAAATAATTAAATTGAAAAATACATTTATTAAAACTCCTGGTAAAGTAAATAAAAGTCATCATAGAGAAATAAGCAAAAAGTGGGCCAGGGATTTAGCTCAGTGGCACCACGCCTGCCTCGCAAGCACAAGGTCCTGAGTTTGATCCCTGGTACCAAAAACAACAACAACAACAACAACAACAAAAACAACAAAGAAATGAGGAAAAAGTAAGAGTTCTAGATAAGGAGAATATAACTATTACTGAGGTATAGAAGATTAATGTTAAAGCAAAAAAGTAAAATTTGAGGCAAAAAATTTTTACATATTTGACTTATATTTTACAGTTGACTCTGAAGCCATTAATTAAAATAATTACTATTGCAGCCCCTGTATCCTAGGTGCATAAATCACTACCATAGATGAAAATGTTCATGTCAGAAAAGGCAAGATTCCATTGCTTATACTAAATAAATGCAAATAAATTGTTAGGAATAGGTAGTGTCCACCAAATTTTACAGAAATGATATTAATAAATCCACTGATCATTTGTTTTCATGAGAAATTGTATTTTTGAAAAACATTTAATAAACTAAAAATGTAAGTTTCTTTTGGTTGGAATACAGGAAACCAGAGAAATGGTGAGAATAAAATGACATTTTTAAGTGCTAGGATTATCTCCTATCCTCAAGATTATATACTAGTGGAGAGAAATTTGTAAGCAAATAAGTACAGAAAGTATAGATACAGGTTTTATGATTAAAAGTGTGCAAGCCCCAAGGAGAGCTAGTAATAGATTCCTTAGAATGGAGGAGTGGCAGGGCCTTGTCAGTAAGCATGTCAACAAAGGTAAGGACCTACTGTCTTCTTGGAACACTAAGAAGTTCAGAGACCAGAGAAGTGTAGAGTAGAGGGTCCATAAATTTTTTCTGTAAACAGTGAGATAATATTTTCTACTTGGTGGAGATAGCAATTCTGCCTTTGTAGTACTAAGTGGTTGTGGAGAGTAAGGAAATAAGGGTGGCCAGATTTGACTGGAGGGCCTTAATTAGACAATTTATAAAATACAGCACAGGGGGATTTGGAGAGGAGACAAGCTCCCAAGCCTTGTGTAAATACTCCACTAGTCCCTCTTCAGTCAGCCCTTTGCTTCCCAGGTTCTTCACACACCTCCATGTTGCTAAGTGCCATGTGCCATTGATTGTTTTCATCATACTTGACCTATCAGCAGCATTTGATACAGCTCTTTGCTTCCTTTAGCCTTGAAACACTGCCTTCCAGGACACTACACTCCTGATTATTTCTACCTCAGTGCTACCTCTTTGTAATTCTCCTTTGCTTTTCTTTTCACTAGCTTCATATCTTTAACCACTCTCCCTAATTTCAGTTTCATACTTACAGTTGGCTGTTCAACACCAAACCGGTGATAGACATCAAGCTCACCAAGTCCCAAACTGAACTCCTAAACGTCCTTCCCCAGTGTCTGCTCTGCCCACAGACTTCTCCATTTCTGTAAATTGAAATTTCATTCTCTGTAACTCAAGTCAAAATCCTGGAGTTATTCTTGACTTCACTTTTTTCTTTCACTCACCAAAACTGTTCTTTTAGGACAACCTGTTTTCTGCATTATCAAGATACATCCCGGATCCATATCTCCCTCCATGGTGTGAAAATGTGTGTCCTCCCAAAATTCATATGTTGAAATCCTAACTCCTAAGGTCATATTTCTGGGAGGTGGGGTCAGTGGGAAGTGATTAGGCCACTGAATGGAGTCCTTATGAATGAGATTAGTGCCCTTTATGAAAGAGGCCCAAGAGAAATGAGCTAGAAGGATCTATGAGCCAGAAAGTAGAGCCTAACCAGATTCCCAGCATGCCTTGATCATGAACTTCCTAGCCTCTAGAATGGAGGGGTTGGAGGATTTCTGTTGTTAAAAAACTCTATTTTAGGAGCCTGACTAGATTAAGACTCATCATTAACTAGAGAAAGGCTAGTCTTTACCATGGCCTATAAAGCTCTACACAATCTGCCCAACTTACTCCCTGTTCCCATCTCACTAACCTCATTTCTTGTTACCACTTTCCTTTGCTTACTGGACTTGTTGTATATTCCCTACTGCCTGGAATGTGCTTCTCCCAAATAGCTGCTTGGCTCTGTGGCCTTCTGCCAACTCTTTGCTCAGAGCTTACCTTTTTAAAACCCTATTGTAATACTATATCATACCCTGTCCATTCCTTGCCCCCATTCCTCTGATCCTGGATTCGCCTTTATTTTTTGCATAGTGAACTATCGTCTAACCTTCTAACATACAAAATCAGGGATTAACAACAAACTGGAGTTCCGTGAGCCCCTGGTGTATTTTTGTACATCCTATGAACAAAGGATGGTTTTACTTTCTTGTTTTATTTTGGTTTTTTGAGACAAGGTCTCACTATATAGTTCAGGCTGGCCTTGAACTCACTTTGTAGTCCAGGCTGGCCTCGAATTCATGGTGATCCTCCTGCCTCAGCCTCTTGAATGCTGAGATTACAGGTGTGCACCACCATGTCCTGGCTTGGTTTTACATTTTTAAAGGGTTGAAAAACAAAGCAAAGAATATGTAAGAATCTGTGGCCTGCAAAATCGAATATATTTACTTAGTGGTCCTTTTTTAGAAAAAGTTTGTACTATATGTTTTATTCTGCTTGTTGTCTTTTTCTTCCCTTAAGAATGCAAGCTTCAAGAGAACAGAGACTTCTTTATTGCTATGTCTACAGCAGATGTGCCTAGAATTTAGTAAGCACTCAGTAAATATTTGTTAAATGAACTCTTTATAATGCTGCAAACTTGTAAGTAGGGTAAGTATTCATCAACAAACTTTACTATAGCTGGTCACCATGATGCACACCTGTAATCCCATCACTCTGGGAGGCTGAGACAGAAGGATCACAAGTTAGAACCCAGCCTGGAAAAATAAAGACTGGAGATGTAGTTCAGTGTGGAAGTCTTGGATTCAATCTCCAGTAACTCCCCATCCAAAAAAAAAAAGAACTATACTGTAATTAGTGATGAAATAGACAGTAGACTTACCTGTGATAACTAGGGAAGGCAAAGCCTATTTTGAATGCTTTGCTAGAAAGCAGAAATAAAGTACTTTCTATTTCTTTATATTTAAATCCACAGAACAAAGCCCTATGGGATGCGTACCAAATGAATACCAGAGTACCCCTCAGGGAGGGGATAGGGTGAGGAAAGGTAGTGGAAGGGAGCTTGAATTTTGTCTGTATTGGCTTTTTTTTAAAACATTGAAATGGAGTTACATACTAATTTTTCATTTAAAGATATTTTAGAATGAAGCAAAAGGGAGAAACAGATACATAATTAAGAAATGTAACCAATGAGAGGAAACAGAGTAATGAGGTGGAGAAGGATGGAGAGGACATTGCCTTTCTAAAATGTCATAGTTGGCAGCGAGCAATCTGAATAAGGGGAAGGAGTGAGGAATGTGAACATTTAAGCAAAGAGCATGCAAAATAAAGGTACTCCTGTGGCAACAAGCTTAGCATGATTAGGGAACTGCAAGGAAACCGTGTGATGGAAACATGGTGAACCAGGGGCAGAGACTGCTAGGAGATGAGTTTGGAGAGAGGGTCCAGCCCAGGTTAGACAGAAGCTACTAGAATGTTGTATTTTATTTAATTTATTTATTCATTTATTTATTTAGGAACTGGGGATCAAACTCAGGACCTCGTGCTTGTGAGGCAGGCTCAGCACCTCTGAGCTACATACTGGGTCCCAGGATATTGTATTTTAAATGTGATGAGAAGCCCCTGGAAAGTTTTGGAGGGGGATGGGCATGATTAATTGTAGGTTTAAGTAGATTTTGTGGGGGGGGCTTTGTTTCAGAATGCACTGTAAGGAAACAAAAGAGGCTGGGAAATATATTGTAGCAGATTGTGTTCTTAGAGAACACATCATTTGCACCTTCCCAACGCTGGGGCATGAGTGGTCAGATTCAGAGTATATTCTGAAACCATATTTTGGCAACATTGGTAGATGGTTTGGATGTGGGATATGAGGGAAATCAAGGATGACCTGTTAGTATTTTGGCCTGAGCAACTGGTTGAAAACTAGTGGTGTTGGGTGATAACAGGCAGCTGGAGGAGGAACAGATTTGAGTGAGATGCAGAAAGGGGATCAGAAGCAAAGTATGAGAGGCCCATTTAACAAATAAGTGGATATATCTTGTAAGATACTGGTCTAGAATTCAGGTTGCTATTTAATCACACAGACTGGGTAATTATCTAGATAGGAAAAGATTTAGAGGTAGGGCAGCCACAAAGGAGACTATAACAGAGAGCAACCAGTGGGAAAGAAGGAAAATTGGGGAGATGTGGGTGCTACAAACCAAGATGTGATGAGTGGTCACCTGTGTCAGCCTTGTGGAAAAATTAAGATGAAGCCTGGAAAAAAAATCACTGGGTGTGGCAACAAAGAACCCTACCTCAGTGGAGTAAGAAAGGGGAGATGATGACTATATACAAATTTCAGGATGTTTCTGTGAAGGGGCAGAAGTGGAAAAATTGAGTAGCAGTGGGTGTAAATAGGGAAGTTTTAAAGATATTGTTGTAAAATTTTAATTTAAAGGCAGATCTCATACACATTTTATTTGGATTCACCAATTTTTAACACTTTGTTACATTTTTTCCCCCCCATTAATTTTTTTGGATTATTTCAAATTAGGCTGCATAGATCTTTGCTCTTTTAGCCCTTAACACTTTAATGTGTATATCCTAAAAGCCAAGGTATGTTTATGAAACTGCATAAAATTAACAAAAATCAGGAAATTTAATTTTTACAGCCCATATTATAGTTTTGTCATTTGTTCCAGCAACATCCTTTATAGCTTTTTTCCCCCCCTGCCAGTACACAGTTTCATTCCAGGATTTTATGTTACACTTAGTTGTCATATCTTTTTAGACAGTGAGAGAGATTTTCTTTTCTTTTTAAGATTGAACTTTGCCATTTTATCCTCATAACAACCCCATGAGATATAGGTACTATTAATTATTTCACTTTATGGATCATAGGTTATTCTTTCCATGACTGATAAGTATAAGAGTCAGAATTTAAAGCCAAGCAGAAGGACTCCAGGATTTGCAGTTTTAAATATATACTATGATGCCTCTCACACAATACATGGAAAAACCTGAAATTCCTTATTAAATGAAGAGGTAAATCAAGTATACAGCTCAGAGACAATGATCCTCAAATCAGAAGGATAATTTTAAAATTTTTAGACCTGTAGTGTAATACTTCATAATGGCAGATCAGTTTAATATATAATCCTGATAAACATTAGGACAGAAGGAAGAACAAAAAAAGTAAAGGTATTTAAACTTACATGTAAAAATTTTTGGATTTTGGCATAAATGATGTTTCAGAATTATTAGTACTGATTATTTAGAAAGGTAAAATAAAATACTTGTATTCTTTTGTGGTAGAGTTGAGTTAACAGTATATGGACATCGGGCCGGGGATTTAGCTCAGTGTTTCTGCCACCTGCCTCGCAAGCTCAAGGTCCCGAGTTCGATCCCCAGTACCAAAAAAAAACCCAATATATGGACATGGTCAGAAGGGTTCTGATCTGTTTTTAAGTTTGTTTAAACAGCTCAAAAAATACTACTTCTCAAAACTTTATTAGGAAACATAAAGAGAATTTAGGAAAAGAGCATGAATGAACCATTGAAATCATAGGTGCGTCAGAACAGGGATTAGAATGTTCAGGTGGATGTTTTGTTCAGTAATGTTTTATATAGTTTTCTGTCACACAGTTTTGAAGTGATAATGAGTAAGGACTTCTGTTGGGTAGAAACTTGCTATAATAAAGTTTTCTGTTAACATTTTCAACCAAAGATTATCCTTGCTTAAGATGGGCACAGTACTGTGACTTACCCCAGGCGCCCATGTATTTGCCAAAAGAATTAAGTGACACATGTAGGTCTCACTCAAGTAACTTAGTAGTCCGAGAACTACACTTGAACAATTGAACTGAATATGAATTTCCCTGAAGGATGGGAAGATCTTGGAGAAGTTTAGTACCAAGTATAAAGAAAAAGAAATAAGACTTGCTTTTGTATATGAAGTGTGACTATATTCATTGCAGTATTTGCAGTTAACTGATGTTTTACCTCTAGAAGCTTAGAAAATTAGCTGGTTTATAGGTATAATTGATTTAGAAAGGTTTGCTCAGCCATTTTCCTTATTACGTAGCTCCAAACCCCTAACATGTGTTCTTCTTCTTTTTTTTTTTTTTTCCAAATTATGTTGGTTCTTTATGGCAAAGAAGACTTACAGATCTTTTTTTTTTTTTTTGGTATGGGGGTATTGAACTCAGGACCTTGCGCTTGCGAGACAGGCAGCGGCACCACTGAGCTAAATCCCTGGCCCCGAGACTTACAGATCTTCAGTGGGAGACGGTTTGTCCTAAAGCCTCATGAAGTTACATTGGGCTGTGGTTAGCTCCTAACGGGCTGTGACTTCAAGTTCAAGTATCTACTGCACCTCCTCAGATACCAACTTTGTTGGCCCAACTCTGTGCTCAGATAAGTAAAAGATGAAATAGTGGAGACATTATAAGGTGAGGATTTTTCTGGAATCTTACCTTAGACTAGAGAGTAAGCTCTAAATCAAGAGAGTGGTAAAGTACTTTAATATATTTAATGTAGGAATTTGATGGAGACGCCTAAGAGCTGGTAGCAAAATATAAGGATAAGGCATAAAATGAAAAATGCTCTAATAAAAATTCTAGTTTTGTTTTAACTTTACCTACTAAAACTGGAGGCCTTTGTTTCATTGTTGGTACTTGTTGATCAGGTACACAGCAAGCAATTTTTATTTATAAACCAGAATATACAGATTTAAACTCCATTCTAATACAGGTTAAATTACTCAGTAGCCAGAGCAAAGTTGTGATTTAAGGTAAAATTATCTTTTTCTGGTTCTGGAAAATACTCCTTAACATCGCAGATGTTTTTGAGTTGATTTCATCAAATGCCTACCTACATAATGAGTTATTGAGTTTAAGAAACCTTAGCAATTTCCTAGTTTATGCCTCTGGTTCTAGACTTTTAAAATATTATATATTTATAATTTTGACCTGCAAAATCCTATATATGCACTCACCAAATAAATATTTGCTTATTGATTTCCTATCTGGAGTTCCTTCTTGAAGGTGAACAGCACCCTTCTAAGAATGAATGTATACTCAGAGCTGCACATATGTAATGTAGCTGCATGTGCTTGTGTCCCAGTTACTCAGGAGGCTGAAGCAGAGAGATATTTGAACCTAGAAGTTCAGGGCCAGCTCGGGCAATATAATGAGATATGAGACTCAGAAAAAATGTA
Organism: Heterocephalus glaber; assembly: GCF_053883595.1. Classification (NCBI taxonomy): domain Eukaryota; kingdom Metazoa; phylum Chordata; class Mammalia; order Rodentia; family Bathyergidae; genus Heterocephalus; species Heterocephalus glaber. Next base: position 1,660,888 of record NW_028258471.1, on the reverse strand, counting down.
TGATCAAGAGTTGACTGGGGCGGGGATTTAGTTCAGTGGTGCTGGCACCTGCCTGGCAAGCGCCAGGTCCTGAGTTTGATCCCTGGTACTGGGGGGAAAACAAAAGAGTTGACTAAATAATGTGGATTTTTTGCTACCTGAAATTATTTTTTCAATGAAGTATCATTTCATATGGCTTAAGCAAAGATTTGCTGTAGGAGTCCCCAACCCTACTCCAGGAAAATGATTTAAAGTAGTTTATTTTATAAGAAATGAACTTATATTTTTAAGGATCAATTTAGTGTAGAAATTTAGTAGAAATAGTGTTTTTGAGGCAGTTCATTATATTCCCTATATACTGCTTGTAAGTATGTAGCTATGAATAGTATCTCCTAGGAGACTGAATAGATGCACAGAACCATGCCATTAATTTTAAGTCAAGTATAAGCATATATTTTCCATGGAGATCGAACTCAGGACCTTGTGTTTGCCAGGCAGGCAGTGGAACCACTGAGCTAAATCCCTGGCCCCATCTCTTTTTATCTATTACATTAGCTTCTTTAGGCAGAAAAATGTTAAGACTCCATTAATGATTCTAACTTCATTTTAAAAATCTTAAATGGTTTTCATTCCCTGTTTTCTAAAGGTCTTAATTTTAAATTATGTAAATGATGTATGAATTATTTTCTTAAAGTAGTACAGAACACAAATTGTTAATTAGCAAGGTGAAAAGTGCTAGAGCACTAACCTTTCTCAATTCAGTATATGCCAAGTGACAAATTTAAATTATTTGTAGATGTGCCCATTTATTAAACTTAAGAGTTTAGATTTAAATTTTCTTATAATGCATTAGTATGTAATTTTTCTTAAAATACTTATAGTTTTGATGACTGAGAAAAATAATGTTGAACTTACTATAGACATCTCAAAAACTACTGTAAGAATTATAGGGTTTCTTTTTAGACGTAAATTCATTTTCATTTGCTATGGCTTTTACATCTATGAGATTTTTTAATTCTTGTGGTTAAACATATTGTTTGGGCCATTTATTGATTTTTTTTCTACATGATCTTTCCAGAATTATGCATTAGTGTTTTTGAAAAGTCAGGAAATTGATGAAAGATGTTCACTATATTATTTCTTTTGAAATGCAATAAAATTTGGCATACATTCTTGTTTTAAATTTTGTAGTAATGTTAGTTTCTTTAGTTTTTCACAACTTATTTAAATAAGTCTTAATTTCTTATAACATTATTAAAATTAAATTAAAATTATTTCCCTAGTGTATTAGAACAGAATTGCAAGTGTTAACTTTTATAATAACTCCCATTACCTAAATAAAAAATAAAACTTCAATCTCTGATAATTCAGAACAGCCTTTCTTTGAAACTAGGACAGCTTATAAGACAGCTTTTATGGTATACTTTTTGTGGTTTGCAGAAGTTGAATCCATTTTTTTCTTTGAACATTTTTTTTTCTTTTGGTACCAGGGGTCGAACTCTGGTCCTTGCGCTTGTGCAGCAGGCGGCAAAACCACTGAGCTAAATCCCGGGCCCTCTTTAAATAAACATTTTTAACCATTGGGTCTATTCATTTCAGTAGCATAATCTAAGAAAAACTCCACGAACTGTACATGAATTTTCTAGATAACTAAAACTTAACCTTTTAAGTTACATAACCTGTAAGCATTTTCACAACTTTCTAAATTGTACTTCTTGATGACTCAGTCATGCTTCTGAATAGCAAGCACTGTGCCCTGAAATAGTAACATTCTTTGGGATCTTTTGCCCCTGCACTATATATGATTTCAAATAATTACACTAATGGAAGGTTTTATTCATTTATTTTCATTACAAAGATTATAGATCCATAATATTAAAAAACTATATCCACAACATTGAAAAATTTTGAAAGAATAAAGGACTATAATGCCAACATATCAATATACTGTTAGCCTTTCATAGCCATCAGATGAATTTTGTGTTATTTGCCCATAAATCATTGATATTAGAATATCAATATTGAATTAGAATATTGATAGAGATTAAAATTCTTGAAATTAACCCTTTTCTTTGTTTAGGGTTCTTTGGATACAGTAAAGTATAATCAGAAGGGTAAAGAGTATAAGAATATACATGACTCTAGAGACTGCTTATTTAATTTCCAGTAGGTTGTATTAGTTTTCTACTACTGTTTGTAATTTGTTAAAGTTGATTCATCATATCCTCAGCAGCATAGGATATTATTATCACAAAATTATCTTTGGTAAGTAGACTAAAAACATTGCTTCTTTATTACATGTATTGATTACTAGTGAGGTTCAACATTTTCCCATGTTTGTTTAATGTTGTATTTCCTCTTGTGAATTTTCTTTCATGTACTATCTGTGCTTCTAAATTAGTTTTCCAGAGAAAGTTATTAATGTGTTACTACCTTTTTGGAACATCTGACTTTGTACTCTATTGCTTTAATATACTAGGAGCTCCCTTTTACAGTTATCTAAATAAAACATACATTTATCCACCATATTTGCAAATAATGCTACCTTCTGAAAATGCATTAAATGTTAGAGGTCCTTTGAAATGTGAAGTGTTTTGAGAAGCAAGTACTGTACTATATTAATTGAAAACCAACATGGTAAGAGTAAATTGCCACTGTCTTGCATCTTCCACTAGCATAAAGTGTTAATAAAATGAATGTTGTGAAGAGATTTCCCTTACATATCAGAGTCAGTGATTGCCATTTCTCAGAACTAGAATGGTGTAATTTGGAAAAGGTGAGGGAAGGGATAGAAGGAAGACAGGAAGGAATTCTTTTGTCTGTAGAATGCACACCTGAACTGGGTGCTGACTTTCTTCTTGATTTTCTTTATTCTTCCCACTCAGTTTGCTCACCCCCCATTTGGATATATTCATTATACTCTACCTTTCAGAGACTTCCACGACAGCTCCCAAATTTACATGGGTATTCAAGCTAAGGAAATTAATTCCCATGATGGTCATCAGCCTTCACTGTACCAACCCTACAAATTCTAGAGAACTCCTGAAAAAGTTCATTATCTTTCACTTAAAACCATTAGAGAAATAGTTTGTTCTATGATGTTATTATGTATTATGATGTTATTATATAATTATGTAGTATATATAATCATATGGTGTATATTTGAAGTTATTTAATATTCTCATTCTGAATAAGGCCTTATATTTCCAAGAAAGAGCAACTCATTCGGATTAGTTTAAAAGAAAGGGGGAGGTTTATTTTACGTCATTCATGGATTAGAATCAGAGAGCCATCAGGAAGCCAGGGAGTTCCCAGGAGCAGTAACTCCCACTCTGGCAGAAGATATAATCTTGTCAAACACTTCTTAGCTTCTTTCTAGGCTGGTTCATTCTTCTCTCAGCTTAGAATCTCTGCTTTCACACAGTTTTGTCTTGCATATGAAATTTAATGATTTCCACTTACCTACCACATCATGGACCCTTAGCTTTTGCTTTCAGACCTGGTGAATGGTAAGCTATCTTAGTACTTCCTGTTATATTTCTAAGAAAGGAAATCAAATTGATTTGGCTTATCTTTTTGTGCCAGAATTCATCATAAGGAGGATCAAAGTGGCCAATTCTCATTTAATTAATTGTGTTTAGGAAATGTGGTCACAAAGTTTAAGTTTTTGGCACTAGGCCCTTTTCTGCGATATGCAGTATAAGCTACATAATTCACTTTAGGAAAGGCCCTTGAGTTTACTAGTAGGTATCTATCAGAAAAATCTATCAGAAAAATACTATTAAAAAACGAGGGGGAAAAAAGCCTTATAATATAGAACTGGATGTTCTGTGTTTTAAAAAAATAGAAATTAAATTATTTTTCTTAATTTATAATGTTGATTTTTAGGTCTTAATTTTGGAATTTTAAAGTAAAGGAATAGCTAGACGTTGTGTAGTGCTTTTTTCATTCTGATGGTAACATGCTATGATTCCCATTCTCTAATTATGGGTAAAGTTTACATTGGTATATTCCAATTTCATGAGATGAGGGGGAAGGATGGTGATTTGAACATGATATTCAGACTGCTATTGTCTCTACTTGTAAAACTCTACAAAGTTTTTAACCCAAAATTGGTTTTAAGGGTGTATGCTTAATAAACCATATACTTTATTACTATGTAGATTAGCATAGTTTTTTTTGTCTAGTATAATCTCATATTTCCTTATCTCACATTTCATTCTTATATTTATTAACTTTTATGCCTTACTAATTTAGTTGAGTCTCATTGTGTCTTTGTCACTGTAAAAGAAAAACATGTGAATGCTCACAGAATATATGCTGTTGTTTTTGTATTAAACTTTTAGTTATGTGGTACCACTTGTTATGTGATATTATTTCTTGCAAAAATTTTTTTCCATATTTGGACTGCATTTATAGAATTTTCTTGTGGCCTTTTTTACATCTCTTTTCATACGGTGAGGACTGCCCACAATCAACTAGTAGTTTTTCCTCTCTACAAGTTTTGCACTCATTAAACTTGTATCTGATTTAACACTCACTACTTGATTTCCACTTCTTTGTTCCTCTTCCCAGAATTTCTCTTTTGATTTTTCTCTTTTCTTTAGAGTATCATCTCTCTTAGTCTGTTCTTGCTGCTATAGCAAAATACCTTAGACTGGATAATTTATAGATAGTAGTTTACTTCTCACAGTTTTGGAGGCTGGGAAATCCAACATCAAGGAACCAGAGGATTTGGTGTCTGATGAAAGGTCATGCTCTGCTTTATAAATGGTTCTTTCTTGGATTGGAGGTGTAGCTCAGTGGTAGAGAGTTTGCCTATCATGCCTGAGGCCCTGGGTTCAAGCCTCAGCACTACAAAAATAAATAAATAAAAATAAATAAATAAAATAAATAAATAAATAAATAAATGTTGTCTTCTTGTCATATCCTTATGTAGAAGGGATGAACAGTTTCCTTACTTGGCAGAAGGGAAGTAGAAGGCCAAACAGGTTCCCTCAAGCTGTTTTTATAAGGGCACTAATCCCATTCAAGAGCTCTGCCTCCTAAACTAATACTAATCACCTCCTAAAGGCCCCACCTCCTAATACTATTGCCCTGGAAATTAATTTCAACGTGATTTTGTAAGGATACACACATTTAAACCATAGTGTCATCTCATTTAAACAATACGATATGAGGCCCGTTTTGTTACATGTTCTTTGTGCAATAATAATGTAAGCAGTCTTCCATCTTAATTGTGATCTGATGGTATGAGCTATTCTCAGTAAATCTTAAGAGGTTTTCTTGTTTTGTTTTGTTTTTTGTATTTTTTGGTACCAGGGATTGAATTTAGGACGTTGTGCTTGCAAAGCAGGTGGCAGCACCACTGAGCTAAATCCCAGGCCCAGTAAATCTGAGTTTTAATGACAACTTCAGTGGGGAGAGTAGTGTGGAAGGAACGAATATTAAGTACCTACTATGTGGTGCTTTATATTCTTAGTTAATCTCAGCCCCATTTCACAGATAACTAAACTGTGGCTCCAAAAAATTTACTAAAATATACAAATTAGAGAACTGAAATTGAACCCCTGTGTGTATGTATGACTGTGGGACCTATGCTTACCAGCAACAAGTAGTGCAGACAGTAATTTAACCAAGGAATTAAAATTAATTTCTTTTCATAAGTTCTTTTCCTGCTGTCTGTAACTGCAATCTGATATGTGCCCTTGTTTATGTGTGAGATTTCAACATAAACAAATAAAAGGTAAGATAAAACTAATACTGATAGGCCTACTAATCACTTAATTTTTTTTATCTTTCTATTTTACTGTGTAAACCACTTCTGACTCTTTTCTAATTCACCATTACTGGTGAATAGAGTGCTGTTTCTTTATCTGTTTTCAACTGAAATTGTAAAATATTGAACCCATACATTATACTTAATTAAGGATAGTTTTGTATATGAATGAGAAATTTCTAGGCCCTCTCATTCAAAACTTTAGAAGCAGTATAACTGCAATGAAACAATATACTTATTACTAAAATGATCTGTTAATGGTTATCCTCATGTACTATCTAGTTGTTAAAAAGCGTATCATCTTGCCTTCCTGTAACTTATGTCTCACTTCACGAATATGTACAGTGGATTCTAAAATACTGAAACATATCTTTTTTTTTTTTTTGGTACCGGGCATTGAACTCGGGTCCTTGCGCCTGCGCAGCAGGTGACAAAACCACTGAGCTAAATCCCCAGCCTGAAACATATCTTTTATTGACTTACCTTATAGCTTTAGGTGTGTTGCACAGGAAAATACTGGTTACTTGCATCATAGCATGCATACTAGTATAAACCAGCAAGTAAATAGTGGAGAGAGCAATGTTACTCTAAGATAAGCTACTCTTTCAATTGATTGTCCTTATGTATTTAATGAAGTATGAATTAAAGAAGCAGTTTGGAGTAGTGGAAACATCAGACCCAAAATAGGAAGACATTCATCCAGGCTCAGTTCTTAACATTTACTAGCTGAGTGACTTTTGGCATCTTACTTAACATCAGTGAGACTGTTTCTTCAACTCACAAAGTAGTTTTGAAAATTTAATAAAATTAAAATGGAATTTAGAGTCATGTATACTTGAGATTTTAAGAGCTTTTTTTTTTTTTAATTAAAGCTAAGTCACAAAAATGAAAACCATTGGAGTAGGGTTGACATAGGCAATGACATGCCTTGCAAGTGCAAGGTCCTGAGTTCAATCCCCGGCACCAAAACAGAAAACAAAAACAAAACATAAGACATAGGCAAGGACAATAATCCATTGAACTATTTAAATGACTTTCCAGTTGAATGTAATAAGGGAAGATCTCCAGTAAAGCCCATCTATGCTAAAAGAATCAAGAACCCAATTTACTTGTTTGTGTATTCAGATTTTAATGTGTGGACTTATTTAGACTTTATTTTTAGTTTTATGAATGGCAACCCCGAAATTTGAAGAAAGATCTGGTTACTGTTAATAGGATAGGTCGATTTGATATACAAATTTAAATCATATTTTGCGCTCAAGGACCATGATTTTCTACTTTGCTTTACTTACAGTTTATTGGAAAAACTTATGTTCTAACCTCAAAACTTGACTTTTCCCAAATTTCTTTTTCTGTCATAGAACTAAGTATAATTCCTTACCCAGTTTGTGTTACTGTTGAATTCCAAAGTAAGTGAGCACTTAGCTGACTAGCTTCTGACACGTCCTTACTAAGTAGTACAAATCATTAAGTAACATTAAACACTGTGTTCTTAGTTTTGGTTTTCCTCAAATCAGTTAGTAGTCAGTTATGATTCCATATTAATCAGAGGAGTCTGCATTCTCTTCTTCTTTCTTGTGTTTTCTGTCATTTATAGTACAGCTGTAACACTGCTGTTCATTAGAGTAAGAAATAATGAAAATTGCCAGGGGCAGATATATTGAGTTAATGTAGTAGTTCTCATCTGACTGTAAGTTCCCAGAGATTATAATGTGCAGTCAGTGTTGAGAACTACTGGCTTGTGCTGCTCAAACATTGAGAGTGAGACCAACTGTGAAGGTTGAATTTGTTGTAGAGCTCAACAGGGAGTTGGTATTTTGAGGGTAACTAGTGTAACCAAAAGTTAAATCTATAGCGGTATTACTCTTATCAGCCTTTTATTTTGATTAAAAATGAAAAAGTTTAAACTCTGAAAAACAGATGCAGTAGTCACACTTGAAGTGACTGAATTGAAGAAAGTAGAAACCCATCAAGAGAGCTGTGACTTCTTGGTGTTGCATGAAATAGAAAGGCAATAGAAGTGTACCCAAGAGGGTTCATGGTTCACTCACTGCTAAGTTAAGGGTTAGTTATGTGTGTGGAGGTGGCACAATAAGAATGATAAGGCAGAGTGGTTCCGTGCATTGGCTCTGAAGTCAGGTGCATCTGGGCTTGAGTCTTGGCTTTGTTCATTATTGTCTGTGTGACCTTGAACACATTGCTTAAATTCTCTTAAGCCTGTTCCTCTTCTGGAAAATACAGATAATAATAGTACATACTTATAGAATTAAATGAGATCATCCATTACTATAGTAACCAGCACATAGAAGAACCTCATTAATGATAGTAGGGTTGCTGTTATTACTAGGCACAATCCAGACCTTCAAATTACAGATTTGGTATCAATTGTCAACTTTGCCACATGCAAGCTGAACAGGCTACTTAACCTCTTGAACCTTAGTTACTATAAAATGCAGTTAATACCTACTTCATAATGCTGCTGTGAATATTGAATGGGCTGAAGCATTAAAAAAAAGTGTCTGGTTATAGATTGAGCTGAATTTTGAGTTCAGGCTTTCCTTTTTATCATCCACTCATTTTGATGCTATACTTTTGTTTTTAAACTTTAGCATTTGAGTAGCCTGTATAGTAATCTTCAGAGGTCTTCCTGAATGCTAGGAATACATTTATATAAAATTTCCCTAGTATCTATTTTCCATTTTCTCTTAACTTCTTATCATAATTCTTCCAGTGGTGAATTAGACTATTTACTGTAGTCAGTAAAGGCTTATTTAAAAACCCAAGCCTTATTTAAAAACCTAGCACACATAACATATGCTGTCTTCTCTGCCCTTCTAATCTAATTGAGCTCATTTCCTCAACTAGCATGGACTCAACAGGTGGCTTTATTGTCTTTACCTTCTCTTTTTTTTGATCCAAAACCTCTCACTATGTTATAGAATCTCTGAAAGGACTTTCTGGTTCTATTGATAGCTATGGTTTAACAAGCTTATCAACATTTTGATTCTTTGACATTTCAATTTTCTTATTTTCTAAAAGTTATTAATTAGCTGCCTGTGGGTTTTACCTTCATACCTAAATTCTGGTTCAATTTCTCATATAAATTTTGTTAAATAATTATTTTCTTTAAATAGTGTGCACTTTTAGATCATTGGATTTTTTTTTTTTTTTCTTTTTGGCACCGGAGATGGGACTCGGGACCTTGCACTGGCGAGGCAGGCGGCTATTGGATATCTTTGTTTTTTTCCCCTCATTGCTTATCATAGCATCTTTTTGTTAAAAAAAAAAAGTGGAAAACACTGTGGAAGTCTACAGATCTGACTGATATTCAACAAGTAATTCAACACATTTCTTAAGCTGTATTTTCATTTATCTGCTTGTCAAATGAAAATAATACTTGCTACCTATTTACAACAAAGGGATGTCGTGAAAATTAGATTTAGAATGTTTTTAACTGAATGCTACTGAAATGTCAGTTTTACATTTTTAGACCACATACTACTCTTTTAGATCTATTAAGCTTTTTTCAATAGTGAAAGATAATTTTTACTTTTCTCTTTTACCTCACCATCACAAAGATATCAAACATGATTTTTCTTTGGTATAGCAGCACCTATGCATATGTGTGTGTATGTGTGTGTATGTGTGTGCGCGTGCACTCACGCGTGTTTCAATTTCTGGCTTACAGAGGTTGATGTTCTGTTGGGATAGCAGTGTATGGCAGCCTTGAGAGTGGACTGTGGATCCAGATTAGTTGGGTTTGGATCAAGGTCATCTCCTTTACTAGCTGGTAACTGTAGGCAAGTAACTTGACTTCACTGTGCCTCACCTTACATATCTGTAACACATGGTCAATATTAATGTAGTGTAGTGAGATTCAATTGGTTAACAGGTATCAGTGGTTAGAACACTGCCTGCTACTGTACTTAAAAATATTAGCTGTCACTACTGACAAAATAATAAAATATTTTTAAGTCTTTAATATTTAAGGACCAGAAGTTTGGATAGTATCCTACCTGTCTGTGGAAAATGTCTGCCTTTCCCCTAACAAACTGGAGCTCCATTTTGCAGGTTGAATAGTTAGGTCTCCCTGAGGCCTCTTCTGCTCTTATTTCAGCCTAATGGGTTTTCAAAATTATTTTTATTATAAAAATATGACACATGCCAGGTATAGGAGGTTGAGGCAGGAGGATGGCAAAGATCAAGGTCAGCCTTGGCAACTTAGTGAAATCCTGTCTCAGAATTGTAAAGAGCTAGGTATGTAACTAGGTATGTAATCCCCCTTCCTAGGGGGATTAATCCTTTTCCAGATTTTTATTTGATCATGCCTTTATCAGTTTATAAAAGCCCTTTCACAAGTTTTCTAGTAACCATAGGATTTTTAAAGTCTACATTTCCTAACATGGTCCATGAAGTCCTCCTAGCCTCTGCCACCTTCTCATGTATGCTTTTGGTAATTACTATTAGATATCAGATGAAGAGTCGCTTCATCAAGGAGACACTTTTGTGAGCTCCTAACTAGGTTAGCTTAATGTGCTTGTAGTCCCTTGTACTTTTCCTGCCATAGCCATTCCCTGCTGAGGCACTGATGCTCTCTCTAGGAGTATCGTTGTGAGCAATAGGTGCTCTTACTTACTGAGTGAGACTGAGAGGTGCTAGGTTGGTCACCCTGAAGAATTTTCCTAAGCCCTGTGTAACTTGTGAATGTCCCATTAGACCACATAGGTGAAGAAAAATGTGTTTATAGTTTTCAGAGCCAAGAGCCTAGTTAAATCTTTACATATATGTATGGAACTTCTGGCAGGATTGTAATATATGTTGAATTTTCGGCGGGGCGGGAGGCTACTGTGTTATTGAAGGGCCACTGAACCTTGTTTCCTTTGGAATTCTAGCACAAATTGTTTACCATTTGAGGGAATCACATCACTGATGGCAACATTTATCACACAGTGATTCAACTTATAGGTTGAAATACCTTATTGCTTGGCAAATATTTGTTTGCATTTAATTGAAATTGGAAGAACAAGAAGAAAAACAATGCTCTGAGCCAGATGGGGGAAAACACTTCTCTCTTTTCTGGCAGAATATATTTGCTTTTCTCACTTTTCCTATTGTACTTTACTATATAGTTCACTCAGACAGCACATCTGTCTCTCACTAAATGAGACCTTAATGGAGACAGAACTGTTTTGATTTACCTTGACTCCCCAGTGCTCACCGAGCACATGAGTAATTGTTCAACTTAATATTTATTCAGTTGAATTAATAGCAAAACAATTGTATTTATTCTACAAATATTTATTGAATCAGACTCTGCTAGGCAAAGAGGACAAAAAGAGTGACCCTGTTCTCAGGGAACATATGATCTATTGCCAAGACAGAGCTGAAAATAATTATAATACAATATGACAGTTTCCAGAATGAAAATAGCTATAAGTTATAGATCTGTAATTTTTTTTAAAAACCTCTTTAAGACTATAATGAGATCCTGGGAAAATGTCATAGAAAAGAAATAGTATCAATCATAGTGCCAAAGCTGACTCTAAAATACTTGGAAATCTGGTGAATGAAGGTAGCTCTAAAGAGCAAGGAGTTTGGGAGGCAGAGGCAGGAGTATTGTGAATTTGAGCCCAGCCTGGGCAACTTTGCAAGATCCTGTCTCAAAAAATGCTGGGGATGTGATGTACTTCAGCCGGTTCTATTCCCAGTATGGCAAAAAAAAAAAAAAAAAAAAAAAAGTGCAAGGAGTTTACAAAAATGGTCCATTTTAATTAAAGAGGATATTCCAGGCAAGAAATCTCCATTCACAGACCTCAAGGTGCAGAAAGAACTACTGGAACATAAAGTTACATGTTGAATCCTAGGAGAGAAAGCTGTCTGTGAAGATGATGAACCATTTCATGAACAGCTTTCTGCCATAAAAAAGTTAGATTTTATCTTGCACATGGCAGAAAACCATTGGTTTAACTATTCAAACTACCATTTTTCCAATCATACTCTGTGCCAATTCCAATAGGGAGTTGGTGTACTTCTCTTTTATAGTTGGGAAACAGGCTCAGCGAAATAGATACATTTTCTGATTAACCCTGCAATGGCTCTAGCTACTGTAAGATTCTTTCTAAATTTAGTGACTATTGAAATGTGGAGATGGATGGTTGCACAACAGTGAAAATGCATTTAATGCCACTGAACTGTGCACTAAAAATGGTTAAAATGGTAAGTCTTACGCATGTATCTTTTACCACAATTTAAGAAACTATATAATATAAAAGTTCAAAGTCTGAGGTTCTTATCACACTCGATCTTAGCCAAAAGACTGAGAAGCGATTCTGAGGTTCTTACCTAACAGTTATCAAATATTTTTGAGAACCTTTTGTTATAGATAATGAATAAGGAAGATGTAAGGGAACAGCTATCAGATGGACATAGTCTGATCAAGTAGATGTTCTTAGTACTAAATTGTTTGACAAGAAAAATACTGTATTCATTTGAGTGCAGGAAGAAAGAAAGCATGGTAGTGACCTGCTATTAAGGTGCAGCCATCTTTAGTTAAGATGGATGTGATGATGTTACTTTTCAGACTTGACCGATATTAACTCCTGGCTTTAGTTTTATTCAGAAGGGCTCCTGAGGAGTTAAGTGGGCTGTTGACTGTCACCTCAGCAAGTAGGTTTTGTGCCTGGTGACAGCTCCAGTTCAGAATTAAGGCTCAGATTTTTAAATTCACCACCCCCACTTGTAACCCAGGAAATTAAGTTGTTATCTATTAGCTTCTCAAAAATTAAACGAACATACTGATGGCAATACACAAAACATCGATTTTGTTGGTGACTGTAAATTGTATAACTTTTTGGAAAGCAATTTGGCAGTAACTGTTAGGTTGGCCTATTAATCACTGGGTTTCCGGTAGTTGGACAATCACTGTGTAAGGACATTGATAGAAACATTTTTTGCTGTGTTTTTCATAGTGGCAAAAAAGTAGAAATGGTCTGAAGCCAATCAAGAAGTGGTTGGACAAATTATGCTCTACACATTGTAAAGACCAATGTGCCTCTATTAAATGGTGTGTTAAATCTGTGTACTTTGGCCTGGAATGTAAAAAAGTTGTAGAGTTAATATTAGTATAGTATGGAGTATAATCTAAAAAAACTACAGTATATATACAAAAAGGTGTAGGATTCATATGAAACTGTTAAAACATTCTCTCAGGTAAGCTTGGCAGCATGATTGAATTATCTTTTCTTGTAAAACAGTTGTTTGTTTTATTGTAATAATGTAGTTCTTATAATTTTAAAAATAGCAGTGAAGTTAGAAGAAGGGAGAAATCTATAATGATAGAAATTCTGCTAAAGTTTATAGGGAGCAGGGAGGGGGTGATGGCTCGGAAATGGGAACAAGACCTCTTGGCATTAGGTAATGCTCTCCATCTTCAGCTCAGCTTTGGTCTTACAGGAGTGTTCACTTTGCAAAAATCCATCTAGTTGTATGTTTATACTTTGTACAATTTCGTGTCTATATCAATTACAAGATTATAAAAATTATATCACAGAATACAATGGAATATTACTATATTTTCTTAAAATATTTCATTATGTAACATGTAAAGTCAGGCAAGAAACAACAACCCCCTTATTGTAAAATGTACATAAAAACACAAAATAAGGCTGGAATAAAAAGCTATACAGTATCAACAGGTACTATGTCCAAGTAATAGTTTTGGTTTTTTGGTTTTTGTTTAAGGACATTATTTATTGGATTAAGAAGTCAATAGAAAGTAGTGAGCAAAATCAGATTATGAGATACTGAGCAGAAAATAAAGGTGAAAGGCTGAGCATGGTGACCCATGCCTGTAATTCTAGCACGCAGGAGGCTGAGGCAGGAGTATTCCAGTGAATTCGAGGCTAGCCTGGGATAGAAAGTTCAAGCCCAGCCTGGACTACATAGCGAGACCCTGTCTCAAAAAACAAAACACAAAAAAGAAAGAAAACACAGATGAAGAAAAGAGGAATACTCATAAAAAAGGAAAATTAACCAGAGAGGTACAGTAAGTCAGGAAATTTTAAAAATCTCTACTAGGAAGGGACTTTTACTAACTTCAGCTGTTAAACCATCATGTAGTAAGAGTGATATTAAAAATTCTTTTTGTCATACAGCTTGGTTTTTAAAAATAACTCCTGCTTATGCCTAATTTTTATTGCTTTTAAGCATTTACTTTCAATGAAATTGTCATTGACATATAGTTACATTATTTTTCTTGCTTTTTCTTCAGCCCCAAATCGTAGGTTGTGGAATGTAGCTGTTTCCTGATGGAATTTATTGTACATACTGAGTTCAGAAATTGAGATTTATGAACGAATGCAGTTTTTTCAGACAAGTTCTGCAAATGTTGCAGTTAATATTTTTTGAGGTATGGGCTATGATTGCAGTGCATCATATTTTAGTTTAGTGGTAGTTCTCTTTTTTTTTTTTTTTTTTTTGGTACCGGGGATCGAACTCTGGTCCTTGTGTTTGCGCAGCAGGCGGCGAAACCACTGAGCTAAATCCCAGAGCCATCATATTTTAGTTTAATAATTATGCTTTAGATATCACATTAAAATGTAAACATTTTTATTGTTTCACTAATTGTTGAGTTGTCAGGGGAAACCATCGGGCCTTACCCCTATTGCAGTCATTTCTCCTTATTTCACTGTTTACTTAAAATAAGCCGTCAGATTCCTTCAGGTGTTTCGCAGCGATTTTGATAAGCACTTTGGATTACCCTTAAATCAGGAGTAGTCTTCTGTACGGACTGCATTGGGTTGGGTTAAAACTGCGTGGCACTAGGACCCAGGGGGCTCCCGCAAGCGGATCTTGGGGCCAGATTGCAAATTCGCGGTGACTCAGTCTGGTCGGCTTCTTGCGCTCGGCGGCCGCGGCAGCAGCAGACGTTAGTGGCCGAGCGGCTGGGAGCAGTTCCGCTGGCCTTCAAGGTCCGAAGCTTCCTTCGGGGCACTGCAGGCAGGTCCGAGGCGTCCAGGCGCGGGGGGGCGGGGGGGGGGTTGTGGCTCGGGGAGCCCTCGGGCCTGTGCACCCACAGTAACATTTGCTCCGTCTCTTCCTGTGTTTGGCTTTATTTGCAGCAAACCAAGATGGAGTATGAGTGGAAACCTGACGAGCAAGGGCTTCAGCAAATCCTGCAGCTGCTGAAGGAGTCTCAGTCCCCGGACACCACCATTCAGAGGACTGTGCAACAAGTATCCTTGCTGAGGCCTGCCCACGCGGCCGCCCCGCCGGCCTCCTGCCCCTCCGCTCCCCTGCCTCTCCGCTCCCCTGCCCCTCCGCTCCCCTGCCCCTGGCGCCCGCTCCCGCCGCCCGATGCGGCCCGGCCCGGCCCGCCGCGGCGCCTCCGCACGCGGCCCTCGGGCCCGCAGGGCGCCGCCGCGTGGGGCTCGCTGCCGTGGCGGCTACTTCCGGGCCGCCGCCCGAGATCGCGACATGTGCGCGGCCGGCCGCCACATCCCCGCCCGCAGGGACCTGCAAGGGGTGGGGAGCGCGTGCGAGTGGCCCACACAATGCGGCCCTCGGGACGGAGGCGTTCGAGGCCCGAAGGAGGGCGCTGTGCTGGCCGGGCTGCCTGCGAGGCCGCCCGCTGGGGTGGGTGGAGCTGGCGCAGGGTTTGAACTGCCGCGGGCTGGGCTTAGGGCTTTCTCCGGAACTTGGGTTCTGTTCGAAGCAGCTGGCGATCTACTGGGGAAGAGGGTCGTTGTTTGGTTCTCACTCCCAGGCTGCTTGGGTTAACACCTGTTGCCAGCTCCCCGGCTCCCAATTGAGCTTTTAAAGCTTTGGCCCGTCTTTACTGCAGTTACCTAGGCACTCCTGTTGGAGTAGCGGTCCTGTTGCTACAGTTTTAGTCTGAGAAGGTAGGGAAGAAGCAAAACCTCTGCTGTACATGGTTTCTGTAGTGTCCTAAACTGCGCAGATGGAGAGCTCTCCTTAAGCCTATTTTTCAGGAAAGCCTCCTGATTTTTGCTGTTAATAGGCAACGAAATTAATATGGAATTTGGTGAGTAAGCTCTTGATGTTGCTTGAACTCATTTAAATTTAAAACACTATAAAGATGGATTTATTTACCAGAGCGTTTCAAAGAAGTACTGCACAGTTGTAACCTAAGACCTTTAGTACACGAACTAAATACCCAGCTTCTTGGTTAATATAACTGCTCACTTAAAAAGGGAGCTAATGGTTTGGGTCTGCTTAGATTTTTTTTTTTTAAGCTATTTTTGAATACTGCTAGTACTGAGGAAACAGTAGTTTGGGGATAGTTTGGGAACTTTCATCTCCAAGTGCTGTGATTGTCTTAATTTGTGTTGTCATAGCCCTCTACAAATGATAGAAGTTGGCATTTAATTAACTGCAGATATTTTATGATACAATTACGTTTCTTAAATTAACCAACCCTAGAATTGCATTGTAATTTCTTGTGTTGGTGTATATTAAGTAGTTTTCATTTGCCTAGTACCATACATACTTCAGCCAGTCTGATAGTCAGTGTAATTGACTGTGTACCTGGATCATGGTATGTCCTGTAAGAACAAAGGAGGAAATAGTATTTTAGGCACTGCTTTTGTGTTTTCACAGTGTTAATAATGACCTTGTTCTTTTGTGTCTCCTAAGGATAGAATGTATTTAATCATTGTTTGTATAAGCTTGAGCAGTTTTTGAAAAACTGTTGTAGTAGTATAGCTATAGCTCACATAAGAAAATAAACCTTATCAGGAAATATTTATGAAAATTTATTACCACATCAGCATGATGTTAATCTTAACCTTGCACTAAAGCAAGTGATGTTTGGATTTTTCTTGATTGGAGAAAGTAGTTACACTTTTGAATTTTACTAGAGAGTACAGTAAATTTTGCTAGAATTTACATTCTGATCTTTATAAACTTTGTGATAGTATTCAAGTATGTAATAAATATCCAATACAGTTGTACCTAACTTTCCTGTCATAGATTTAACTAGAAATTTAGGACTGAGTAAAAAAATATTTTCATCCTTGTGCATAACCATAGTCACCAGTTGAA